>NC_086116.1:28150179-28509346 GCF_963921235.1 Mobula hypostoma
GTTTTTTCATTTCCATAGATGCTGCTTAACCTGCTGAGTTCCTTCAGCATTCTGTGTGCGTTGCTGTAATACCTTGGCTCTGTTATGTAAATATCAAACCCAGTTTTGTAGCACAGACACTTTTATGTTTGCTTTGTTATCTAATCGTTCCTCAGGAGAGGTAATTAGAGGGAACAGTATAAATACTTCTGTGCCCAAAGGGGCATCTAAAAGCCCACAGATGCTCAGTCAGCAATGGTATGACTTACAATAAATGAGATGATCAATTCAAATTTTTATATAATGTAAGGGGCATGGGGCTATTATTTTAAAGCAAAGAGCTTTGTGCTATTCATAGCAAAGAAACCTTGAACTCCTTTATATTTGGCCAACAACCGCAAGGGTTGCAGAAGTCTCTGTGACAGCTCAGTAAAGGTCATGTGGCATTTTTTTCAATCTACAGTGTTAGTTACACAGCCTAGTGCAATACAATTCAACAATGCAGAAGCATAAATACCTTAAGTGTTCTAGCAACTAAGAAAATAAATGCTGCTCATTATGATAAAAGACATGAAAAATTCATCTATTTTCCTTGGGTAGTCCCTTAGGATCAAGGATGCTTATTTCCAAACTCTGATGTCCAGGCAGAAGAAGGAAGCCCTATCTGTGGAACCAGAGATACCCAATGGATTTGGAAGTTATTTAGTTTGTGAAGTAAAACTCTTTTCCTACCCTTATACAAAGGATTACTCAGTTCCCTGGAGACATGAATTCAAGTTTTATCAGTACTTACCAAATACTCCTTCTTCACTTTGACCAGGCATGGCCAAAGGTTTCCAAGAGTCAGTGAATATTTTGTATCTTTTTTAAGGAAGCTTTAAGCACATCTTTGAATATTTTTTTCTCTATCTGATAATCTCTTAATTCACCAGCGTCATCTGCATATTGCTTGTCTATTGCAAAGGATTGGGAGACATAGTTGTCATAAATTGAAGGGTTTTCCACTAGAACATAGAATGTAGAGCCAAGAACAGTACAGCACAGCACAGGAACAGGCCCTTCAGTCCTCAATATTATGCCGAACCAGCTAAAAAGTAAATTAAAAAAAACAAAATCTAATCCCTCCTACCTACTCAATATCAATATCTCTCCATCTTCCTCATATTCACATGCCTATCTAGAGATCTCTTAAAAGCCTCGAATGTGTTTGCTTTCACCACCATACCAGGCAGCGCATTTCAGGCATCCATTGCTCTGAGTAAAAATCATACCCCCCACATACCCCTTGAACCTATCCCCCTCATCTTCATTAGTTCTGAAGGTTAGCTCTAGCCCTGTGGAAGCTTGTTGGAGTGAGGTAGAACTCTGGAGTAAGAAAGACTAAACAAAACTGTCACACCAAATGCGGCCTTGTTTGATATTGGTCTTCAGTGAGATTGGCTGTTAGTTAGGATCATGAAGCAAGAATAAAATGAAGGTAAATTTCTGTAGACCCTCATGAATTTTGGAACACTGTTTCATTGCCTTGCAGACAATAGATTCATCAGCCCCAGTGAAGTCAGAAAAGGCTATGTATACTGGTTGGTGACGAAGATTATGTCAACTGTGTAATACCATGTATACTGGTTGGGGATGAAGATTGTGTCAACTGGGTAATTCGATGAATAGAATTCACCGTGTGAATTGGGAAGCAGCTCTTCGGCACTGGGAAGAGAAAATGAGGAAGGTTCTGGCAATGACATTCGCAGTGACAGTGAAAGGAACATCTCTCTGCTGTTGCCACAGTCAGATATGTCTCCTTTCTTGAGGTCTTCTGAAGCCTTTTGGCAAATCCTACTTTTTCCAGATGTGGATGGTGAGATTGTGGATTCATGACTAAAATTCTGCGCCACCATGTTCTCAAGTTTCATTGAGGACTCTGTCTTTTCCGGAGGCTTGCTTGTCTTCTACTTTGCAACATTTTGTTAGTCAGGAGGGAGAGCAGAGAAGAATTGAACGGGCTGCAGTGGGATGGAGCAGGGGTGAAATGTCAAGGATCGTGTGTTGATGTTGGAGGTCTTGAAATCATCCCTGTTCTTGATAAGTTCACCTTCATTCTTTGGTGAGGTCTTGTGTGATTGGTCTATAAACAGACTTGACAACATTGAGGGATCCACACATTTCATGCATCTGGAGCTTCCTTTTCTTTTTCAACCATCATCTGTCCTTTAGGTTAAAACATTCCCATTGGACTTTAATTTACATGACTGTGGAGCTGCTTCTTTTTTGATAAAGAATGGTTGATCTTCCGGTCCGTGAATGCCTTACATTCGCATTTAATTAGCTCTTTGATCACCAGGTCACTTTGATCAAACATCCAGTAGTTTTTCTTGAAAGGGAAGACAAGGATATGAGGGACTTCAGGGAATCCATACTCATAGACTTACACAGAGGTCTCATCAGGTATGAAGAACTAGTAGCATTAGATTGTTTATTTTTTAACTTGTATCATATATGCACCTTATTATTTGTTAATCAATCTGTGGTAATATTACTTTATGTGTTAAGTGTGTGAGTTATATATACTGCGTTGTGCACCTTGGTCCGGAGGAACATCGTCTCATTTGGCGGTATACATAGGTACAGTTGAATAACAATAAACTTGGGCTTGAACTTGAGATGTAGTCATGCACAATGTAAAAAGTTATTTAGTTTACCATTCCCTTGATGGTAATTAGACCAGCAGGTACAGTATTGTACAAATGTGAGGGTGCCTAAAACTTTTGCACAGTACTGTAGTAATTTTATGTATTGTACTGTGCTGCTGCCACAAGAAAAGAATCGTGACATATATGAGTGATGTTAAATATGATTCTGATATGGGTCTCTATTGTGGACTGAGAGTGGGAAGGGAGGAGGGAGAGGGGAATCATGAGAGGGGAAGAGAGAGGGGAGGGAGAGGAAAGCATCAGAGAGGCATTCTGTAATGATCAATAAACCTATTGTTTGGAATCAAATAATGTTGCCTGCTGTCTTAGGGCTGGGTGTGTCTGCACCTGCATCACAATCACCTCCACCCCCACCCCTGCCGTCCCTGGCACCCCTTCTCTGTCACCTGTCCTATACCACTCCCACAGCGCTCCACCCTCACCATTCCCAATATCCTTTGATACACCAGACATCTCTGCTCCACAGTGACAAGTACAGTACTATGCAAAAGTTTTAGGCACCCTACCCATTTATACATTATATGCCTAAGACTTTTGGTCAGTACTGTATATATCTCTACTAATTCCATTTTCTAGAACTTACTCTGTAGCCTTTTGCACTAATGTCTCTTTGAGGCTCATTAAATACTTCTGAAACATTGTGAGAATAGCTGCCTCCACTCCATCACCATCACTGAAGCAGGCTACAATCTGGGTGAAACAAGTTGTCCTTATTCTTGCTTTCCTTAACTTAAATGTGTGTACTCCGATTCAAGACCTATGGGAAATGGTTCTCACTACCTGCTGGAGGTACTCAGCACGTCGGTCTAAGAGAAAAGAATCAGGACCAGTGAAGGGTCTCAAGCTGAAGCATTAATTGTTTATTCTCTTCCATCGATGCTGCCTGACCTGCTAAATTCCTCTAGCATTTTGTGTCTATTGCTCAAGATATTCGAATCTCTTCTGGTTCGGATTTCTCACTGTGCAGCCTGTCAGTGCCCTTCATGACTTTATAAATCTCTGTCAGGTTCCCCCTCCATCTTCTCCAGACCCAACAAATCAAGGCGGAGAAATCTGTCTTCTGATCTCAAACCTTCCATCCCCAACAATAGTCCGGTGCATTTTCTCCAGTGCAATTACATCCATTCTGTAGTGCATCTATGGAGAAGAATAAACAGTCAATATTTCAGGCCAGGACTATCCAGAATTCCCCAGCTTCCCTGTCTTCAATGGTCCACTTTCCTCTCCTATAATATTCTTTCCTCTCCAGCCCTTTACTGTTCCAAACCCACGGCTTCATCTATCATCTTCTAGCTGTTCTCATCCCCCAACTTTATTATTCTGGCCTATTTCCCCCGTCCTTTCCAGTCCTGAGGAAGGGTCTCGCCCAGAATGTTGACTGTTTGTTTATTTCAATGAATGTTGCCTGACCTGCTGAGTTACTCAAGTATTTTGTGTGTATAGTGTTATCTGGGAGTTAACAAATTGCCAGTTTCATGCTGCCTGAGAAGAATGACTTAAATGAGGTCCTGAAGAGTTTTGACATTGATCTTCTTGAGGCAACAGGTGCATTGCCAATTCCTGTTTAAGGGCCTGGTTTATGGAGATACTAGAACAGATCAAGTGGTAGTTATTGAAGCATCTCATGACACAGATGATGCAGATATTTTGATTGGACAGCAATATATGCCAACAGTTTTCAGTGTGTGTTTGAGGCCACAACAAAGAGAAGAGCAGAAGATTTGGCCATTGGAAAGGCTGGAATGTGGCCAGCTTTGCTGTTAGGTCAGGAACTGGAGAGAAGAACACAGACAAGGGCATGAATGAGAGGGTGAGTGGGGAGGTGGAAAATTTGCTGGGAAGCAAAGAGAGAGCTAATGGTCAATAAGGTCTGTGTGTATGATAGATATTTTAATATTTCGGAATCCTATGATAGATTTATCAAAGCTAAACTATCACTCAAAATGATCAACAATGACATAGTTGAAAATCTTACTTGACAAAGATAAAACTTCAGCTCTTATTGTACATACAGTAAGCCCATTGAATGTTGAAAAGCCTCTATAGAGTGGATGTAGAGAGGATGTTTTTGATGGTGGGGAAGTCTAAGACCAGAGGACACAGCCTCAGACAGAGAGGCATCCTTTTAGAATGAAGATGAGGAGGTATTTCTTAAGCCAGGGAGTCATGAATCAGTGTAATTTGTTGCCACAGGTGGCTGTGGAGGCCTAATCGCTGGGTATACTTAAGACAGAGGAGAATAGATTCCTGATTAGTCAGGGCATGAAGGGGCTTGGGGAGAAGGCAGGAGACTGGGGCAGAGGGGAATGGATCTAGAACTAGGGGACATAGCCTCAAGATTTGATTTGAGGGAGTAGATTTAGGATGGAGATGAGGAGGGATTGCTTTTCCCAGATTTCTGGCCATTGAAGAAGTGGAGGCTACCTCAGTAAATGTATTTCAGACAAGGTTGGATAGATTTTTGCATAGTAGAGGAATTAAAGATTATGGGGTAAAGGCAGGTAGGTAGAGATGAGTCCATGGCCAGATCAACCATGATCTTATTGAATGGTGGAGCAGATTTGGTGGGCCAGATGGCCTACTCCTGCTCCTATTTCTTATGTTCTTAACCACCATGATAAAATGGCAGAGCAGACTTGATGAGTCAAATGGCTTAATCCTGCTCCTACATTTTATATGCATGCATTTCAATGCAAGAGATATCGTAAGAAAGGCAGATGATACTGGTAAAGATGAGGTAACTGGTTTACAAACAGAGACAATGAGTAGTGAGGAGAAGCTGTTGATAGGGCAAAATTGGGAGTCCTTGTGCAGGATACCCTACAGGTTAACCTCCAGGTTGAGTCGGTTGTGAAGAAGGCGAATGCAATGTTTGCATTCATTTCTAGAGGTATAGAATATAAAAGCAGGGATGCGATGTTGAGGCTCTATAAGGCACTTGTGAGACCACACTTGGAGTATTGTGTGCAGTTTTGGGTTCCTTATTTTAGAAAGGATATACTGACATTGGAGAGGGTTCAGAGAAGATTCACAAGAATGATGCCAGGAATGAAAGGGTTACCGTATGAGGAATGTCTGGCAGCTGTTGGGCTGTATTCGCTGGAGTTCAGGAGAATGAGGGGGATCTCATAGAAACATTCTGAATGATGGAAGTCTTGAACAGATTAGATATAGCAAAGTTATTTCCCATGGTAGGGGATTACAGGACAAGAGTGCACAACTTCAGATTGGAGGACATCCTTTTAGAACTAAGATACGGATAAATTACTTTAATCAGATGTGGTAAATCTGTGGAATTTGTTGTCACGAGCAGCTGCGGAGGCCAAGTCATTGGGTGCATTTAAGGCAGAGACAGATAAGTTCTTGATTAGCCAGGGCGTCAAAGGGTTTGGTGTGAAAGCAGGGGAGTGGGGATGCTGGAAGAATTGGATCAGCCCATGATTGAATGGTGGAGTAGACTCGATGGACCAAATGGCCTACTTCTGCTCCTATATCTTATAGTTTTATGGTCTTATTACAGTAGAGTAAGGGAATTAGAGGCATGACAGAGAGGAGTTGGCCAGAATTGATTGGAAAAGAACATTGGCAGGGATGACAGCAGAGCATCAGTGGCTGGAATTTATGGAAGCAATTCAGAAAGCTCAGGATATATACATCCTAAAGAGGAAATATATCCTAAAAGCAAGATGACACAACTGTGGCTAACAAGAGAAGTCAAAACCAACATAAAAGCCAAGGAGAGGGCATATAATAGAGCAAAGATGAGTGGGAAGTTAGAGGATTGGGAAGCTTTTAAAAACCAACAGAAGGCAACTAAAAAGTCATTAAGAAGGTAAAAATAGAATTTGAAAGTAAGCTAGCCAATAATATTAAAGAGGATACCAAAAGCGTTTTCAGATACATGAAGTGTAAAAGAGAAGCAAGAATAGATATCGAACCACTGGAAAACGATACTGGAGAGGTAGTAATGGGCGACAAGGAAATGGTGGATGAACCAAATAAGTATTTTGCATCAGTCTTTACTGTGGAAGACACTAGCAGTATGGTAGAAGTTCCAGGCATCAGTGGTCAAGAAGTGTGTGAAGTTACTATTACTAGAGAGAAGTTTCTTGGGAAACTGAAAGGTCTGAATGTAGATATGTCCCCTGCACCAAATGGTGTACACCCTAGGGTTCTGAAAATGGTGGCTAAAGAAATTGTGGAGGCATTAGTAATGATTTTTCAAGAATCACTGTACTCTGGAATGGTTCAGGAAGACTGGAAATTTGCAAATGTCACTCCACTCTTCAAGAAGGGTGAGATGCAGAAAAAAAGGAAACTATGGGCTAGTTAGTCTGAGCTCAGTGGTTGGGAAGATATTAGAGTCAATTATTAAGGATGAGGTCTCAGGGTACTTGAAGACACATAACAAAATAGACCATAGTCAGCATGGTTTCCTCAAGGGAAAATCTTGCCTGACAAATCTATTGGACTTCTTTGAAAAGTAACAAGCAGGACAGACAAAGGAGAATCAGTTGATGTTGTGTACTTGAATTTTCAAAGGCCTTTGACAAGGTGCCACACATGTGGCTGCTTTAACATGCTATGGACCCATTGTATTACAGGAAAGATTCTAGCATGGATAAAGCAGTAGCTGATGGGCATGAGCAAACTGTAGAAATCAAGGAAGCTTTTTCTGTTTGGCTGCCGGTGACTAGTGGTGTTCCACAGAGGTCTGTGTTGGGATCAATTCTTTTTATGTTATATGTCCAATATTTAGATAGTGGAATTGATGGTTTTGTTGCAAAGTTTGCAGACAATATGAAGCTAGATGGAAGATCAAGTAGTTTTGAGGAAGTAGAGAGGCTAAAGAAGGACTTGGAGATATTAGGAGAATGGGCAAAAATAAATGGCAGATGGAATTCAGTGTCGGGAAGTGCATGGTAATGTACTTTGGTAGAAGAAATGAAAGGGTTGACTACTTTCTAAACGCAGAGAAAATACAAAAAAGCAAGGATATAATGTTGAGACTTTATAAAGCACTAGCTCTCTTAGGGTATCGTGAGCAGTTTTTGGCCCCTGATTTTGGAAAGGATGTACTGAAACTGGAGAGAATTCAAAGGAAGTTCACGAAAATGATTCCAGGATTGAATAGCTTGTCATATGAAGAACTTTTAATGGCTCTGGATTTGTATTCACTGGAATTCAGAAGAATGAAGGGTGTCATAATTGAAACCTTTCGAATGGTGAAAGGCCTTGATAGAGTGGATGTGGAGAGGATGTTTCCAATGATTGGAGAGTCTAAGACTAGAGGACGCAGTCTCAGATTAGAAAGGTGTCCTTTTAAAATGGAGAGGGAGAAGAATTATTTAGCCAGAGAGTGGTTAATCTGTGGAATTCTTTGCCACAGGCTATTATGGTTATTATTTTATAGACTTATTAAATTTGTTCACAAAAGAAAATGAATCTGTGTTGTACATACAGTATATGTCCTTTGTTAATAACATTTACTTTGAACTTTAAACTTTGTAAGAAAATGCAAAGCCGAAAACCCAGCTTTTAGGCCATTTAGGTGGCTAAACAATCCTTCTTACATACCCACAGAAAACTGGAGGCTGATAGTTGTGGAAGGTTACAGCTAGTTCTCAACAGAACTGTAACGGCTGCTCTTATAGATTTAGTTTTTTAAGTCCTCAACCCGGAATCAGTTATGCTCACTGACTTGCAAATGACTATCATTAATAACAAGTCAATATTACATCTCTGCATCTTGTCGTTCTTTTCTGTGGCTCAGCACAATTGTTTAAAGTTCACTGCATAATTTAGATTTGTTCTGAGTTGAAGTTCCAATCACCTCATAACCTTGGTCTTAGTGAACAAGAAATAGGGAAACTTACAGAAACGGCTGACCTACCTCTCTCAAACAACTTTTTTTGATCCCAGGTAAAATTACAGGGGTTAACAATTGACATGCTGTTACTTACTTGGATTTAATCTCATCTATTTTGTAACTACTCATTCATGTCACACAGGGAATTTGTGTTTCTGCAGAAAGTTATATTAGAAAAAATAATAAAGTAAATGTTGGGTCTATAGAAAGTAAGAGAATTATTAAGAAGATGGTAAATTAATTGAATGTGTTTTGCATGCTCTTTCACTAATGGAAACATCTGTTGTAAGATATAAATCAGGAATTAGAAGAGAGGAAAGAAATCTGGAAAATTAAAAATCACCAAATTCAGTCATGAGCAAAAGCATTGGAACTGCAGGCTGAAAAGTCCTTGGGTTTTGATATTTTTATACTGGGCTCTTAAAAAAAATGACCAGTAAGGTGATGCTTATTTTAATTTACCAGATGTCCAGACTTCCTTAGATATGGCCGGTTTGATTTTGAGTTAGATAGCTCGTGTTTGACTCATATATTAGAGATCTTTGAAGAAGCAGCATGCCCTGTGGATAAAGGGAAACTGGTGAATCTGCAACATTGAGATGTGCAGAAGAGGACTTAAAAGGTTAATTGCAGAAGAAAATCATGGTATGGGAGGTAACAGAATATTGGCTGGCCAACAGGGAAAAGAGAATAGATATATTGTTGTTTTTCTGGTTGGCAGGATGTACAACATTGAAGCACTGCTGAGTTCTCAACTTTTTGTGTTTTATAAATATGACTTCAATGCTATCACTAAAGTTATTGTTCTTACGTTTGTTCATGACACAAGAATGGCAGGATAAGTTGTAAATAATTCACACAGAGACTATAAAGAAATATTGATAACTTAAAGAAATGAGCTAAGATCTGACAAATGGAGAATAACATGGGCAATGTGGAATTGCCCATTTTGGCAAAAAAATTAATTGTTTTCTACAGTTATAAATTGAAAGATTATTGCTTTTCAGAAATAGTCATTTAAATTATTTATTGAGATACAGCATGGAGTAGGCCCTTTTGACCCTTCATGCTGTGTCATCTAGAAACCCCTGATTTAACCCAAGCCTAACCCTGAGGCAATTTACAATGACCAATTAACCTACCACCTGATAACGTCTTTGGAGGAAACCCACGCTGTCATGGGGAGAACGTACAAACTCCTTACAGGCAACAGAGGGAATTGAACCGAGGTCACCAGTACTGTAAAGCGTTGTGCTAACGACTATCCTACCGTGCCACCCCTATTCATTACCTGGTGAATTCAACATTGTAGCATAGAATTATTGCCAGGTGTGGGTATTGTTAGACACATATTGAAGATCATATTACTACCTTTGTCTTTCATGGCTTCTTGCTTTAGGACTGTTTGCTCAATGTATAATAGCTTTTTTCCCAGTTCATGGTAGACTTATCTCATTTACTTTGTCTTACCATGTGATTATTCAACTTTAAGCATATTATTACGTCACATCCCCAGTGTTCATCAAGAAGTTTGTTTTTTTGATCACTTAGCTTGTGTTTAGAACTTAGAAGAGTATAGCATAGGAACAGACCACTCAACCCACAATGTTTTGCTGAACCAGCTGAAACGTAAATCAATACAGTAATACCCAAACACTGATCTGCCCTACCTACAGCATGCCCATACCCTCCATCTTCCTGACATCCATGTGCCTTTCCAAATGTCTCTAAAAAGCCTCCAACGTATTTGCATCCAACACCAAATCAGGCAGCACATTCCAGGCTTCAATGACATTCTGAGTGAAAAACTTAACTCTCATGTCCCACTTGAACCTACCTCCCCTCACCTTCAAGGTATGCCCTCTGGTATTAGACTTCTCAACCCTGGGAAACAGATGCTCTCTGTCCACTGTAGCTATGCCTCTCATGATCTTATAAGCCTCTATCAGATCTCCGCTCAGCCTCCAGCGCACCGGAGAAAACAACACAAGTTCAGTTAATTTATCAGCAGCTGTGTCTCCTACAATGTCTCATTATTCAATTTATTCTGTGTTTTCTCTGCTTTTGACTCTAGCCTTTGCGCTCACTTCCATAATCACATTGTGTGCTATCTCTCTGCTCATAATAACCATTCTGTTCCAGGAAATGAAGGTCAACAAAGCCAAAGGTGTTATGAAATGCATGAGACAGGTATTCACATTTCATATGAGACTTGCAATGGTGTTCAGTCAGCCGCAGTGACGAATAGAGGACATTCGTGGGCAGTGGCCATGACTGTAAACATATCCACATTGTCTTCTGAATCCATAAACACTTCAGTGAGAGAGGGGAAGGGACACTTTAGAAGCAGATGACTAATTTGTTTTTCAATTTTATTTTTAATTTTTTTTTTGCTCCGCATAACAAAACTTTCAATTTCCAGATACACGTACAGTTACATTTCTTCCCCTCACAGATATCAGGTATCAGAACCCTTCCATCAAAATATGGACATCACCACAACATCCTATACAAAAGCCTTTATTAGTGTAGCAGACAGGTTTACATCTATATACTGCAGAAAAGGTTGCCATGTTTTATGAAAACTATTTGTTTTTGCGTGTACCATACATGTCAAAAAGTCAAAAGGAATGTATTCCATGATTAATTTATGTCAACCAAAAAGTTCAGGGGCCTTATTGGATATCCAACAAAGTACAATGTTCTTCCTCGCACAAAAAGTCAGGTTGTTAAAAAGTTTTTTTCTGATTTGCATTAATAATACGACTGCTGGGTAAGCCTATGAGAAAAGACATTGGGTCCAGTTCAAGCTCCATCTTCAGAATCTTTTCCGTTTTACCCAAAATATCATTCCAGTATGCCTGAAGTTTGGGACAAGTCCAAAAACAATGGGTGAAAGTTCCAGTATTTACTTTACATTTAGAAAACATTAGAGAAACCCCTGTCTTAAATTTCAAGAGACGATCTGGAGTTGGATGGGCTCTATGCAGAATTTTGAGTTGCAATGCTTTAGTTCTATTACAAACTGAAATTGTCTTTGCATTATCACAGATGTCTTCCCATGTTTCAGCTGTAATTTCTACTCCCAGCTCTTCCTCCCAGACCCTTCCCAGCCGCTCAGCCTCTCCACAAAAACATTTCCTCAGGATGCTGTAAAAAGTACTAATAGAGACTTCACCCTTTGAATGAAACACCCTCTTTTCTATGTCAGAACTATAGAAATCAGTTAACAATGATGTTTTTTTGCTGTATATAATTTCTTTTAGAAGGTGTCAGATACAATACTGAGCTGTCTTACTAAATGGGGTAGAAAATTTCTTACTGCCAAGCCACATCCTTTCATGGAACCTGATCAACACCATTGTGCGCATGTCCCTGTTCATTCCCAATGCAATCACAATTTCTACATCATGTTTTGTCCAGGCACTTTTCATCCAAAAGGTCAGAGGACAAGCACCTTCTGGCTCTGATATAATCTCCTGGTTTCCACTGCTAAGTAGTGTACAATCTTCCAGTCAGACCCATGCTACAGCCAAGTTGCTGAAAGTGTTTTCATCCCTGTTGCTGCATAAGATTTCCTTCCTCACCCCACCTCCCCTGAACACAATCAGAAATAATTCCTATCAGACCATTTATGTACACCAGGCTGACAGTGGAAGATTCAGCAAGGCCATGAGCTGGTGAAAGTGCTTCCTCTCCTTGCCCAGCACGCTTCTAATGTAACTCTCCCCATATCAGAAACACCATTCCATCCCTCTCCCATTTCAAGGCCTCTAAAAGGCCACAGTAACACTACTTCAAGTTCAAGCTTATTTTTATTCAACCATTCACCTGTAGAGAGCTAAATGAAACATTGGGCAAAGGTGCAAAACAAAGCAGACGCACTTGCATTCCAGCACATACAGTCACAAAATAAAGTTAATATAAGTGTCTAATTGAAATGACCAGAAGATTGACTGATTGACTAAGTGTGAGGTGTATGTTAATATAAGACAGTATAATGTTACTGGCACTGTTATAATAAAACAAACAGTCATATGAGTTTGTGAAACAGCAGCAACAAAAGATGCAAGTGACCAGTGCAGGATGAGAGTGTGTGTGTGGTGGGGTGGGGGTGTGGAAACGGTGGTAAGCTATTCAGACAGCAAGTTCCTGTCTGCTGGGTGGATGCAGGACGTTAAGCCTGGGAAGAAGAAGCTGTTACCCAGACTGACAGTTCTGGTTCTTATGCTGCTGCACCTTCTTCCTGATGGCAGGAGGTCAAGAGAGCGTTGGAAGGATGAGAGGGGTCTTTGCTGGAAGTACAGCGTACGCATCACTTCTGATATACATCCTGAATGGTGGTGCGGAGAGGGAGCAGAGAGACCCCAATGATGCTTTCAGCCGTCCTCACTTCCGTCTGCAGGATGTTGCAATCTGATGCATTGCAATTCCTGTGCCTGAAAGTTGATGCAGCTGGTCAGGACACTTACAATGGCGATCCAGTAGAATATGGTGAGAATGGGCTGGAGAACAGGTCACCTCAGTTTCCACAGGAAGTGAAGACTAATCTTGCACAAATTGATAAGGAACAGATTCTAATTCTTTGAAGTTCCCATTTGGTAGTGCCCAATTGTCCCTGCAAGTGCTTTCCAAAATATTTACAAAAGAACAAACATTTCTACTGGAATGTGTAACTTCAAAAAAGAAATACTGTCTTACACTGTCTAAAAGTTGTGTTCTCCCAGGATCATCACTTGAACTCAGTTTTATGTTTGAATGTCTGCTTTAATTGATGTACTGAGGGAATCACATCTTTCTGGGGTGTTTATATGATGCAAAATGGAGAGTTCTCCAAGAGGACCTCGACTTTATCATAGGGTTTGGAGGCTTACATGCTTCAATGACCCAGAAAACTATGTTGGCTTGAGTCAGGGCCTTAAGCTTTGGCATTTGGTCGTGTCACCCACGCTGAACAGGTCAAAGGGTAAAGGCTCCTCAAGAAGTGGTCCACTGATCCTCCAGGTTCGGATGTTCAGTTCAGGGCTAATAACCCTGACAGGTAAAACAAAACTGTTATGGAAACAGCAATGAAGGATGGTATTCCTGAGTTTCCATCTGGGACTTGAACGACTGATGGTAGTGAAAACTGAGCTACTGACATGATGAAGGAAGCCCTGACCACTGCCAGAGATGCCCAAAATGTCAGTGGCATAACAGGCAGCTGAAAGAATGGAGAGCATTCTGACTGGTTGTGTCACTGCCAAGTATAGAGGCTCCAATGCACAGGATCAAAAGAGACTCCAGAAGGTTGTAAAATCAGCCAGATCCATCACAGGCACAAGCATCCCCACCATCGTGGACATCTTCAAAGGCATTGACTCGAGAAGTCGGCATCCATCATTAAGGACTCTCACCACTTGGGACATGCCCTCTTCTCATTAATATCACGAGGGAAATGTACAGGATCTTGAAGATACACACTCAATGTTTTAGGAACAGCTTCTTCCCCTCTGACATCAGCTTTCTGAATAGCCCATGAACCCATGAATACTACTTCAAAAGGAATACTCTTTTGCATTATTCACTTCTTTATTATTGTAACTTATGGATTTTTTTGTATCTCATTATACATCTGACACAAAACATCAAATTTCACCATAACCTATGGTGAATTTATTAATTCAGAAATAATTCAACTAATGTGCACAGGTGTTAGAGAATTAAGTACATTGGTTAACAACCTTACACTAGCACATCTTCAAAATTACAACAAGGAAGTGTTTCTCCTCATGCATCTTTTCCCTATTTTTGTATGTTAGATATGACTGAAAAATCAGGTTTTCCAAAACACATACAGTATGTACCAGCAACATGTAAAGAAACATTAAAGTTAATGTTAACATTAAAGATGTAAATTGTGCAAAAAGTATGGTTGCACCTGTGGGCTTCCACCAGGATATCCCTGGTCTGTGTTAATCATTGATGCAAACAACACTTTTCAATTTGTATGTTCCGATGTTTCATCATACATGCAACAGTGTTAATCTTTATCTTGAACATAGCAACCTAAAACAATATTTTGTCAGAGTTTATTCTAAAATGATTGTGAATTATATGAGAGGAATCTGAAGACCTAACCCTTATCTAAATATATTATCATCAAGAATTTGTCATTCTTTCACCAGTGTTTGTATGGATTTAGGCTGTCCAAATCATAGATGTAGTCACTCAGAATATGAAAGGAAGTCTCCATTCTTCAAATCTTCTCTTCAAATATGAAGAGAAGAGCTTAAGAAGAATATGGTAACCTGCTTCAATGACTATCATCCAGCAGCACTTACATCCACTGTGATGTAGTGCTTTGAGAGTTTGGTGCTGAAATCTACCAACTCCTGCCTGAGAAGTGACCTGGATCCACGTAAATTTGCTTACTCTCACAACAGCTCAATAGCAGATGCATTTCATTAGTGCTTTACTCAATTCTAGAACATCTGGATATCAAAGATGCATACATCAAGATGTTCTTCATTGAAAACAGTTTGGCATACAATGCTATCATCCATCCTCCTTAGAACTGATCAATAAGCTTCAGGACCTTGGCCTCAGTATCTCCTTGTGCAACTGGACTCTTGATTTCCTTACTTGCAGACCCCAGTCAGTTTAGATTGGCAACAATGTCTCCTCAACAATCACCATCATCATAGGTGCACCACAATTCTGTTTGCTTAGCCTTTGCTCTACTGGCTTTACACCTATGACTGTGTGGCGAAGCACAGGACCAATTCCATATTTAATTTTGCTGACAACACCACCGTCGTAGGCTGAATCAAAGATGGTGATGAATCAGCATATAGGAGGGAAACTGAAAATCTGACTCAGTAGTGCCACAACAACCTCTCACTTATGTCAGCAGGATCATGGAGCTGATAATTGACTTCAGGAGGAGGAAACCAGAGGTCCATGAGCCAGTCCTCATTGAGGAATCAGAGGTGAAGAGGGCCAGCAACTTTAGATTCTTAGATGTTATCTTTTCACCGATCCGTCCTAGGTCCAGCACATAAGTGCTGTTACAAAGTGCCTCTATTTTCTAAGAAGTTTGTGAAAATTCAGCATCTAAAACATCTGAAAAACTTCTATAGATGTGTCATGTATATTGACTAGCTACATCATGGCCTGGTATGGAAACACAAGTGTCTTTGAATGAAAAAGCTCACAAAAAGTAGTAGATACAGCCCAGTTCATCATGGGTAAAGTCCTCCCCACCAGTGAGAACATCTACACAGAATCCTGTCACAGGGAAGTTGTATTCATCATCAGAGTGCCCCACGATCCAGGCCATACTCTCTTCCCACTGCTTCCATCAGGAAGAAGGGACAGGAGCCTCAACACCCACACCATCAGGTTCAGGAACAGTCATCACACCTCAAGGTTCTGAACTAGAGGGGATGGCTTTATTCAAAGTCACTCACCCCATCAGTGAACTTTTCCTACAACCTATGGACTCATTTTCAACTTCATCTCATGTCCTCTATATTTATTGCTTACTTATTTATTACTATTATTTCTTTCTCTTTGTATTTCCACAGTTTGTTGTTTTCAGCATTCTCGTTAAGCGCCCAAGTTGGTGTGGTCTTTCACTGATTCTGTTACAGTTATTATTTTACAGATTTATTATGTCCATAAGAAAATGATGAAAGGTTGTAATGCTAAATTATATGTAGTTTCATAATAAATTTACTTTGAGCTTTGAACCAATAGACTCACTTTCAAGGACTCTTCATCTCATGTTCTCGATATTTATTGCTTATTCATTTTTTTTTCCTTTTGCATTTGCACAATTTGTACATTGGTTGTTTATCTCTCCTGTTGGCTGTGGTCTTTCATTGACTCTATTGTGTTTCTTGTATTTACTGTGAATGCAACAAGAAGTGAAGCTCAGTGTTGTTTATAGAGACATATATATACTTCAAAAGTAAATTCTTTTTGAACTTTGAACAATGAAAATAATCGAACTACTAGAAATATCGCAGGCCAAAAATCTCTCTAGAAATAATGGAAGGTAATTGAGATTTAGATTTTAAAATCTCTCCTTGCAGATGCTGCCTAACCTGCTGAATATCTCTGGCATTTTCTATTATTATTTCAGTTTTTCAACATCTGTAGTATTTTGCTTTTAGTTAACTGGACCCCTCTCTCTCTCAGCGGATGTTAGCTGACCTATTGTGTGGTTCCAGCAAAATTGGTTTTCTTTTTACATCCATAAAAGCTGCAGCGAGTATGACAGCTGTGGAACTTTGTTTTGCCTCTGGTACACTTTAGCACCCTGTAGGTAATGCAGTTGGCCTCAGCTAGTTATTATTTCTAATTTTGTGAGACAAGTGACAGCCAGTTTACTTAAGGTGACAGATTGCAATATCTGCTTTCCCAACACATTGTAACATTGACATAAAACTTGATGAATTTTCCTACCACAGCTGCCTTCCCCATAATGCAAGTAACAGCCACAGCATATCTTGAACAAAACACAGTCAGGAAGGTTGTGCTACGGGAATGCCGATTAGCAGTGATGAATGTTTTCTATTGATAATTTTTCTTGATTCTCTCACAGAGTGTTTATTTTATCCTAATTCTTTGAGCTTTGAAATTGATGCCAGGGTTACAGTAAAGCCTGTAGAGCACATCTCTATTTTGCATGGATTTTCATTGCACTGGTATTATTGAGGACATCATTTAGAAGAAGGAGTAGAATGCCCAAGTTGATATGGTATTTCACTGATTCAAAGTACTGTTATTATCAAAGTATGTATCCAGAATACAACAGTGGGATTCAGCCTCCTGTAGGCAGCCACGAAACACCCAACGCGCGAGTCAAAAAACAAAATGTGCAAACGGCAAAAAGCAGGCGAACAACGCACAGAACATTGACCTGTTGGTAAAACCGGCTTCAGACTGGCTTGGTCAGTACAGAAGATGGGTAAAAGCATCTTTATTTTTCAACGACACTTTGGGGAAAACAGAAAAGCCGTGATGACCTAAGTTTTCATTGTAGAGCTAAGACAGCATTTCTTGATCATTTCTCGATCATCTGAATTCGGGGCCATTGTTCACTGAATTGTCCCAGTCAACATCGATCGCCCTGATCAAACCACTCAAAAATAGCCAAAAAATGTAAGCAGAATCCAGGAACGTGTGCGACATAAACTGCAAGGTCCCCCAAAGAGAGTCCACAATCTCACCAATCAAGCCTGATTCTATTAGGGTTATTATTCTATTATGAATTTATTGAGCATGCCTGCAGGAAAATGCATCTCCTGAATGTATATGGTGACATATATGTACTTTGATAATAAATTTACTTTGAACTTTGTATTATGTTTCCCTTATATTTAACTTTGATTGGTCGTATTAATGCAGTTAAGATGTTTTTTTTGCCAAAATTTTTATATGTGTTTCAGGCATTACCAATTTTCGTTCCTAAATCTTTTTTTGATAAAGTTGACTCTAAAATTTCTTCATTTATTTGGCAGAATAAGAATCCGAGACTGGGTAAAATACATTTACAGAAAGCTAAGAGAGATGGAGGTTTAGCATTACCTAACTTTAGATTTTATTATTGGGCTATTAATATTCGACATATGAAATTTTGGTTACTTGACCGGGACATACTATCTATTCCTAAATGGGTAGCATTGGAATTACAATCTGTTCAGGGTTATACACTTGGTTCTATTTTAGGTTCCTCTCTTCCTTTTGATTCGAAACGCCTTAAGCAGGTCTCTAACCCGATAGTTAAATATGCTTTGCGCATTTGGTTTCAATTCAGAAAATTTTTTGATCTTAATCAATTCGGGTTAGCGATTCCTATTTTAGGCAACATATTTTTTCCTCCCTCTTTTACGGATCGCGCTTTTCAAACTTGGAAGACTAAGGGTATTTTACGGTTTTTGGATTTATTTTTAGATGGTTCCCTTATGTCTTTTGAACAATTATCTAATAAATATAACTTATCAAGAATACATTTTTTTAGATATTTACAAGTTAGAAATTTCCTAAGTACTATACTTTCTTCCTTTCCAATGCTTCCTCCTATATATATTTTAGATTCGATAATTAACCTTAATCCATGTCAGAAAGGTGCATCGGCTATGATTTATAATATTATTATGAAACTTAGGAAAGCTCCATTTGATAAGATTAGGGTAGATTGGGAACAGGAATTGGGGCTTACCATTTCTGTGGATGATTGGGGGCAGATTTTACAATTAGTTAATACTTCCTCTATTTGTGCTAAACATTCCCTAATTCAATTTAAAGTGGTTCATAGAGCACATATGTCCAAAGATAAGTTAGCGCGTTTTTACTCGCATATTAATCCTTTCTGTGATAGATGTTCGGGGCAGATAGCCTCTTTAACTCATATGTTTTGGTCTTGCCCTACTTTGGAAACTTTTTGGAGAGATATTTTCAATATTATTTCTAAGGTATTAAATATAGATATCTCTCCTCACCCTATTACTGCTATCTTTGGACTACCTAAAATTTCTAGTAATCTTTCCCCTTCAGCCCGTAGAATGATTGCATTTCTTACTTTAATGGCGAAAAGATGTATTTTACAACATTGGAAAGAGCTTAATGCTCCAACTACCTTTTTTTGGTTTTCTCAGACGATTTTATGTTTGAATCTGGAGAAAATTAGAAGTAACCTTTATGATTCTTCATTTAAATTTGAACAGATTTGGGGACCTTTTATTCGATATTTTCATTTAATGTAATATTTACCCTTCTTGTTTTTTTTTCACTGTTTTAATGGAGGTCGGGATTGAGGACGTGATTTTAAGTTTAACTCTGTTTGGTTTCAAGTTAGCCCATTGCTTTGCTTTGCTTTTAGGTAGTTGCACGGTGGGTTTTTTTTTGGGGGGTTTTTTTTTCTTTTTTTTCCATTGATATATATAAAATCTAGTATACTATTATGTTATCTTGGTTTCTTATGCTTAAATTACATTGTTTGTAGTATTTTCTTTTTGGTATTGTTATCTTTTGGAATTTTATTGTACTTTAACATTGTATTAATGTTTATATGGCTTACCTTTTTTGTATACTTACTCAATAAAAAGATTTAAAAAGAAAGAAAGAACTTTGTATTATGTAAAGGAGACGTGAAAGGAATGTTATTTTACGTGGAGAGTGGTTTGAAATCTGGAAATCGCTGTCAAAGAAGGTGGTAGACACAGATACGATTGCTAGGCTTAAGAAGCTTTTAGATAGGTGCTTTAGTCTGAGACCCCTCTTTGAGACTGAGAAGAAAGGGGGAAGATGCCAGAATAAATAGCTGGGGTGGGGAGGGGAAGGAGTCTGGCTGGGAAAGGTCAGGTGGGTGGGAAAGGTCAAATGCTAGAGAAGAAGGGATCTGGTGGGAGAGGAGAGTCAACCATAAAAGAAAGGGAATGAGCAGGAGACCTGGGGGAAGTAATAAGAAGGTGAGAAGAGGTCGAAGGTCAGAGTGGGGACTAGAGGATTGGTGGGGGGGGGGTGCGCGGAATTTGTTTATTGGCTGGAAAATCAATATTCATGCCATCAGGTTGGAGGCTACCCAGCTGGTTTCTGGAAATTTTTATTTCTCATACAACATGAGTAGTGCCATTGTTAGTTCCCAGATAATTCATTTAAAACAATCAGATCTGTATGTTAGCCCTCTTGATAGTAAAGTTGCTACAATTTCATTTTAATATTGTTACTACTTGCACACGGTATTTGTTATAATTCTACTCAAAGTATGAATGAACTTTTTGACATTTCTGAGACAGATTTTTATTAAAAGATGCACAGAAATACATAGTGAAAATCCCAGCAATATTTATTCTCCCTTCGATAAGTTTTCATCTTATTTTAAAGACAAATTCAAGAGCACAATTACACACATGATTAAACATGAAGGAAACAATTTTGTAGGGCAAGCTACTTCAATTATCTGCATCTTTGACAATGGATTTTACCGAAGTACATTTCCCAAACAAAACAAGGCACAAATGTTCATTAAGACAAATAGTAATTATGTCCAGCATGTTCCTCCCAAATCCGATATATTCATAGCATGAATGACACAAAGCTAATTAATGCAATCTTGAAATCAGAAACATGATCATTTGGAAAACATTGTACATAGAACTTAATTTTATAAAATTATGCTGAGCTCATCCCAACATCAACATGTGTACACCACACTGAACTACATCTCAATGTCCATTCTTTCACAGATTAAGTTAAAATTACATATTAAAAAAAAGAAACATGTTATAGTCTCATCTGCAAAACCTCGATGAAGGAAAAAGCACAATTGCTTTATCTTGAAACAAAGCAATTCCTAAAATAAATCATTTGTGTTCATGCTGTCCTTGTTAAGAGCTGTCAGATAATAATAAGGTCCACAGGAGGCTTGAGAAACAGCACCTCATCTTTCATCTGAGCATGGAGGAGCCTTCCAGACTCACTATCTAAATCAACAATATCCTGGTGAAGGGTCTTGGCCAAAAACGTTGACTGTTTTTATCCTCCCCATAGAGCTTGCCTGACTTGCTGAGTTCCTTCAGTATTTTGTGTGTGTAACTTGCTTTATCTATTTGTATTGGCAGTAGCCACACAATAACTTAATTTTTCTCTTGTCATATCTATCTCATATACTGAACATTTTCTACAGATCTGACTTGCATTCTGTCTCTCTCTCCCTCGTTCTCGCCCCCCCCATCCCTCTCTCTCTTTCTCTCTCACTCATTTTCTCCCTCTTCCTCACTCACTCCTTCTCTCATTGCCCAATTCTGGAGTCCTGTAGAGGTTCCTTCAATACTTTGGGCAGGTAGAAGTCTGTTAAATTTAGAAACCACTCTTAAAGAGAAATCCAAATGTCGATGATTGTCTCAATGCACAATATTCTCCAGTGGTGATTTTGGACCCAGGAGTTAGACAGCAAAGAGTACACTCATTCAGAGAAACAGGAGGTATAAAGCGAGGAAGCCAAAGCCATAATTTGTTATCCAGGATATTTTGTTATTCAAAAGTGAATTTAAAATGCAACAGTGCACTCATCTGACACAGCAGTTAAAAACAGTTTTTTTTTATTTTCCATCCAAAATCTGTAACATAGAACATCATTGTCAAACCTCGTTCACTGTTAGCAATTAAGTGTCTTTCCACTTCTTAACACACAACTACGATTACAACCTAGGCAGATGGAGGAGATAATGTTGAGGCAGTACTGAAGTGTTTATTCTACAAACGGAGTTACTAGAGATGGTGCAATAATCATTGGGGGAAAGGGGAAAGTGGCAATTGATTTATTTTTTTACGTTCATTGAGATCCATGAAAACTTTTGTTTGCACTCTGTGCAGACTAGTCATTCGATACTGTTGCAAGGACGTAGGAAGCAGACCCAAAAGCAGGACACAGGCATGGAGAGAGGGTTAGGGTTCTTACGCGGACTTGAACGTTGACTTGAACTCAGAGCCAGGACTTGGACTCGACTGGAACACAGAGCCGGGGCTCAGAACTTGAACTTGGATACGGACACGGAGCTTGGACTTGGACTTGGACACAGAGATGACAACACCATACAACGACAGACAATTCATATTGCAGCTCGGAGCAGCGGTAAATGGCCTGCAATACTCAGCCGGACACAAGACGATGAAAACAAACAATGACAGCCCATTTGTATCTCGACTCCAGATAGCACGTGAAGCTACCGGCAAAAGGCCAGCAAAACTCAGCTGAATGGCAGGCTCTCGACTCGACCCAGGAACTGCAAATGGCAGGCTTTCGACTCAACTCATTCTTGGCGGCCCGAAACGAGCATAGCCGCACTGCTGAGGTGACGAACCAGCAATGAGTAGATGTAAGCTGGAGTCTTTATGCTGCTGGTTCGAATGAGGATCAGGTGCCCTAATCAAGGAGCCCAGTGGAACACGGAGAAAAGGAGATTAACTGAAATTAGGAGTCAACGGACCAGACCGTGACGGATACCTTACATCATGGTAGTACAGAAGGAATACAATGGAGCACAGAATATAGTTTTACAATTACAGGGAAAGTGCAGTGCAGGTAGGCAATTAAAGTACAAGGACCGTAACAATGTAGACTGTGAGACCAAGAGATCATCTTTTTCATATAGGAGGTGATATGAACATTGAGCTTTATCTCGGTTTCTGCCCGAAATCATCATAATTAAAACAGCCAGGCTTCAGTCAATTTGATTTACTCATGTAAAAGAAGCGATTATGGGAACACTGGTTCTGGGTGCAGACAACATCCCATTTACAGTCTGAAGACCTGCACTCTGGAATAAACTGTGCCTCTAGCTTATCTGTTCTGTTGCATCTGCTCAGTAATGAAGATAATTGGTTTTCACATGTGCACTATCTAGAAAGTCCAACTGTGTTTAATGGCCTAGGCTATTCAGACAACACCTTCCCAAACTCCAACTACTGCCACGAAGAAGGGCATAGGAATCAGGTGCTTGGGAACACCACCCCCTGCAGATTCCCTTCAAAGTCTTGATACCATCTTTATCATCACCAGGTCTTGTGACACTCCACCCAACAGCACCATGAGAATATATTCACCAGATGGATCAAAACAATTCAAGAGGGTGACTTGTCTCACCTTCTCAAGGACAATGAAAACTGGTATTGACGTTGATGCCCAGATCACCCAATCAAACAAGAATCTTGAGTCTGTGAACTCCAGTATTGAAATTGAACAAATGTTAACCAAATCATGTTAAATGTTTTTGGGAAAAATGTGTTCAATTTTTCACTAATTTTTAAAATTTGGATTTATTTTTCCTTTTGGCTTTGAACTATAACTCACAGTATATTTCTTTTACCAGAAACTTCAACATAGTTTGAGCTAGCACAGTAGTGCAGTGTAGTTAGCACAATGCTTTACAGTACCAGCAACCCAGGTTCAGTTCCTGCCGCTGTCAGTAAGGAGTTAGCATGTTCTCACCATGACCACGTGGATTTCCTCTGGGTGCTCCAGCAGGGGCGTGTCTATTGAAAATAACGCCTATGGCAAGCACTGAAATTGCGCCCCTGTCCAAGATCTGACACCCATCGTCTAGATAACTTTACCATAATATCAGCTCAAAAATACAAGTCAAACTCATTAATCTTTGAATTAACAAATTATGGCACTACATGAAAATTATAACTGCACCTTCCTTGCTTTCACTGATGCAAATTGGTCTATGATGTGATCAAAGTCAGTTTTTTTCAGTTTCTTCTCTTTCTACACTCAGCAGAGCAAGATCACAGAGTCTGCCTTGACCCATGGAGGCTCTCAAATATGAAAGTATTAGTTTTAACTTGCTGAATGATCTCTCACAGCTGGCGATGGAAACTGCAATGGTTAGCATTATCTGAATAGCAATGCGAAGATTGGGGAAGACACTCTCATCTCCAGACTGAACAATAAGTTCAAGAAGCTCTTCAGGTCTTGACATTTTCATGTTGACTCGCCTTGATAGCAACATTCTGCAATCCAAAATTTCTTCATATAGCTGCTGTGCATCAACATCAGAGCTGCACAATTCGCCCAAATTTTCGCACTTCTTCTTTAGGTCGTTACTGTCGACGTCGTAACAGTCCCTCGACATCAAGAAGGAATGCAAACTTGGCGTCAGTGTCGTGTAAACGAACGAACCTTTCATCCGTTTCTCTGTGAAGATGGTCGAGTGTTCCCTTCATGACTCTTTCCATTTCCTACTTAGCTGTTAACCCAGCGTCTCTCGAGTTCTCATCAGCCATTTGTTTCTTTCGTCTCTGACATCTTTCAACTTCAATATTCCATTCTTGACAGAGATCAACTCCTTATTCGAGTGACTCACTGACCAACACTTCTGTTTCATCATAAAAATGATCTCAGAGGGCTTTCAAATCCAGGGCAGCATCATGGAAGTTGATGCTAGGACCCTGCAGCCTCTTTTGAATACGGTCAATGCAAATGAGTATTTTGTTCCAAGATCCTAGCAAACTCAGAAAATCGTAACTCAACATGAGGTTGTACAGCTGTCTTGTGTCACTTCTTGTTTCACTGGTCTCATTTTCATTGCCTATCATGTCCTGGAGAACTTGAACTATCTCCTCAATGTACTTGTTGACGGACTTCACGGTTTCTGTCCTTGTACTCCACCTGGTTTCGGACTCCGACTAAACAACCACAGGTACGGCGTTTTTGAGTTTTTCCCAGCGCTGTGTTGAACTAGAGAAAAAACACGTAGAGAGCTTCCATGGTTCCAAAAAACGTGACCATTATTTTATCCTGCTTGGCTGCATGTACACCCACCAAGTTGAGTGAGTGATTGTTGCAATTCACAGACACTGCTAGGTTGTTTTTCTCACTTATTCTTTGATGAACACCGCTTCTGTGTCCAGCCATCACAGCAGCGTTGTCATAGCACTGTGACCGACAATCCTGTAGCTCCATTTCGTCCTTCTCTAGCAGTTTCAAGATGTCTTCAACCAAGCTCTCAACATCCTTCTGGCTTATCTGAATAAAACCAAGGAAGGACTTTCTAACATGGACTGTTTTCCTCTCAAAATCAACTTCCACGTATCACACTACTTCTGATCAGGAGTCAAGTTGAACATGAGACCATAGTATTTGGCTTTACGAATGCTTCTCAGTAAACTCTGGTGAACAGTGGATGCCATCATGTGGATGCATTTGTTCTGGACACCCAGAGAAAGATAAGATGTGGATCCAGGATGACTTTCCAAACGAGTGAGGTGTTCTTTTATGCCAGGGTCGAAGATGGCCAGTAGTTTCAATAGGAAATTTCCCACATTGGAGCCATCTTCTAGCTGAAGTGACTCCCTGTGCCCTCACAAAGCCAGATCCTGAGTCGCAAGGAATTTTATGCAGTGAAGGATTCTCGTCAAGCTATCACATCACTTCTGCTTTTCCTTCTCAATCTGTGACTGAAATACTGCGTCAATAACTCCTCTGTTTCCAGCTAAATTTCTTTCCATTTCTTTCCACTGCGTGAAGCATTCCTGATGATTCCTGGCATTTTCATGAACACTAATCCTTTCAGGTGCTTTCCACTGGTTGAATCCACTTTCCTGCTTCAATGAGGATTGATGGTCTGATTGGGAATAGAGAAGACAACAGATACAAAATGCAGACTTTTTAGAAGGGGAATAGACCAGCCATGAGCGAGTCACTTCCTCACCACGACCATTTCCCAATTTCCTCTTGAACCAAGTTTTGTTCATTGAGCAGTTATTTGTTGGTAGGAAAGGCCCCTCACTGTTCTGGAAAAATACTTCGAACCCAGCTTTACTATTTCTGTTCTCAACGCGTCAGGCAGAATTGCTTTTCCAGTATCCTTGTCGAACTTCAGAAGTCCAATGTCATGCTGTTCAATCACTTCTGGTATGACAGTTCGAGGCTCTTTGACACCATCCAGTTCGCTAGGTTCAGTGTCATCATGTTCAATCTTGTCAGCTAAAATCTCGTCAATAAACTCAACATCACCACTACCACCACCATCGTCTTCCCCTCCTGTCATGTCCACATTCTCTGTGGCAGCCTCACTCTTAATCTTGTCGTACTCAGATTTATCTGACTTGACTTTCTCCTTGGCTTGTGACGCATTTGTACTTGAACCACATTTGGATTCTAACAAACTTGTAGCAGATGCAGTTGACTCCATGGAACGTGTCAAACTACTTGTTCCGGGTTTTTCAAAGAAGGGCATGAAGAACTTGCTGACCATCTTGGCTTCTTCCGCCTCCAACTTTCGTCTCTTCCATCCTTCAGCTCCACTCTCCTTCTCCGTGAAGAAACGTTTCATGGTCTTCTTACACAGTGCTCTGAAATAAGGCCATCCGAGTGCTTCTCACCCATGATAATCGAAGACAGATCATACATCTGAAGAAAATTCTTCTTTCACTATCCGAGGATGGCTTGTCTGACTTTAATAGAAACTGCTCAGTGGCGCCCAGGGCACGTGCCATTCCTGCCATACCTTAGGTACACCACTGTGCTCCAGTATCCTCCTGCAGTCCAAAGATGTACCAGTTGGTGGGTTAATTGGTCATTGTAAATTGGCCCATGATTAGGCTAGAGTTAAATCGGAGGTTGCTGCATGGTACGGCTCAGAAGGGCCAGAAGGACCTATTCTGCACTCAATAAATAAATATGTAAATACATTGAGAATGTTAATAACCACAACGAGTCCCAGAGGATCCTTGCAATCTGTATGAAAATGATCTTTCTAAGCTACAAGCTACAATGTTTGTTGTCTTTTTCACATTGGTTGTTTCTCTGTCCTGTTGGGTGAGGTCTTTCATAGATTCTACAGTGTTTCTTGTACTTACTGAGTATGCCCACAAGAAAACCAATCTCAGGGTTGTATATGGTGACAAGTGTAATATGATAATACACTTACTTTGAACTTTTTGAACTTTGAACCATAACGTCAGTTCAAGTTGATCCTACTGTGTGTGTTTTGGGAAGATTCTGATCAAGGATTTAAACTTCCTGAAGGAGTCACACTATCATTAGGGAAAAAACAACCAGAACTCTGTCGTGTCTTTTCACTAAATCCCTTGATGAAATTTAAATGAATTATTCTCACAAGAATTGCATTATCCTACACAGGGATAGAGGGAATGATTCAGATAAATCAATGGACAGTATTGTTACACTTATTGATTTTGTGGAACTTTTCACATCTAGCTTTTAAATTTGTGTTTTGGGCATGATTACATTTCTAGTCATTGATTTGTGAAGAAATACTTAATTTTCCACAAATAAACCTTAAATGAAAACTCTCAGACAAAACAAAAAGACTTCTGCACTACTGCCAAGGAATTAGTTTATTCCATTCCTTCTGTGGTGAAACCAATTAATATAAACAGACTGAAGCTGGTCAGGGTAAGTAATTGAACGCAAATTCAGTCTTATTACCATGCAAATGAAAGAATGTCCAATGATTCATGTGGAATGTTATTTTACCTCCAGCCTTATCATCGGTTGTCATAATTGCAAATCAATAATTATCATTTCAACCATGTACAGCACGTTGCAAAAGTCTTAAGCACACATATATAGCTAGGATGCCTAAGAGTTCTGCACAGTGCTGTAGTCATTTTATGTATTGCACTGTACTGTTCCCACAAAAAAAAAGCAAATGTCATGATATATGCAAGTGCTGATAAACCCGATTCTGATATGGGTCTCTATTGTGGACTGATAGTGGGAAGGGGGCAGGGAGAGGGGAATAATGGTTAGGAAAAGGGGAAGGAAAAGGGGAAAGAAGAGGGGAGGGAGCAGGAAACACCAGAGAAACATTCTATAATGATTCAATGACCATTGCCACCTGTACCACCTCCCAGTGCCCTGGCACTTCTTCTCTGCCACCTTTCCCACATTCCTCCTGCGGTGACCAACCCTCACCATTCCCAACGTTCTTTGAACTTGCCAGGTTCACAAACTTGCTCTCCACTCCATGTTGACAAATAGAGTACTGTGCGGAAGTCTTAGGCACCCTAGCTATATATGTGCGCCTAAACTTTTTGCAAATACTGTGACTATTCAGTAGTTTCACTGGTACACCCATGGATAAAAGCCTAAGTTCTCAACTGTTTGTAATGTATTTCCTCAGACTGTCACTGAGCTTACTTTAGTTACAGCTTTGCATAACTAATGTATTAATTTTAAATATATTGTTAGGCGAGTGTCATCTATTCTCTCAATTTCTCCATTTGATCACATCACCTTCCATGTTGCCGTTTCCAATTTGTCTTCCCTTTTCCCCAAAACTTCCTCTCCACTCAGTCTCAGCCCTCTCACCCAGAGAATGATTGGGAGAATACAAAGTTCAAAGTAAACTTATTATTGAAGTACGTATGTGTTACCAAATACTACCATGAGATTTATTTCCATGCAGGTATTCACAGTGGTATAAAGAGGCACAATAGAATCAATGAAAAACAACACACAGACAAAGACTGCCAACCAGCCAATGTGCAAAAGAGGACAAACTATACATATACAAAAAAAAATAAGTAAATAATACTGAGAACATTCGTTGTAGAGTCCTTAGAAGTTCACTCAGTGTTGTGGTGAGTGATGTTGTCCAGGCTGCTTCAGGAGCCTAATGTTTGAAGGGCAATAACTGTTCCTGAACCTGGAGGTGTGGGATCTAAGGCTTATGTACCTTCTTCTTCATAGTAGCAGTGAGAAGAGAGCATGCCCTGGATGATGGGGGTCTTAGATGATGGATGCTGCTTTCATGTGACTATGCTCATTTTAGATGTGCTCAATAGTGTGGAGGGCTTTTCCTGTGAAGAACTAGGCTGTATCCACTTCTTTTTGTAGGCTTTTCAATTCCTGAGCCTCGTGTTTCCATACCAGGACGTGGTGGTTGTCCACCATGTCCGACGATGACAGGAAACCTGTGCAGGAGAGGTTTTTGAAGTGGAAAAGCCTTTGCACTGGGGCAGTTCCACTCTCTCGAACTCAGAAGTTCAGGTCCAGTGCTACGAACAAGTGTCACAAACTGGAGTCTTTGTTGGTTGCAGAGGTCATTCATTCTCCATGGAGCATTACAGTATCGACTTCCTGGACACTGGATCTCACTGGAGATCTCATCCGTCCAATCTGCCAGAGCTGACTTCACATGGTAGAACAGGAATGTCCCTATCTCACCAGGGTGTGAGGCCTCCAGCTACCCTCACCTGGTTTAGCCTGTTGAAGTGGCTTACCAGGGTGTGGGCTGCTGACACATGCGATCAGTTACTTGGAGCCACAGGTGAGAACTGTGTGTCCGGTGGGAACCAAAGGTGAGTGAGCTGCCCCAGAATGGACCCCAAAAGTATCTTTCACCAGAGGTGTTACCCCTCCCTGGACAACCCATACACCAGGCCATAATGCACAAAAAAACCACAGGCATCTCTTTTACTTTATCCAAGATCTCAGTGAACTGCCAAACATGCTAGAGAGCCAAATTGGACTATCGCTGTCTTCCTATATCAGTGCTTTGAATTGAAAAGTTCAAACTTCATTTATTATCGAAGTATGTATGCAGTATACAACCTTGAGATTCGTCTTCTCCAGACAACCACAAAACAATAATGGAATCCATTCAAGGAAAAGCATCAACACTACCCCCATGTGCAAAAAAAAAACAAATCGCACACATGACAACAAGGAGAGAGCAAAAAACGCAGAATATAAAACACAAAGTCGAAAGAGTCCAGGCATATTCAGTTCAGCACAGAGTTCATTATCTGCAGGCCACCCCAACTCAAAATTGCCCAAAATAGCAACAAAAGAAAGAAGCGGCCAGAAACCAGAAACACATCATAACCTGAACTACAGAATCCAATCCACAAACCTATCAGAAATGAAAGTAAGTTGCTCATTAAGTTGAGAAAATTTTGACTCGCCTGATGCTGGTTTAAATTTTCAGCCACCTGATGCTGACTAATTGAAAAAACAGAATACACAGTGGGCCTTGAGCAAAGTTTAACTAAATGAACATTCCACCCAATATGGTTTTCTGTGTATACAGAAATCTCATTTTGCAAACCATTTTGTTAAGGTTTAGTGAGTTTGATTTTTTAATTCTTAAATATTATAATTATTTGCCCTGATAAGATATTTTAATTAAAATTGCATGCATCTGAATGGAGTTCATTTTGATAAAAAGAAGGCTTTATATTAAAGTTTCATACAATGTTTAAACGGAATTTATATCAGAAATGTCTATTTGCTTCAGCTTAAAAGGAATGCAGTTTTTTTAAACAATGGCTTACTTAATTAGAGCTGTTCTGCAGTGAATTGCAAAGAATGTGCAGGTATAGTGTGTTTTAACAACAAGTGTGAAGATACCTACTTATTATCCAGTTAAGGTTAAATAACAATGTCTTGGTGTTGAACCAAAAAAAAGAAATCCCAACAAATGCTTGAAACCTCAAACAAAAGCAGAAAGTGTTGGAAGCATTCAGCTGGTTTATCAGTTTGACCCGTTGATGAAACAGTCAACATTTCTGATGAAAAGCCTAGGAGTGTGACCTCACCTCTCCTCACAGAAAGCACTTCATTTTTAAAATGTCTTCATGCTGGGCCTGGAGCACACTTTAATGTTTATGCATGTGCATTTGTGAAACTGGCAACTGAAAAGACAATACATGATTTAATATTGTGGCACTGAGAGAATAAATTCAAACTTTAGAAGTTGTTTCCTCCAAGAGGACCACAACCTTACTGTGGTTTGGAGGCTTGCATGCCTCAATGACCCAGAAAGCAATGTTAGCAGGAGTCAGGGCCTTGTGCTTTGACTCTTGCTAGGGTCATCCATGCCAAAGAGGTCAAAGGGTAGAAGACAGATGAAGAGTGGTCCACCAGTCATCCAAGTTTGGGGATTCAGCTCAAGGGTAACAACACTGACTGGTCAAAAAAGATTATGATGGAAACAGCAATGAAGAATTCTATACCTGTGTGTGACGGTATTCCTAAGTGTCCACCTGGGATTTGCATGACTGATAGCAGTGAAAACCAAGAGAAAGCTACCGGTACAATGAAGGGATCTCTGAACACCATCAATATCACCCTGAACCACGCCTGGGGTACAATATCGAAGATGGCTAAGGATAGGCAGAGATGGAAGACCTTCATCGCTGCCCAAAATGCCAGCAGCATAACAGACATTTGATGATGATGATGATGATGATTAAAGTTGAACTCATGGTATCAATTCAGCATATTTTGTATGGTTTGACAGTAGCTGTACTTCAACCTTGTATTGTTCATCTCTAGCTTCACCTGGGTGGTGGGGTAGAGATGCATCTCTACCAAAGGAGGTGTAAGGTGCTCCTTCCCTCCGCTAACCTGTAGGTCACCCTTGGGCAAGGTGTAGCACCTGCTTAGCCCCCCCCCCCCCGATCAGGGTCACGTGAAGCCAAGGGAGCAGCTGGTGCACAACACAGATCCTGGTTATGCGACCTCTGATGGCAGGCAGACAATCTCCGAAGAGTTTTGATAATGACTGGGGCTCACCCATCTTGTAAGGACACTGCCCAGAAGAAGACAATAACAAGCCACTTCTGTAGAAAAATTTGCCAAGAGCAATCATGGTCAAGGACCATGACTGCCCACGTCATACGACACGCCACATAATGATGATTATGATGGTGACCCTGACTGTTTATCAAAAAGACAGTTATGTAATCTATACACACAGAATTCTGGAGGAACTCAGTAGGTCAGGCAGCATCTATAGGAAAGAGTAAAGAGTTGACGTTTTGGGCCGAGACCCTTCTGCAGGACTGAGAAGGAAGGTGGAGATGCCAGAAAAAAAAACAGAGGGGAGGGGAAAGAGTGTAGATGGAACAATATAGTTGAAGCCAGGTGGGTGGGGATGGAAAAGAAAGTATCTGATTGGAAAAGAGAGAGGACAACAGGTAAGTCAAAGCCTTTTCCGTGGTACAGATCCCAGTCCAAAAGTCATGGACGTAGAAATTGTTTTATGCAGTAGTACGTGAAAACAGGAAATAACACTTGCACAATCATCATCTGAATGGCAGCACCAACGTGTAAAATGCATTTCTCCTAAATCTGAAAAATTTTATACATTCCACACATGAGGCTGCTTAACACACTACGAGCTCTTAGTATTACGGGAAACATGCTAGTGTGGATAAAGCAAGAGATTGGGGCCAAGAGGGAAATTGGCTCAGCCATGATGAAACTGTGGAGCAGGCTCGATGGGCCAAATGGCTTACTTCTACTCCTATATCATTTGGTCGTATGGTGTAAAATGGACCCTAATTCTGTAGAATTTTCAGCTAAGGAGATCTCACACAGCTAACTCTATTTTAAATAGTCCATGGATGACATTTTCCAAGTTGAGCATGCTTGAATGCCACTGGAAGTATAAAGAAGTCTTTCATCTAATTAGGACACTAAAGTCAGAGTTATTCTTTTACCCACAAAAGATTGATCTTTACTCTTTCTTGCCAGCTTCCAAACTGCAATCTAAGCACACACTTGTTCACATTTATTGCACAGACAAATAAAGCTGAGACAAATGCAGAAGGTTGTACTTCATTTATCATATGGGAAGAGATCATTGTTTGCAAATTTCTGTACACATAACTGGGCTGCTCCCAATAAGTCTCCATGAATCTTACAATGACAGTGTACTTCAGTAAGGGAAAATGGGACTCCAAAACCCCAAGCATCTGACAGAAGCAATGGGAAAATTAGGCAAAAATGAAATATAGCAAAGCTGGCACGTCAGTAAACTTCATTGCAAACCTAATTTTCCGATGACCAAAATAAATGCATAAAAGCGAAGTAAAAATATTTGTGATGTCCAAAGTTATTAGGCAAAATAAAGACAAAATAGCATAAAAGTCAAAGATATTTATATTAATTATAATGAATAATAAAAGATATTGAAATCTATACCCAGATTGCCAGTATAAGAAGGAGGAAAAAATGACAAATGGATTAAAGCATATATTCATTCATTCATTGTGTGCCGGGTCTAATGACGTGGACAATTGTGGTCTTGACGATGATTACTTTTGGAAAATGTATCTACCGAAGTGGTTTTCCATTGTCTTTTAGGCAGTATCTGCATGAGGCAGGTGTTACCTGCTATTATCAATACTCTTCAGAGATTGTCTGCTTGACAGCAGTGGTCACGTAACCAGGACATGTGATGTGCACCAGCAGCTCACATGACCATCCACCACCTCTCCCATGGCTTTACATGACCCTGATTGGGGGCTAAGCAGGTGTTACACCTTGCCCAAGGGTGACCCACAGTCTAGCCACCTCCTTTGGTAGAGTCGTATCTCCACCCCACCACCCAAAATCATTTATAACAAACGTAATTTAAGTATTTTAGTGTTGGCCAAAGTCCACTCCAACTAACTTTAATTTCCCTGCAGCATTTTATATAGACCATTCTGTTTGCATCAGCCTGCGTCTCTTTTCCATGGCCCTAATCCATCACTCTTCCATTCCTTTGGGCTCATCAGATGCGTGGAGAGGGGTAACTTGCTACATGGACAACAGGTTGCTCTCCAGATCATTCTGGTCTGGCTTGCCTAGTTAGGCAGCTAGGATGCAACATCCATAGTCGATCCTGACCAAAGGAGGCCTCAGAGTTTTCATATTCCCAGTTTCTTTCCATCATTCAATTGACTGCCCTTTTACATGAGTTCTCACCATGCAGGGATCCAATGACTCCTGCCAGGTGAGAAAGCAATTTGCATGTACTCTCTCCTACACTGTATACTGTACCCATTGCTCAAACACAATCTCCTCTGCAAAAGTGAGATGAAACATGGATTGAAACAACGATCACTTTGTGAAATACTTTCACTCATTGCACAAGTGTGGCCCTGCATTTTCAGCCATTGACACTTCACTTCTCCATTACACCCTTGTCTCTTGGACTTTGATTTCTAACACCATTCTACTGAAGCTCACCTTGGGCACAATAAATAGTGCTTCTCTTGATAAGAGACTTTATAAACTTTTGACTTTCAAATGGACTTCAACAATTTCAGATAATATCCACATAATATCCTCATAAAGGGATCAGAAGTGGAGAGAGTGATCAGTTTCAAGTTCCTGGGTGTCAAGATCTCTGATGACCTAGCTAGGTTCCCAACATAGCGATGCAGTTATAAGGAAGACAAGGCAGCATTAACACTTCATTAGGAGTTTGAAGAGATTTAGTATGACAACAAATGCACTCAAAAACTTCTATAGATGTACCATGGAGAGCATTCTGACAGACTGCATCACTGTCTGCTATGGAGGTGGGGGTTCTACTGCACAGGACCAAAACAAGCTGCATCTTGGGTACTAGCCTACAAAGTTCCCAGGACACCTTCAAGAAACAGAGTCTCAGAAAGGCAGCGTCCATTATGAAGGACCTCTAGCACCCAGGGCATGGCCTTTTCTCACTGTTACCATCAGGTAGGAGGTACAGAAGCCTGAAGGCATATACTCTGCGATTCTCCTCTGCCATCCGATTCCTAGATGGACATTGAACCCATGAATACTACCTTACTTTTTAATATATATGTTTTTTGCTTTTTGCATGGTTTTTAGTCTATTCAATATACATATACTGTAATTGATTTACTTTCTTCTTCTTCTTCTTCTTCTGCTATGTTATGTATTGCATTTAACTGCTGCTGCTAAGTTAAATTTCATGACAGATATCAGTGATAATAAACCTGATTCTGATTCTGCTCTCTTTTTGTTAAGGAGCATTTGCTGATCATAGTTGTACTGCTACCAGCTGCACCTCCTCTAAACCTAGATCTGTTGTGATACTTACTTAGTTACTCCCTGCTACATTGCTGGCATTCAGGGCAGCAATGAAGGTTTTCCATCTCTGTCCGTTCATACCACTGCACAGAGATAAAGAGGGAATCTTCATTGCTTTAATTGCTCTTTCTGTAACATGTTTTTTGACCAGTCTTAGTCTGACTTCTACCTTTTGAACTGTTTGGCATGGGTGAGCCTATCACGAGCCAAAGCACAAAGCCCTGACTCCAACCCACATAGCCTTTCAGATTATTGAGGCACACAGCCTCCAAACCACAACACGGTTGAGGTCCTCTCGGAGGATATGCTATAATATTACTCTATTAATGTACTCCACATGCCATATCCCTTTTCCTACCCCATCCCTCTCCCACCCTGCCCCCTTCTTTTCTTTTAGATTGTCATTTAGCTTGCTAGTTATTTATTCCTGTGCTTCACTGCTTGTAGAATTCCTTCCCTTCCTTTTTCCACTCCATTCTCTTACTATGTATACTTGCTTCAATAACTTGTTAAAACTGTAATATTTTTCATCTCTAATGAAAGGAACTAATTTCCTATTTTGCTTTTCCACATGATACCATCTGTCCTGCAGAGCATTCCCAGTAATTTTCATTGTTCAAAGTTGCTGGTGAACGCAGCAGGCCAAGCAGCATCTATAGGAAGAGGCGCAGTCGACGTTTCAGGCCGAGACCCTTCGTCAGGACTAACTGAAGGAAGAGTGAGTAAGGGATTTGAAAGCTGGAGGGGGAGGGGGAGATGCAAAATGATAGGAGAAGACAGGAGGGGGAGGGATAGAGCCGAGAGCTGGACAGGTGATAGGCAAAAGGGGATACGAGAGGATCATGGGACAGGAGGCCTAGGGAGAAAGACGGGGGGGGTGACCCAGAGGATGGGCAAGAGGTATATTCAGAGGGACAGAGGGAGAAAAAGGAGAGTGATAGAAAGAATGTGTGCATAAAAATAGTAACAGCTGGGGTACGAGGGGGAGGTGGGGCCTAGCGGAAGTTAGAGAAGTCAATGTTCATGCCATCAGGTTGGAGGCTACCCAGACGGAATATAAGGTGTTGTTCCTCCAACCTGAGTGTGGCTTCATCTTTACAGTAGAGGAGGCCGTGGATAGACATGTCAGAATGGGATGACATTCTGCCATTCTGACATGTCTATCCACGGCCTCCTCTACTGTGAAAATGAAGCCACACTCAGGTTGGAGGAACAACACCTTATATTCCGTCTGAGTAGCCTCCAACCTGATGGCATGAACATTGACTTCTCTAACTTCCGCTAGGCCCCACCTCCCCCTCGTACCCCAGCTGTTACTATTTTTATGCACACATTCTTTCTCTCACTCTCCTTTTTCTCCCTCTGTCCCTCTGAATATACCTCTTGCCCATCCTCTGGGTCACCCCCCCCCCGTCTTTCTCCCTAGGCCTCCTGTCCCATGATCCTCTCGTATCCCCTTTTGCCTATCACCTGTCCAGCTCTCGGCTCTATCCCTCCCCCTCCTGTCTTCTCCTATCATTTTGCATCTCCCCCTCCCCCTCCAGCTTTCAAATCCCTTACTCACTCTTCCTTCAGTTAGTCCTGACGAAGGGTCTCGGCCTGAAACGTCGACTGCACCTCTTCCTATAGATGCTGCTTGGCCTGCTGCGTTCACCAGCAACTTTGATGTATGTTGCTTGAATTTCCAGCATCTGCAGAATTCCTGTTGTTTGAATTTTCATTGTTTATTTGTTTGGTCCAGACAATTTACTGTGAATTATTTAGGGAGTACAGTGAAATAGCACTGAATGAGATGGAATTTCCATTATGCTGATACAAGATCAATATGATATTCTAGATACAGTGACAAAGTTTATAACTCTGGAATTGATTCTCAGTCTATCCACCTCAGCAAAGTGGGCAATTAAAACAAAAAGTTTATTTACACCTTCCCATCTAGTTGCAAAATAATCATGCGGGCAGACCAAGTAGCAGAAATACCTTGCTGAGACAAAAAGGTGTCTCAGATATTTTCTACATATATTGAGGTCTCACATCGTCAGTTTCAGGCACAGTTATTATCCACAACCATCAGTCTCTTGAACATAAAGGGGACAACTTTACATCATGGAAAGGTCCCCACAGTCAATGGACTCACTTTCAAGGACTCTTCGTCTCAGGTTCCTGATATTTATTGCATTTTTTTAATTGTTACTTCTTTCTTCTTGTACCTGAACAGTTTGTTGTCTTTTGCACACTGGTTGAATGCTTAAGTTGAGCAGTCTGTCATTGATTCAGTTATGGTTATTATTCTATGGATTTATTGAGAATACCCAAAAGAAAATAAATCTCTGGATTGTATATGGTGACATTAATTTAATTTGAACTTTGAACTTTAATTGAATCAGGACATTATTGTTATTCCAACTGTGACCAGTCATTCCATCTATGATCTAAATAGCTGTGTTTGCAGATGAAAGTGGCCTGAAGAGGACACTGAGGTCAATCTCAAGCTTTCATCTGATCGTTTATCATTATTATGTGTTGTGTTCTATCGTATGGCTGATCATGGCCTTGATGATCATTGTTCATCACAAATTTTTCTATAGAAGCGGTTTACCGTTGCCTTGTTCTAGACAGTGTCTTTGTAAGACGAGTGATCCCAGACATTATCAATACTCTTCAGGGATTATCTGCCTGGAATCTCCTAACTAATCTAACTTGGTAATGATGGTAAGGTAACAGTATAACTCGTAACCTTGCAGTACTTTGATCAGCTCTGATCTCAGAGCTGCAGTTCGTTCATTATCATTCTTTATGTGACTTGTTGTATGATGTGGGCAATCATGCCCTTTCCATGACCAAGATTGTACTTGGCAATTTTTTCTACAGAGGTGGTTTGCCATTGCCTTCTGCTAGATAGTGCCTTTACAAGATGGGTGAGCCCAGCCACTATCAATACTCTTCAGAGATTGTCTGCCTGGCGTCAATCATTGCATAACCAGGACTTGCAATATCCACCAGCTGCTCATACGGCCATCCAACACCTGTTCCATGGCTTCACATGACCCTGATCGGGGATCTAAGCGGGTGCTACAACTTGCCCAAGGGTGACCTGTAGGCTAGCAAGGGGAATGAGTGCCTTACGCCTCCTTTGGTAGAGACGTATCTACACCCCGCCACTCAAAGGCAAATATCTTGCAGTTGTTCAATCTTGTAGTCAAGTCTGACTTTTTGTAACCTCATGGACTCCTGAATACCAAACTTTCTTGTTGGAAACTGCCTCTCTAAGATCCCCCAAGGTCATACACATTATCTGAGTAATATTATCAATCCATCTAACCTCTGTCATCCTCTCCTTCTTTTACCTAACATGAGAGTCTTCTCCAAGGAATCCTGTCTTCTCATGATGTGGCTAAAAGCAAATATAAAAAAATGCAATTTATGCATAGTTTCTGAAATATTTTATTAAGGTTGTGTAAATTTAGTGGAAGTTACTCTAAGACACGTGCCACTGCCTGTAGGGAGTTTGTATGCTCTCCCAGTGACCACATGTGTTTCCTTGAGGTGCTCCCGTTTCCTCTCACAGTCTAAAGATACACCAGTTAGTAGGTTAATTGGTCATTGTAATAGATCATTGACATTGGAAGATTGAGAGGAGGGAATGTCACTCAGGCACACTGCTTGGGCAGAAAAAGGCAGCAGTGAGTGGGTCACGGCAGCGTAGTCGAGCTTTGACCAGCGATCAATCTGCGTTTGTGATTGATTAGGAAGAGCAAATTAAAGGAAGGCAGGGACATGCACAGTAGTCATCATTCCATCTCCTGAGTGGACAGAGTCAGAGTGGTGACCTTGAATCTTTAGCTCTTCAAGGCCAATGAAGAGAAGCTTCAGTCAGAGAAAGTAAAGAAAAGAAAAGCTCAAGGTTAAGCAATTTTTCCATCGCTTCTTTTTATCTGCTCAGGTAGGACAGTAGAGATGCCAGGCAGGATAGTTGAATGCTACTGTTGCAGGATCCCTGATATCCTCCAGTGTCCCTGATAACTACAACTGCGAGAAGTGCATCCAGCTGCAGCTTCGACCAATCCGCATTAAGGCGTTGGAGCTGGAACTGGATGAACTCTGGATCATTTGGGAGGCTGAAGGGGTGACAGAGATGACATACAGAGAGGAAAATACACTCAAGGTGCAGGACACCAGCAAACTGAGTGACAGTCAGGAAGGGTAAGGGGGTTAACAAGCCAGTGTAGAGTACTGCTGTGGCCATCCCCCTCAACAACAAGTTTATCACTTTGGATACTGTTGGGAGGGTGTAGGGTTGACCTAGTGGAGAAAAGTCACAGTGGTTGAGTCAGCTCTGTGACTCAAGAGGGAAGCAGGGAGAAAAGGCACTTTGTGGTGATTGGTGATTTGTTAGTTAGAGGAAAAGGCAGGTGGTTCTATGGGGAGAATGAGATTCACAGATGGTATGTTACCTCCTGGGTGCCAGGGCCTGGGACATCTTGGATCGAGTCCTTAGCATTCTTAAGTGACAAGGAGAATAGCCAGAGGTCATGGTACATGTAGGTACCAATGGCATGGGGAGGATGACTGATGAAGTTCTGCACAGGGAATTTAGGGAGTTAGATGCTAATTTAAAGAGCAGGACATCCAGGGTTGTGACGTCAGAATTGCTACGTGTGCCACTTGCTTGTGAGATCAAAACTAGGAAGATTATACAGTTTAATATGTGGCTAAGGTGTTGGTGTAGGCGGCAGGGCATAAGATTTTTGGATCATTGGGCTCTCTTCCAGGAAAGATGGCACTTGTACAGAAAGACGGATTGCACCTGAACTGGAGGGGGACTAATATTCTAGCAAGAATGTTTGTTAATGCTACACGGTGGGGTTTAAACTTGAGTTACAGGGGAAATGGGAACCTGAGTGCTAGAACAGTTTGAAGAGAGGTTGTGGATGCAGATGTTGGTAAGACCTCAGACAAAGGTTGGAATCAAAAGGATGAGCATGGTGCGACTAAGGTCCTGAGCTGCGTATATTTCAAGGCAAGAATCGTAGGGAAACCAGATGATAGTGCTGAAGATGGTCTAGAAACGGAGGCAATGTGTAGTGAGGCGTGTCACCAGGTTCCGACATGGCCCAAGTGCGGAGTGAGAGACACAGAAGCAGGTCGATAGTTCACAGACTTTAATACAAACCATGTTAAAGGGAAAAGAAAACAATAAACGCTAGGCCAAAACAGGGCCGTTAGTTAAAAACACTCAAATGGAAAACGAAGCCTACACTGTGGCTGAAAAGAACAACTAAGAATAAAACGAGTACCGCTAGTCTTCAGAGTCAGCTTCAGAGTCGTCATTGAAAATCAGTGAAAGTGATCATTTGGAGCTTTCAGTCTACTTTGTGCCAGTGGTGATATTCTAACCTGCAGGAACTCAATCTTCTCTCCCTACTATGTTTGGCAACACTGGAAAAGATCATGGAAGCAAGACTTACACAACAGTGTATTCAATACATTTAACTCTCCTCATAAGTTGTGATATTACTAAATTTTTTCAATTCTGTAGTAATGGTAAAGGTCAGCTATGTAATTAAAATGCATAATTTGTAATCCCAATGTAATGTTTAATTTTCAATGTTGCACATACTAATGGGCAGAGACAGTCTATGGTTAAATATTAGCTTTCTGTTCCACCAATAAAAGAACAATAAAAACTCCCTAATGAAGTTTAAAAAAAAGAGTCAGTTTCTCAGACAGGGTGGAATGCAAGCAGGCAGCGAAGCGTTGCTGTGTCCAAGTCTCGACAAGCACTACAACGACAGGTATGGAGTTAAATACTATCGTAATGAGTAATAATTAGCTGACACGTGCATATTCACAAGCACAATTTCCGTATATACTGTGATGCCGAATCCGTGGTTGTGACAACGAGAGGCTACTGATAGGGCAAAATTGCAGTCAACAGGATGAGTTGCAATGTAAAAGGTAAACAAAATTGATAAAGGTGAATACAAGACTAAAGGTATTGTATTTGAATAAGGTGGATGAACTTACGGCACAGTTACAGATTGGCATGAATGATGTGGTAGGTATCACAGAATTATATCTGAAAGAATATTATAGCAGAGAGCTCAATGCCCAAGGATACACATTTAATGCGCTATAAGGTTTTACTGCTAATGTAATGGCTACTCTGTAATGTTCCACTGCTAAGGTAATGGTTTCTCTGTAGCAGCAATGTTTGGGTTATGACTAGAGATAACAAGGCCTTCGGAATGTATGTTAGCCCATGAGCAGGATGTTGTTCTTTCTTGTGGGTCTGGGAGCAGAGACTTCGTGGTCTTTTGTCGGCGAGGGATGAAGAGGGAAGATGCATGTGGAGAGAGCTGGTAGACCACCGGACGGAGTGGATGGGGAGCGAGGATCCGAAGGTCAGCGACACTTGGAGGAGGTCGATGGTGGATGAATGGCCTTATCAGTGAGCTCCAATGTGCACATTTGACTTTTTCTTTAAAATGGGCCCTTTTTCTTTTTATTTTCTTTACCAACCCTATATTCAGATTAAGATTTATAAAGTTCAATCATTTAATTGCATATGGTGCACCGTCTGATATTTTGCAGTTCGGATTTGTAACTAGGCAACACATCACACAACATCCACACAAATGAGATTGGTCAGTTTGGAGGGGCCAGAGGCTGTCTTCCCCTAGACGGACACATGCTGGCCAAACCTGAGGGTTACAATTGTGGGGGTATCGTCCGGGATTGATTCCGTAGGATGCTGTGTGATTGCCCTGAGCACTGAACCAGTGGGTTGTGTGTTTAAATCTGTGCTGGTATGGATACTAACAGGGTGGAGCGGTGGTGTGCCTCCACGGCGTTAATGGCAACTAATGCGAGCATGTCGAGTGGTGTGGATATTCGTACCCCGGATGAATTGTTAATTCGATTTTTGAGTACAGTTAAAACTGTCGGTAAAGTTGAGGTCATAGCGTGGAAATTTGATAAAATTGCGTGCTCAAACCTTGTTTTGGTTCAGACCAGTGCAGACATAACGGTAGTGGAACTGCCAGCGTCTATCGGTGCGCCAGGCGAAGTGGGGCCATGGCCTGTCCATACTGTCAGGGAGGAGGAGAAGATAGTGGAGTGGGCCGAGTCACAAGTCGAGCTTCTCGTAGTTGGGGTCTGAGTTCTATCATTTCTGAGGAGTGAGGAGAAGGAGTGGTCAGATTTGGAATGTCTAATTAGTCCCTCTCCCCCAGTGTAGAGTGAGAGTTCTGAGTTGGCATTAGCCCTTACCTCTCTGGCGAATAGGTGTCCCAGTGTACAGACAGACGGTCCCCGCCGGAAGCTAAGAATATTCTCTGGAATAACGCCCTCCCCCGAGGGGGAAAAGGAGTATGAGACTTGGGTGGAGCAGACCTCTCATTTTCTAGATGAGTGGCAGAGCTCTGATGACGTAAAGCAGAGCTGAAATTGGAGAGGGTTCAAAGCATATCTACAGAAATGATTGTAGGATTGAATAGCTTGTCTTATAAAGAGCATTTGATGGCTCTGGGCCTGTATTCACTAGAATTCAGAAAAATGAGGGGTGACCTCATTGAAACTTATCGAATGCTGAAATGCCTGGATAGAGTGGATGTGGACAGAATGCTTCCTATGGTGGGAGAGTCTAAGACCAGAGGACACAGCCTCAGAATAGAGGGCTGTCCTTTTAGAATGGAGATGAGGAGGAATTTCTTTAGCCAGACAGTGGTGAATCCATGGAATTCTTTGCACAGGCAGCTGTGGAGGCTAAGTCCTTATGTACTACATATTTGAGTCAGAGGTTGATAGATTCTTGATTGGTCAGGGAATGAAGGGATACGAGGGGAGGCAGGAGATTGGGGCTGAGAGGAAAATTGGATCAGCCATGATGAAATAGCAGAGCAAACTCAATAGACAAAATAGCTTAATTCTGCTCCTTTATCTTATGGTTATATGGTCTTTTTGTAAATTGTCCCATGATTAGGCTAGGATTAAATTGGGCAATTGCTGGGTGGTGCGGCTCGAAGGACCAGAAGGGCTTATTCACACTGTTTTTCAATTTAAAAAAAATTGAAGTCCTAAATCAGTAAATTCTGGTTTGTTTCCTGCAGAGATTTACCTCAATTGACTGAAAATATCTTCCATTGTGTGATGTATAACTACTGTACATGCAGTAAAGGATTCTTCATTTCATTCCTAAAGACTTTTACCAGAGCACCATGATGCTACACTTGGTCAAAATCTTCTTTGATCCCAACAGCAGGCACTCAATCTTCATCTCAGGGTATCATCTCCTTTGTTCATGTTTGAACAAAGCTGTTAGAAGTTCTGGAGTTAAATAATTCCAAAACCAATCTTTGCTGAAAAGGTTTGGGATAAGAAAATAGAGCCTGATCACATCTATCATAATGCTGGTTGAGAATAGATTGACCAGATGATAACTAACTACAAACAATGAATCTTTGCTTATCCAGGCAATTTCTGCATTGTTGGATAGGTAACAGCTGTAGCAATCTTCAGACGAACAGACCCAGGTGCGGAGCAAACGCAGGATCAAGAATCCGAATCAGGTTGTATATTACTATCATACATCATGAAATTTGTTGCTTTGTAGCTGCATATATTGCAATAAAAATGATAAATAATTGTAAGTTACAGTAAGATATATATTTTAGAAGTTAAATAGTACAAAGAGAAAAAAATATTGTTTATAAGTTCAATATCCATTCAGAAATCTGATGGCAGAGAGGAAGAAACTATTCCTGAATTATTGAGTGTGGGTCTTCAGGCACCTGTGCCTCTTCCCTGATAGTATAATGAGAAGAGGGGATGGGGGTCCTTAATGATGTGCAACCCTTTCACTAGGCTCGTATACAAACTTGGCTCGATAGCCGACTCTGCTAACAGCCGCATGACTCAGCAGTGAGAAGGCCTCTTTTCATAAAAATGTACATCTAGGGTCACTATGATTTGGAGTTCAATCACACAGGAATGATGTTACAATGTTCCAATTAAAGATACCTTGACTTGAGTGAATGCTGTGTAAATACTGCCCATACACAATTATCAGTCAGCAAATAATAATGGATTTTACACTGCATAAAATTGTATTTACTAATTTCAGCTTGAGAAAGAAAAGCAAGCAAAAGAAAATAAAAGGGCTCATTACAGTTAGACTAATCTGTGCACATGACTATTGGAGTTCATCTCTTCCAAAGCTGGGTATAAACATTATTCAGGGCACCAAACCTACGGTCTGAGTGAATGCACCAGCCACATTCTGAACTTCTCTTGAATCCATCTCAAGCAAAGTGGCTCTCTCACAAGTATTGGCCCTCCTTCTTGGAGCCATTCATCTGTACAAAGCACTTCTTGCAATGGGTCTCTCCTTCTCACAGCATTCTACAGCATCTGCTCTTCTGTTCTACTCGGCAGTTCCCACCAAAAAGACCCTAAACCAGACTACTATCTGTCTAAATCTTTCTCTGCTCAGTTCTCTCTAAAACTTTCTCAGGATCCCACCATCTTGACTGACTGACACATTCCTAACAGTAGGGCTTCTTATTTTAGCCAAAGCCAAAACATTCTACCAGCTAGGCACACTGCTTTTGCAGAAAAATGCTAAAATCAAATATCAACAACATAGCAGTATGTTGCAAGGACATGGCTGGGGACAAACTCAAGTGCAGGACACAGATGCTGAGACAGAGTTGTTAGGCATAGCACCACCACAAACAGTGAACCGATATCCAGGAGACAATGCAAAGTTTAGAACTAACAGTTCTCAGAAATAGGAAACAAGGTTTACTCTCACAAAAGTCAACCAATAAACTGGCAGCTTCTTGCTGTGGTCACAGGGTTTTTATCCTGTCGTTTCTGATGGGAAGCAGGTGCGTGTAGTTAGTGGAACCTGGGAATGATTGGAATCTAAATGAGGTGATTGAGGCCCAATTCTTGAGGCAAATGGCAAGGTGGGGGATTGCCAGAAGGGACCATGGCATAGTAGAAATCTTAACTAGGGCATTATAGTCCTAGTCATAGTCATAATCATACTTTATTGATCCCGGGGGAAATTAGTTTTCATTACAGTTGCACCATAAATAATTAAACAGTAATAAAACCATAAACAGTTAAATAGTAATATGTAATATATAAATTATGCCAGGAAATTACAGATGGATTCTGCTTTTTTGAGACACCGCTCCTTGAAAATGTCCTGTATACAGGGGAAGTTAGTATCCATGAAGGAGCTGACTGAATTTAGAACTATATGCAGCTTATTTTGATCCTGTGTAGTTCACCTTCCTCCTGTACCAGAAATTAATGATGAAGAATTATTCAGAGATAATACTTACTTGGGACTTGACCACACGGAACGATGGTTCACACAGGACTCGAATCCAGGAGCACTGGTCCAGAAGAACATTAAATAGAACATAAAACACAAGAAACCAGTATGGGTCAAAATCAAAAACTAATTGCTAAAGAAGGAGAAGCATAGAAAACCTTCATATAACGAGCATCACGATAAACACAGAGACAGCTTATTAATAGAAGTAATCATTAAACAGCTCTAACAAACTCTTATATATGATGTTCAGGTGTGTTGAGACAAGCTGGAACCTCTCGCTGGTCCAAAGTGTTCATGATAACAGCACTGTAGGGGGACAGAAGGCTTAAAGCACAGCTGATTCTCAAATGCAAGCTTAAAGCACACCAGTCAAGATGTGATCTAATCCCAAAGCCTTTGCCATATTAAATGTTCTTAGCTAATCTTAGCTATTTTTTTTTCAAAACATATGGAATGGATCAAATTGGCTGAAGATTCTTTAAAATATGTCCACCACATTGAGTTATTAAATGTCAGATAATCATGAGCATTGTGTTGGACTATTTTAAACAATTAAGAAAAACTATATGAACACTTCAAGCAGGCTTCAATTATGTGTGAGAAGAATGTGGTAACTTTCCTCAATGAATATCATCCAGTAGCACTTATTTGCACTGTGAGGAAGTGCTTTGAGAGTTTAGTGATGAAACATACCAACTCCTGCCTGAGAAGTAACTTAGATCCATTCCAGTTTGCATACCGCCACAACAGGTTAACAACAGATGCCATTTTACTCGCTTTTCACTCAACCCTGGAACATCTGATGTATGATATATATATCAGATTAATCTTCATTGACTACAGCTCAGCATTCAGTACTATCATTCCTTCAAAACTAATCAATAAGCTCCAAGACCTAGGACTTTCTTGTGCATCTGGATCCTCAATTTCCTCACTGGCAGACACCATTTAGTTCAGATTGACAACAACATCTCTTCCACAATCTTCATCAGCACCGGTGAACCACAAGGCTATGTGCTGGGCCCCCTTCTCTATTCGCTTTACCCTTATGACTTCATGGCTAAGCACAGCCCCAAAGCTATATTTGTTTGCTGATGATGTCACTGTCATTATCTGAATCAAAGGTGGTGACGAATCAGCACATAGGAGGAAGATTCAAAATCTAGCTGAGTGATGCCACTAACAAAAACTTCTCAAGCAGTGTCATCAAGACCAAGGAGCTGATTATTGACTAGAGGAGGAGGAAACCAGAGGTCCATGAGCCCGTCCTCATCGGGGGATCAGGGGTGAAGCAGGTTAGCAAATTTAAATTCCTCAGTGTTATAAATTCATAGTATCTGCCCTGTGTCTAGTACATACAAAGCATGGCCGCACCTTTACTTTCTTAGAAGTTTGCAAGGAATCAGCATGTCATCTAAAACTTTGACAAACTTCTGTAGATGTGCAGTAGAGTGTAAACTGACTGGTTGTATCACAGACTGGCATAGAGACACCAATGTCGTTGAATGGAAAAATCTACAAAAGGTAGTGGATATGGCCAAATCCATCATGGTTAAAACCCTCCCCATCACTGAGCACATCTACAAGGAGCCTTGTTGCAGGAAAGTAGCATCCATCATCAAGGACCTCCACCATTCAGGCCATAATCTCTTCTCGCTGTTGCCATCAGGAAGGAAGTACAGGAGCCTCCAGACCCATACTACTGGGTTCAGAAACAATTATTAACTCCTAATTATCAGGCTTTTGAACCAGAGGGGATAACTTCACTCAACTTCACTTTCTCCAAAAATGAATTGTTTAAACAACTTCTGGACTCAATTTCAAGGACACTTCATCTCATGTTTTTGCTATTTATTGTTTATTTTTAGTTTATTATTTGTATTTACAGTTTGTTGTCTTTTGCATATGGGTTATTTGTCCATCTTGTTTTCTTTGAATGAGTTCTATGGATTTCTTTGTTTCATGGCTATCTTTGGGAACACAAATCTCAGCATTGTATACTGCACATATACTTTGATAATAAATATACTTTAAAGTTGATTGCTTGAAACTGTGTTGAAATTTTAGAAATCCAATAGAAAACAAAAGCAGAAAATAATGTAATGTGATAATATCTGGACTATTTTAAAACACAGTACAGTGATATTGGAGAATTTTAAGCAAAAATAAATTCTTGGCATGTATCTTAATGATTTCAAAGGCCTAGATAGATGGAGTCAGTAGGAATTTAGTCTTGAAACTCTTTCATGATATTTAATAAAAGGAGCTATAGTGTGACTCGATCTTAATGCAATACCTCACTTGTATCATAAAACTGATAGATGGCCTGTTGAAAGGTAGATAAAAATGGCCAGAATAAATATGTTAAGTTAACTTGAGCCATCATTCAATTTCAGACACAAGTTTGAAACAAAAATGCTTTGCAATAATCTACATGGAGATAATAGATAACGATTAGCTTATTTGTCACATGCACATTGAAACATATGGTGTCCAGGGAGCGGTAGCGCCTCTGATGAAGGGGCTTCTCATGTCCTTTCTGGGACAGCTCACTCACCTTTGGTCCCCACTGGACTCTGTGGCTCCAAGCAGCTGTTTACATGTGACAGCAGTTGCACCCTGGTGTGCCACCTCGACAGGTGGATTAGCTGAACCATGTGAGGGTAGTCAGTGGCCTCACATCCCAGTGACATAGGGACATGCCTGTCCTAGCATGCAAAGTCATCTGTAGTGGACTAGGTGAATGAGATGTTCAATGAGATCCAACGGCCATGAAGGCAGTACTGTAATGTTGCATGGAGAGTAAAGGACAGGACAAGGCACAGAAGAAACCACTGAAACCAAGGAAGACCCTAGTATGTGACACCTGTTTGTATTACTGGACCAAGACATCTGAGTTTGAGAGAGTGGATTTGCTCTATGCGGCGGCTTTTCCACTTCAAAAACTCTTCCGTACAGGTTTCTTGTCGTCGTCGGACACCATAAGACTGTAAGACATAGGAGCAGAATTAGGCCATTCAGCCCATCCGGTCTGTTCCACCATTCTGGATTCTGCTCAACCCCATACAACTGCCTTCACGCCATATCCTTTAATGCCCTGAAAATAGGACACAATGATCAATCATCACGTAGAAGCATACAGTGAAATGTGCTGTTTGTGTCAACAACCAGCACAGTCCAAGGATGCACTGGGGGCAGCCTGCAAGTGTTACCATGACTCTGACGCCAACATAACATGTCCACAACTTACTAACACTAACCCATATGTCTTTGGAATATCAGAGGAATCTGGAGCACCCGGAGGATATGTATGCAGTCAAGGGGAAAATGTACAATAACAACAGACAACAGATTGTTTTCGAAAGTGTTCCTTCATAAGATTTTTTTGTTTATGATAGACAACTTAGAGGTGAATACTTGTATCATATAGGAATTTGGAGAAGTAAGAAATTAACATTTATTGAATATAATGCATTTAATTACAAAACGGTGCTGACGCTCTGCAAGAACTCAACTAAGCTAAAAATGTTTTGTTGATGATTTCCATTTGTACTCAGTGAGGCTTTTCACTTAAGTGTCCAACAATAATCAGCCAGCATTGATGGATTCCAGTTGCCCTGATACTGTTTCTCCACGAACCCAATGCCCTGGTGAAACCTTTCACCATGCTCATCACTAACAGCGTCAAGATTTGCAGGGAAGAAGTCTAAATGGGAATGCAGAAAATTAATCTTTACTGGTAAGTTGCACTGCATGGTTTTGTATGCTTGAAAAAAAGTTGTCAACCAGCTGCATGTAGTTTGGTGCTCTGTAGTTAACAATTAGATCCTTGAATGCTTTCCATGCGATTTTCTCCAGTCCCACTAGAAGTTCCTCAAATTGCCTGCCATTGATGACTTGTTTGATTTGTGGACCAACAAAAGTTATCCTGACTTGAATTATAAATTGAAGTAACAAATGTGAGTGATTTCAGGAAAATGTTGTATGATATGGAAATTTCTTCAGCAACCTAAGATCCGTAAAATCCATGAGATACACCCAGAAGAATTCAGGAAGCAGCATAAGTATAATTTTTAAAGGCGATGGTGGGAATTGAACCTCATTCTGCCCTTTACAGCACTCTGCCGTCCTTTACACTGCCGCGTTTTATCCTTGTATCGTCACACTTACCTATGTTATCTGTTATTGATCTAACCATATAATACTGGCAGCAACAGAATATTCTTGAACAAAATATATTGTCCACTGCTCAATTTGTTTAATGTTATTCACCCATTTTCCTTGACATTGCAGATTCTGTCATAGATATTTTAAAAATTCTTTGATATTAGGGATAGCTGGTCTACTAAAATATGCTCCAGGCAAATAACAGAGAAGTGTCTTTCATGGGAATATTATAAAATGAGTAACACATTCTCAGACTGAAATCCCTAAACCCACAGAAGTATGAGTAATACAAGATTTTTTCAACATTTGATGGTCATTAATGTCTCCTTGTTCTGATTTTTATTGTGTTCATGCATAATCGATCATCATTGTTGATTTTTTCAGAGGAATAAAATGATCTTGTTTAATTTACAAATGCCCAGTGAATACCTTAACCATGGGTCCTTAAGATTGTTACAGTATAGCCGAGGGTGGTAATGGAGATAATCTCACACTACATACTAAATGCTCCCAATGGCATTTGTCTCAAATTGCCTCTGAGAAGCAAGTCCAGTTCCGGTCCTTCATCTCAATAGAACTGTTTCTACTGACAGGAGATGGGGAAAGGTGGGTTACTGGTACCTCAAAACCAGTCACTGTGTGCAGATGGAGCTTGCCTGGCAGTGGCCAGCAGTTCATCGAGGAAAACTTTGACCTCCACCCTCTGCTGTTTTGAGGAAAGCTTGTCTCCACCCTCCCATTCTTCAGGAAGATTTCGGGAGTAAAGCCAAAGGAAAAAATCTGGAGCTGGAGTCCTGAAGGCAGTCCTACATTGAGTTCAATGTTGACTGACAACACCTCTGACATTGGTGCCAAACCGTATTGTTCTCTGTCATTCCTTTGGGTTCATCAGATGTGTAGAGATATGGATGTTGCTACATGGGCAATAGCTTGCTCTCCATATCTTACTGCCCAGGCTTGCATATCTAGACAGTTAGGACCCAACATCCATTGTCGACCCTGACTGACGGAGGCCACTCATCATCTTAGCCGTGAACATTTCCCATAAATTCCAGCCAAATCACCTATAGCCAAAAACTACTTTAAAAAAAGACCAGCGATTAATAAAAGTAACAGGGTCTGACCTGCACCCCACGCTGTAAACAGCAATCTCTTTGCAAGAGGTATTGAGCATCATCTCACAAGGCAGTGACATTGTTGGAACATCATAAGGTACAGTCAATGTCTAATACTGGAGAAGTGGAAGTTTGTATGATGTACATCTCATGTAGGAGCGGGGCAGAGGAAATAGTATGTTCAATTACTGAATTGCTTCTTTCGTTGAGGTACGTGAGCTTATTACTAAATTTGCTGATGCTGTCTGCTTTCTTTATAGTCTATTCTATAAGTTTAATATTGAATAAATTTATTAGATGTGAGCACAGTACTATATTTGTCAATGTGGAGTGGAGAGTGAGTTTGTAAATCTTGCAGGAGCAAGCAATGTTGGGAATGGCGAGGGTGGAGTGGTGGGGTGGGGTTGGCACAAGTGCAGACACACCCGTCTCTGAGACACCAGGGCTTCTGACCAATTGGTTTATTACTTATTGCAGACTGTCACTCTGGTGCTTCCCACTCCCTCCCCTCTCCCTGCCCCCTTCCCACTCTCAGTCCACAACAGAGACCCATATCAGAATCAGGTTCATCATCACTTACATATGTCAGGAAATTTGTACAATACAATACATAAAATTTCTGTATAAAACATTAAATTAATTCAAAGGAAACACGAGTTTCCACAAATACGGGTGTGACTTGACCTTTTCTTTAAGTGAGGCACATGGTAGTGTGATGACGTATAGAGTTAACATATTTTTAGATATAGCCTGTAATTAAAAAGGATCTAGTGCTTTCCTGGTGTATAAGACAAATCCCTGAAAAAGATGGCCGAGTTTGTCATCGAAACGTCGATTATAATCAATACTTGTACCTGGCTGGAAGCCCAGGAAGAGTTTAACCTGTAATTATTTGAATAAACAAGAAAGGTTAATCAATCAATATATACTGTACACAATATTACAAATATTATTGAAATATTAAATACAGAACACTTCTCCCTGCTTAGCTATAAGCTGTAACTTAATAGAGAATGTATCTCAACTATGTACACATTATGTTATATATAATGCAACTACTATATACAGACATCTGCAGCATAGTAAGTTTTAAATTATCCCATTCAGGCTGACAGATTTCATCACTGAGGAGGCTTTCTTACTCCTGTGGGTTAATGTCCTTCCTGACAAAAGGCTCCCTCTGCTTGGCCTGTGAGACTTGCAGCTGTGAAAACAAGTTTAGATTCTTAGGTCTCTTCTGGGGTGGTCATATCAGTTGACACTGAGACAGCAGAAAGTGGTTCTGGCAGCTCTGGACACCTTTCTTCCCCTTTTCTTTCTTTGGACCTACTTCGATACCTTTCTTTTTCTTTCTCACTTCTCTCCATCTCTTCCTTTTTTTTTCTTCTTGATTGTGCATCTTGATCTTGGGAAGATGTATTTAGTTCACTGGAGAATCCACTTATTAATCCTTCTATTGCTCCCTTTACGAAAAGGTCTCTTCTCTTGGTTTCCACATCCACAATGTCATCTGATGAATCACCTGTTTTTATATCTCCATTGACTCCTTTCCTTATGGCCTTCCATTCATCCAGCTGGACTTTGGTCTTTGCAATTACCTTTATAAGCAGCTTTTTGTCTCCCACTTGAAGTTCATGCAATATCCTTAATGCAGGAGAAGTTAATTCTCGTTCTTTAGACTCTCAATAGCTGAATGCTTGCAACTTTACTGAAGCTCTTAGAACTTTCTTCCAGTTTAATACCAAGCCATATTTCACAAGTTACTGCCTGATTAACATATCCAAAACTTTCTCAGATATGTTGCCTACAAATACTGTTGTAATGAGATCACTCCTTTTGTCACTTCCACACTTCCTCTGAGCAGCATGGTCCTTCCTTGTGCCAATATGCTTTTCTACCCGAGACACAGAGGTTGGCATCAACACCTGTTTGTCCTCAAATGGGTAATGGTTCATGGTGTTTCGTATGGAGACAGTTATGGCATCATCCAATACCTTTCTTAATTCACTTTAATTTGGCTTCATTGCAAGGGATGTGGCATGCAAATTGTGGATGGATCTCCAACCAAGTCATAGTTGTCTCAGCCAATCATGCTTCCTATTATGCTGGTCCTCCTGATTTTACCACATACAAGTTTAATATGGCTTGTAGGCTGTTGTACTTCACTGTTATGAAAAACATTCTCACAGGAGTTATCTTTTCTCCAGTATAAGTCCTTAATTGGATATCTGCAGGCTTCAATTTAGTATGCATAAAATGCCATTCAGACTCATTTTGTGGAATGATGGAAAAAGCTGTACCAGTGTCCAATTCCACTTTAATCAATGTGCTGTTCACTTCTGGCATAAGCCATATTGCTTGTCTATTGCTAATTTTCACACTTTGAATTTCAAGGCTACACAATCCTGTGTCACTCATCATTATCAGATTTTTTTTACCAACAGCATGCATATTAGGGCACTTTTCGAAACTGCAGCTTGTCTCCTGTCTTTTTTTTCTTCTCTGTGCAGACCATTTATTTTTGTCTGCCTGACATGCTCTTTGTATGTGTCCTTCTTCATTGCATATTTTGCAAGTTTCACCTTTAAATCTGTTTGGTGTATGTCAGCCCCTGCCACAATGCTAAAACGGTTTGTTCAGCCAGGCTGGCTTCAGGTTACACTATGCAATTTTGTTCATGCTCACTTCGATCTCTGACTGCAACTCAAATTCATCTCTGTTTAAGATTTCCAGTGACATCGCGATTCTCGTTGCTCATTTGAATGTAAGCTGTGCTTCACTTAGGAGCTGCTTTTGTATGCTTTAAGATTCCACAAACTAAATGATCTCTCAGTGTATCATTAAGACCATTGCCGAACTGAGGTTGAAATGGACTCCCCTTCTTTTTGATTCTGTTTATGAAACCTCAAGATTTCTCAATCAACTATGGTTTTGGTTCTAGGTGCTCCTGCATCACTTGGACAATATCAGCAAAGCTCATTTGTGATGGTGTGATTGTAGTAGTTAAACTTTGAAGCAAACTGTATGTCTTCAACCCTAATGAACTCAGCAAAATTGGCACTCACTTCACATTTCATTTGCATCATAATACTACTCCAGTAGCTCAGTATATATGAGCCAATTACCCGTTGTGTAATCAAACTCATCAACCTTTCCGATGTAGCCAGCCATTTCAGATTTTTTTAAATGATTATTATCACCCAGTGCTCACTCTTTATGAACCCTGAATTCTTCCATTTACGGCCTTTTGAAAAAAAAAACTTGATCGCGTCTTCTCTTCTGAAGACACGTGCTGCTCTTGATGCTGCTCACGCTGCCTTTTATTTTATTTTGAACGTCTTGCTGCATTTTAACAGGTCAACAAATTATATATATACGATTGCTCAAATATTACCGAAATATTAAATTTACAACAATTACTACAGTACTGTGCAACGTCTGAGGCATCCTAGCTTTATACATATACATGTGCGTAAAAGATATGCACAGTACTGGAGATATAGTCAGAGAAGATTTAGATGAAGCCAAGCATCATGGGGAAGTAGACAATGGCCTGTCTCAAAACATACAGATGAATGAGATATATGTCTCTACCAAAAGAGGTGTAAGGTGGTTCTTCCCTCCACTTGCTTGGAGGTTTCTCTTTGGGCAAAGTGTAGCACCTGCTCAGTACCCCAGTCAGGGTCACGTGAAGCCATGGGAATGGATGGTGGATGTTTGTATGAGCAGCTGGTGCACATCACAAGTCCTGGTTATGTGACCACTAATACCAGGCAGATCTCTGAAGAGTATTGATAATGGCCGTGGGTGGGGGGTGGGGGGTGGAAACGGGTGGTCACCCGTCTTGTAAAAACACTGTCCAGAAGAAAGCAGTGGCAAACCACTTCTGTAGAAAAGTCTGTCAAGAACAATCACGGTCACTATGATCACCTATGTCACATGGCACGACACATAAAAAATGAAGAACCATATGGTGGCTAAAGGGATCAGAGGGTATTGGGGGAAGGCTGGTACAGGGTTCTGAGTTGGATGATCAGCTATGACCATACTGAATGGCGGTGCAGGCTCGAAGGGCCGAATGGCCTACTCCTGCACCTATTTTCTATGTTTCTATGTTTCTATGAATGAGGGATTCAGTAGATGAGGTGTGGTCAGGTGAATATGGAAATAGAGTGCCTTCACAAGAACACAAGAATACAGCCTGCAGAGCAAATACAGAACAATATGTAAGGCTTAGCTGTCTGCCAAATACAAACTCGAAGAATGCAAATGATTTGGCTCCGCTTCAGACATTCTTTGGCAGGAATGATGGGCGCTAAGAAGTGCCCAAAAGCAATGTTTTGGGCTTCCCTATGTTTTGTTGTTACATATTGCAGTGTTTGGAAAATATTAGATGTCAGACAGTATGACAAATCTGAGGTAATGGAGCAGTTTAGAGAGGTGGTGGCAGAAAGAACTGAGTACCATAAATCTATTTGGAGAACATGATGTTTTTTTGTCTTCAAAATGTTTTTGCAGAAGGCTGGTGTGGAGAAGAGAAACAAAGGATGTGTCCTTGAGGATCTTGAGGTAATAGAGCTGGAATGAGAAGAGAAGCTTTTGCAGAAGATTTCCTGGCTATGATTCAACAAATAAGAATAGAAGAAATCAAGGGAAGTTTCATTCATTTGGACAATAGATGATGTGCACTTACGTAGTGGGGTGGGCAGACAGCATATTGGTTGAGGAGGGTGTGAAAATATGCTTTACTATAGGCTAAAGTGTTGTGATTTTATATTTATACGAGCTTGTGTGGGGTTGTAAACAAGACTTAAGGGATTAAACTGTGAGCTGGATAATTTTGGATATGGCCCACTGCCCAGATTTGCCACCTGTGGTGCTGCTCTGCACTTATCTTACAACAATGACCTGCTCTTCTGTACCCTTGAGGTATCCCAGCAAAAGAGAAACAGCTCCAAGAGATGAATAAACCCCAGGAGGTATAAGCGGAGGCCCCAGCTGCAGAATACCCTCATCACCTTTGGCAGCTCATCAAAGTCATTGGCTCTTGATCTACACTTACTGTCTCTGACAGTCACAATCCTATTTTAAAACGATTCCCATGGATTTAAATAATTTAAAAAAGAAATTTAAATAAGCATCATAAACAGTAACACATAATTAAAAATATTGTACGAATGTTAAATAATTCCAAAACCTACTTATTTACCTTTCCTCACAGGCAATAACTGCATAGAGCGCAGAACAGTACAGCACCAAAACAGGCCCTTTGGCCCACAATTGTACCAAACCAATTAAATTAGTAATCAAATAGCTAATTACACCTGCCTATACAATGTCCATATCATTCCATTTTCCGCACATTCACCTGCCTTTCTAAACGTCTCTTAGAAGTCTCTAATGTTTCTGCCCCTACCACCACTCTAGGCAGTTCATTCCAGGCACCTACCACTCTCTGTTTAAAAAACTTGCCCCTCAAATCTCCTTAGAAATTACCACCTTCCACCTTAACTGCAAGTCCAATCGTGTTAGACATTTCAACCCACGGGAAAACGATGCTGTCTGTCTACTCTATCTATGTCTCTCATAATTGCTGTGTACTTAATATTTCAGTAATATTTGAGTAAAATTGTAAAATATTGTTTGATTAAGCATCCTTTGTTGTTTACAGAATTCATTATGGTTATATGTAATAGTACGTGAATTGCATGCTTCATGGCGTAATGTGATACATGTGCGCCTTGCTTAAAGTAAAGCACAAACTTAAGACTGAAGTCTCTCGGTTTTCCTTTGAATTAGTTTAAATTTTGGAGTTACAAAACATAACAATAATCTTATAAACCTCCATCAGATCTCCCTTCAGTCTCCGCTGCTCCAGAGAAAACAATCTATATTTGTCCAAACTCTCCTTACAGCACACATCCTCTAATCCAAGCAGCATCCTCGTAAAAAGATGAGAAAATCTGCAGATGCTGGAAATCTAAGCAACATACACAAAATGCTAGAGGAACTCGGCAGGTCAGGCAGCATCTATGGAACAGAGTAAACAGTCGACATTTCAGACCGAAGCCCTTCGTCAGAACCTCTTCTGCAGAAATTCATGCAAAATTTATTAAATTCATTCGTGAACATCAATGACAAAGCTTGTGACTTTTGTCTATCCCTAATTTCCTCTGAAATGAGGAGTGAGCTAGATCAGCTGGTTGAAAGGTATCACAACAACCTTGCACTCAACATCAATAAGACCAAGAACTTCAAAAAGGGGAAGTAGAGGGAACACACACCAGTCCTCATTGAGGGGTTAGCAGTGGAAAAGATGAGCGGTTTCAAGTTCCTGGGTGTCAACGTTTCTGAAGATCGGTCCTGGGCAATAGATGTCACAATATATTCCAATATATCGATGCAGATCTAAAGAAGACACAACAGCAGCTGTACTTCATTTGGAATTTGAGGACAATTGGTATGTCACCAAAGACACTCACAAAGTTCTACAGATGTACCGTGGAGAGCATTCTAATTGGCTTCATCAGGGTCTGTTATGGCGGTACCACTACACAGGACTGGAAAATACTGCAGAATGCTGTAAACCCAGTCAGCTCCATTGGGGGTGTGAAGCTCCCCAACACCCAACACCTTCAAAAGGCGATGCCTCAAAATGACAACATTTATCATTAAGGACCCCCATCACTAAGGACATGCCCTCTTCTCATTGCTCATTATGGATGTAGTACAGCAGCCTAAAGAAACACAGTCAACATTTCTGGAACAGCTTTTTCCCATTCGCCATCAAATTTCTGAAATGACAGTGAACCCATGAATACTAACCCAGCACTTTTCTTCTCTTTCTGCACCTAGGCACATACAGTATATATATTGCTCGGGTACCTAAGAATCTTACACAGTCCCGTAGTAATTTTATGCATGCAATTTACTCATGCTGCAGAAAAAAAGACTTTTCATGACATATGTGAGTGATGATTAACCAGATTGTAATATGGGTCTCTATTGTGGACTGAGAGTGGGAAGGGGCTAGGGAGAGGGGTATCATGGTTGGGAAAAGCGGAAGGGAGAGGGGAGGGAGCGGGAAGCACCAGAGAGATATTTCTGTAATGATCAATAAACCAATTGTTTGGAATCAACAATTGTCTTTGGGCTGGGTGTGCCTGCACCCTACTCCAGGCACTCTTTCTCTGCTACCTGTCCCACACTCCTCCTGTGGTGCTCCACCCTCACCATTCCAGACACCTTTTGCTCCCCCCGGATTTACAAACCGCTCTCCGCTCCACATTGATAAATACAGTACTGTGCAAAAGTCTTAGGAACCCTTGGTACTGTGTATATATGTATGTGCCTAAGATTTTTGCACATAACTGTATATTTTCAGCATCTGCAGATTTTCTCTTGTTTGACCATAAGACCATAAGCTATAGGAGCAGAATTAGGCCATTTGGTCCATTGAGTATATATACATATGTGTGTGTGTGTGTGTTTGTGTGTGTGTGTGTGTGTTACATATAAACTCACTTGTTAATATATATAGTTTTTATTATTATATACTGCTGCAAAACAACAAATTTCATGACTTATGCCAGTGATATTAAAGCAGATTTTGAAGTGAATAATCTGGTGGAAGGGAGGGTAATTGTAAAGTACCTTCATAGATCTAACAGCCTACACCAATAGTGCTGCACAAAACCTGAAGACTAATGACAAATCTGTGCCATGTTCCCCAATGGTGAGAGGATGGGGTCCTCCCAACTATCTAATGATGCAACTAAATATACTCGACACATATATGTTACAACACACATCAAAGTTGCTGGTGAACGCAGCAGGCCAGGCAGCATCTCTAGGAAGAGGCGCAGTCGACGTTTCAGGCCGAGACCCTTCGTCAGGACATATATGTTACACTTATGTTAGCAATGAGTAAAATGCATTATCTCTACTATTTGCTCCTACCCAGTAATAACTCACTTCTTTCCTCTTTGTTAGGACCTACTCATGTGCCCTTGAAGTGGTCTTATTGTGGATGAGGTTACCTGGAAGAATCTTTTACCCTTGTTATGACACTTTCTGAAAGCACGTAATACAAACTCTACACACTTGGCATGGGAAGGATGTATTCAATAAATCTTCAAAATTAGTGCCTTACTCTCACTATGTACCACTATGCATCTTTGATCTGATTAGTTTGATATTTTGCATATCAGAGTTTAAACAGTCTATCTCTAAATTATCCCAGCAAAAAAGCAAACATCAGCATCTTTTAAATGAAATTTACTTAAACGCTAAAAATGTCCAAAGTAGAATAACAGCACTACTGTCTTACTTTAGAGAATAAATGCTCCAATTATATCTATAGAGCTTCTGTTTGTAAAGGCAATTAACAGAGGTCGAGGTTTCAGGACAACAACCTGTGGTTGATGGCAGTAAACTATCAATGGAAGAGTTTGATGAAACAATGGATGAAAGTATATCAGATGGTGTCATTGCTTTTTAGAGACGTACTTACTATAACTTTTCTTGATGCTAGACCCCATTGATAAAATAATAAGCCATACTAACCATCAACTACCTGCATGCAAAAAAATGCAATTAGATAAGTACTTGTAAATTTAATAACTGTAGATTCATTTAATATTTTTTTTTCTGTACACTGAATTCTTCACTTTGTTTGGTTTATTTATTTATTTATTGAGCAATCCCTCAATTTAACCCTAGCCTAATCCCAGGACAATTTACAATGACAAATTAGCCTACCAACTAGTACATCTTTGCAGGGTGGGAGGAAAAGGAGAACCGGTGGAAACCAATGCAGTCAAGGGGAGACTGTCCAAACTCCTTACAGGCATCGGTGGGAATTGAACCTGGGTCACTGGTATTGTAAAGTGTTGTGCTAACCACAATACTACTGCACCACCCCGTTCAGAAGTTCAATCAATATCTCTGGATTATTCACTCCATGCGGTAATAATTACAATGGACTACCTCTCAAGAGAAACAATCTTGATTTGCAGTTGTTACTTCAACAGAACTGTCTGAGAGTAGTGAATACATTTTGAACATATTTTACAGTTTTCCTGATATCTTCTGTATATGTTAAATATTCCCTGTAAAATTCACCGACATGAAAATTACTTACATAGATCATACTTTGGTGCACCGTGCACCCAATATCAATAACAAATCCTAGTTTGGTTGTTTTTTGTGCTTCTGCTTTTATAGTGCCTTGCACCCATTCTGACTCAATGTAGACATTGGCCTTTCCTCATCAAGTTCCTGGACATTAACATCTCAGTGATTTATTCTGGGCCATGCACATAGATGCATTTACGAAGAAGGAATGCCAGTAGCTCTATTGCATTAGGAGTTTGATAAGATTTGGTATGTCACCAAAGAATTGCAAATTTCTACAGGCGTACTGTATGATGGAAAGCATTCTGACCGGGTGCATCACTGCCTTGTATGGACACTCCAATAGGCACAATCGAAAGAAGCTGTAGAGCATTATAGACTCAGCCAGTTCCATCACCGGCACAAACCTCCCCACCATCGAGAACGTCTTCAAAAGCTGCTACGTCAAGATGGTGGCATCCATCATTTAGAACCCTCATCATCTAGAATATGCCCTCATCTCGTTATATCTGTTACGAGAGCCTAAAAATCCACACACAATGTTTTAGAAATAGCTCCTTCCCCTCTGCCATTCGATTTCTGAATGATCCACAAACCCATGAACACTACCTTGGTATTCCTGTCTCGCAATATTATTCATTTATTCTAACATATAGCAATTTGTATATCTTGCACTGTGTTGCTGTCACAAAACAAAAAATTTCACGACATGCAGTGCTGTGCAAAATGTTTAGAGGAGCATATATATATATATATATATAGCTAGGGTGCTGAAGTCTTTTGCACAGTACCGTGGTAATTTTTTGTACTGCAGTAGGAAGAGGACAGGAAAAGGGAAATCATGGATGATAAGACAGGAAGGGAGGAAGGAGAGAGCAGGAAGCAGTAGAGAGACATTCTGTGATGACCAATAAACCAATTGTTTAGAATCAAACGACCTTGCCTGATGTCTCAGGGCTGGTTGTGTCTGTACCTGCACCATCCCCACCCCTGCCCTGGCACTCCTTCTCTGCCATCTGTCTCACACCCCTCCCATAGTGCTCAGCCCTCACCATTCCCATCATCCTTTGCTCCTGCCAGACTTATAAACTCGCTCTCCACTCCATGTTGAGAAGTACTGTATTGTGCAAAAGTCTAAGGTACTCTAGCTATATATACAGACACACACACACACACACACACACACACACACACACACACACACACGGGGTGAATGATAAGTTTGTGGCCTAAGGTAGAAGGAGTCAATTTTAGAAAACCTAGCACATTTATTTTTCAACGTAGTCCCCTCCTACATTTACACACTTAGTCCAGCGGTCGTGGAGCATATGGATCCCTTCTTTGTAGAAGTCGGCGTCTTGGACCTCCAAAAAGTGGTCCACAGCAGGGATGATTGATAAGTTTGTAGCCTAAGGTAGAAGGAGATGAGTTATACAGCTCTTGTTACATGCACGGACAGTTCAACTCTTTGAGTGATTATGCAGGAAGTTTGAAGTTAATAACTCATCTCCTTCTCTCATCTCTCATAGGAGACATCCAATGACATCTCTCATAGGAGCTTCAGAGCTTTTGAACTGTCTCCATATTGCAACGGAGTGTTACAGGATCCAACTCAGTCCACACTTTATTTTGATCATTCAGTAACTCTGTAAAAAGAAAGAGCTTCGTAGATCCTAAGCTCTTCTCTAAAGTCTGTTCCATCTCTCTTTGTCCGTCAATATGTCAGACTCGATCGGTATCACTTCGCTGCATCAATTCTTGCTGCACCTTTTCAGAATCAGAACCAGTTTTAATATCACTGGCATATGTCATGACTTTTGTTGTCTTTGAGGCAGTGGTACAATGTAATGCACCATAACAGAGAGAAAACGTGAATTACAGTAAGTATAGTATATATACTGCATATATATTAAACAGTTAAATTAAATAAGTAGTGCAAAAATAAAAATTTTTAAAAGAAGTAATGAGGTAGTGTTCATGGATTCAATGTCCTTTCAGAAATCTGATGGCAGAGGGCAAGAAGCTGTTCCTCAGTCATTGAGTGTGTGCCTTCAGGCTCCAGTACCTCCTTCCTGATGGTAGTAATGAGAACAGGGCATGTCCTGGGTGATGAGGAGCCTTAGTGAAGGATGGTGCTTTTTTTGAGGCTTCACTTCTTAAAGACACCCTGGATGCCGGAGAGGCTAGCGTCCATAATGGAGCTGACTGAGTTTACAACTCTCTGCGGCTTACTTTGATCCTGTGCAGTGCCCGCTCCCCCATACCATAAGGTGATGCAGCTAGATAGAATGCTCTCCATGGTACATCTCAGCAATTTTCAAGTGTTTTTGGTGACGTGCCAAATCTCCTCAAATTCCTAATGAAATATAGCTGCAGTCGTGCTTTCTTTGTAGCTGCATCAATATGTTGGGCCCAGGATAGATCCTCGGAGATGTTGACACCCAGAAACTTAAAATTGCTCACTCCTTTCACTTCTGGTCCCTTTATGAGTACTGATGTGTGTTGCCATGTCTTACCGTTTCTGAACTGCACAATCAATTCTTTAGTCTTATTGACATTGATACAAGATTGATGCAGTGACACCACTCAACTAGCTGATATATCTCACTCCTGTACTCCTTCTCATCACCATCTGAAATTCTGCCAACAATAGTTGTGTCATCAGCAAATTTATGGATGGCATTTGAGCTGTGACTAGCCACACAGTCATGGGTGTAGACAGAGTAAAGCAGTGAGCTAAGCACACATCGTTGATGTGCACCAGTTATATGCAGTCACAATCATATACAGTACATTACAATAACATTAAGGTATGTAAATTATTAATCAAAGCAGAAAGGCTACCCCTTCCTTCATAACTTCATAAATTGTCGTCTTTTCCTGCATTATCACCAAAACTTTCAATTTACACACTATCCTGACCTTGAGTTCATCTTTATTTCTGTGATAATAAGGAAAAAAAATGTCTGCTAATTATTTTGTGAAAACCAAATCTGACATGTGTACACAATGAAATTCTGTGCTCTGAACTGTGGCATTATTAGCCACCAAAATTCACATCAGGAGGATGGTGAGTCAATTATTCTAATTTTCCTTCAAAAAAGTAAAAGTCTGTACTATGGGCGTAGCAGCAAAACTAATCCAAAAACAAAATAAAACAATTGCTGCTAGCCTGCGATCACCACAGGATTGTTAATATTGCATGACCCATACTCAGCTTTGATTGTTTCAAAGAGTCGAATCCCTTATTAGCAATTAGCAAACATACAATCTTGAAGCAATGAACTTAAACATAAACAAATGTAAGCTACACACATCAAAGTTGCTGGTGAACGCAGCAGGCCAAGCAGCATCTATAGGAAGAGGCGCAGTCGACGTTTCAGGCCGAGACCCTTTGTCAGGACTCCTGACGAAGGGTCTCGGCCTGAAACGTCGACTGCGCCTCTTCCTATAGATGCTGCTTGGCCTGCTGCGTTCACCAGCAACTTTGATGTGTGTTGCTTGAATTTCCAGCATCTGCAGAATTCCTGTTGTTTGCGAACAAATGTAAGCTAACCACTTTTCAGAAAAATTAAGTGGTCAGCTAAGATATGACCTCCACTGGTCCAAGTTACAAACTGCCAGAAAATAAATAAGAATATGTAACTTATTACCTTTGCTTTTATAACACCCCCACTAGTGTGACTAGTTACCATAATTAAACATAATAATTGCATAACACTAAATAAAAATCAAATAGAGAACAGATACGTGGCTTTTAGAATGGCCCAGCATTAACATATATAGAACATAGATCAGTACAGCACAGTAATAAGTCTATTGACCGCAATGGTGTGGTGAATTAATTAAGACAATGTCATCTAATCCCTTCTACTAGCTTGTGGTCCATACTATTCTATTATTTGCCTATCCTTGTGCTTAACTACGAGCCTCTTAAATTAGTCTGTTGTTTCTGCTGCCAACCAACCCTAGTAGTGCTTTCCAGGCATCCAGCACTCCATGTAAAAAAAATTGCCACAAACTTCTCCTTTGAACCCTCCCACTTTCAACTGAAATTCATGCCTTCTAGTATTAGGTATTTACACCCTGGGAAAAAAATACTGGCTGTATATTTGTTTGTGCCTCTCATAATCTTACAGTATGAATCCTCCCTCAGCCTCTGTCTTGGCCCGAAATGTGGACTGTACTTTTTTCCAATGGATACTGCTTAGTTCCTCCAGCATTTTGTGTGTGTTGCTTAAATAAGAGGCAGCAGGATATTGATTAGCACAACGCTTTACAGTGCCAGCAACTGAACTTCAATTACCACTGCTGCCTGTAAGAAGTTTGTACATTCTCCCCGTAACCACCTGGTCTCCTCCACGTGTTCATGTTTCCTCTCACGTTCCTTACCGGTTGTTAGATTAATTGGTCATTGTAGATTGTCCTGTGATTAGTCTAGGATTAAATCAAAGGATTGCTGGCTCAAAGTGCTGTAAGGACTAATTCCGCACTGTACCTCAACAAACAAACAAATAAATGAATAACATTTACTGTAATTATGATGATGGAATTCCCGGTTGTCATAAATTTCCTTTGGTTCACTTAAGTATCTAGGAGTTTTAAGTGAACAGAAGGGATATTATGACAACTTGGGAAGGCAATCTTAGGATCCATATCCAATCCAAATGCATTGCAAAGTTCTTGACTTTTAACAACCCTCTGAAATATCAATTTCCATCAAGAGCAATTAAGGGTAGACGAATAAATGTCATCTTTGCCAAAGACATTCATGCCCACTGAATGAATTATAAAGATGAATCAATTATCCTCACATTATTTATGAAAGAACACATAAAAGATGGACACTGAATGAATCGCAGAGAACTTTATGTTGGCTTCAGACACATATTGAACTAATTTGTTTTTGCTTTGTTTTCTTTCATTGAGATACAAATATGAATGAAATTGTGACAGATACTATTAAACTTAAGAGTTGCAAAATATGAATTTTAACATTACCAAAGCATTAAAATGAAAAATGAATTAAGATGCTCACTATGATTAATTTGTGTGTTACAAGAATACAATGGTTCAAAATCTATGTGAAAATATCTTATATGCTATCCTTATAACCACCATTAAAATTGTAGATAAAGTAGCATGGTAAAAACATAAAGTTTGCACAATAATGCAATACACAGTAATCTCTAATATAAGAGAATTAATGCATAATCAACAATGGATTTTGTCTTATTTACAGTATGTCTGATGATTTCAGCTTTGAAAATCTTATTCTATAATATCTGGACAGGATATTAGGGATTTAGAAAAAAATTTAAATGACCTGCAAAAAGTCAGTGATCTGAGTTTTATGGCTTGCAGCCAAGCCCGTCCAATTTCAGTCATGTCATCCCTACTGCTGTCTGTAAGGAGTTTGCGTGCTCTTCCGGTCACCATGTGGGTGTCCTCTGGGTGCTCTGATTTTCTCCCACTGTCCAAGAGTGTACTGTCTGATAGGGTAATTGGTCATTGTAAATGGTCCCATGATCAGGGGTTGCTGGACGGTGTATCTCAAAGGCCTGGCAGGGCCTGTTCCTTGCTGTATCTTAATAAATAAAGAAAAAAGTTCTTTTTTTATCAAACAAAATCTGTTCAGAATTATGTTCCAGTCACTGTCGTGTTAAAGTTGGCATTCACTTGGAATTCATATTTGAAAACTTCTCTAATGGGCAATTTTACCTTTTACTTAACAAGGCAAATAAATTTGCACTGAAGGAAAATACAGATCCAGGGCACCTTTAGGACCTCGTGGCTATGATTAAAAATGCAGATAATAATTTTTGCTTGTGCATTACAGTAAGGTTTCACTTTGTCATTTAGGAGAAAAGTACTTGGAACACATCTAGATGAAACATAACTTTGTATTATGCCAATGGTCAGATCAAATATCAGAAAAAAAAAGCATGAACATTACAATACTGGATCTATTCCAGCAAAATTACCCATCTTCTATGGTTCGTTATTACGATTAATGCCAAATAAATCTAAAACATTCAATGATTTGCTTTCAAAAAACTTTAAGTACCTTCAAAATGTTTAAGTGCATGACAGCCAATTTTAACTAAAGGATACTTGAGTAAAAGTCAATATTTCATCATTATTTGCTTAACTTTGCCACTTAAGCGGTTGTTAGACAGCAAATATATTTATTGTCTTAAATTAATGCAGAGATTAGAATTCCTTTATTAAATATCCAATAACAAATTGTCCAGTAACACATATAGTTTGTTGTTATATTTCAAGCAACTACATTTGCCTCCTTACTAATGAAGAAACTAGACATGCACTGCTTTGTTTTATCTGAAGTGCTAGTGTTGCTCTGAGTAAAGAGTGATAAAATTGGCTACTCCAATCTCACTACGCGACAGAATAATTAATACTGATTTGCACAGTACTTAAAGGAAAGAATATTGCCTGGTACAAGCAGTAGCAATCCTAATGTGAATCAAGCTGTCAGCCTCCAGTGACCCACACTATTACACTTGGCAACAGTAAACACAAATTCGCCTGAAATCAGAGAGACAGGCTGCGATGCGAGAACATTAAAGATGGTAATGGTTGTTATGGAGGGGACTTGTCCTCTTTAAGCATTGGACTGTAAATAGAGAAATGGTGATGATCCAATGACCCAGCCCTAATATAATTTCTCTGTTATAATTAGTAATTTACAAACATTGATATAAAGACAGGTGTGGAAAATAACATTTTAATGTAATTTATTAATAATAAGATTGCAATTTCATTGGATTAACATATAAATATATTAATTAAATTTTAATATTGTGATGTACTGATAAGCAGATAGCCAAAATGCATGCATTCAGAATTAGTTTCTTGTACTGTATATCATCAACATTACAACCATGTTCAAAATCAAAATATGTCCATCAGTATTGGAGTTGGTATTTTCTAACCCTTCACTGCTAAAGGAAGATTTCACAGAATCACATCCCAATTGAGTAAGAAGTCTTCGTACTCTGACTTCTTGTCTGTTTTTTTCAGTCCTGATGAAGGCTCTTGGCCCCAAACATTGATTATTTCCTCTTTCCAATAGATCTTGCTTGGCCTGCTGAGCTCATCCTGCATTTTGTGTATATTACCTCAATAAATTGTTGGTTCTCTCTCAAGATATGTTCAAAATCATTGTATAGTCTCTATCTACCATGAATGCTCAGAGAGAAATTGTCTAGCATCCATCTCCCAACATTCATGTATAACTCAGAGAGAATTTCTTCACTGAAGCATCCCATGTGCTTGATCCACAAGTCAAATTACAAAGCAGGGTGAGATCTGCTCCGACAAGAGCTCTTTTGGCTGCAGTGGCCATCAGCATTTCTCTGGTGTTTTTGACTAGACTAAGCAGAAAGGATTTGCTGAATATTTCAATATACCACCTACACTTGTATAATGGAAGTTACAAACCCACTGTAGCTGAATACATCTGATCTAAACTCTTCTGGGATATTGTGAGAGCCCTTGCCTCCACCGTCCTGTAAGACAGGACATCTTAGATTTCATTCAGCCTCTTGGTGAAAAACATTTTAGTTAAGTACCCTCTAAGCTTCCTACCGCCTATAGTTAGGGATTGAAGTTATAGACGCCTCTGCTAAGGGACAAAAGTTTCCACAAATGTATGAACACTAAATATAGCTCTTGTTGTTTCTCACATCTCAATCAGGTTCCCCCTCTGTTTTCTCTGCTCCAAGGAAAACCAGTTCATTCAATCCATTCTCTCTTCTTACTTGAAATTCTCCAATAATCCATTCCAATATTCTAGTGAAGTTTCTCTGCACTGTCTCAGGTGCAATCACATCATCCATAGTCTGACAACCAGAACTATACATAGTTAATATTCTGTGGCCTATCCAATTATTTATATAATTGTACCACATCTTCTCTTTTTTAATAATGTATGTTTCAGCTCATAAAGGCGAGTATCCCATACACGTAAACTTAACCACCATATATACATCAAGGTCTCTCAGTACTTTCTAGAAACCCACTATTACATATATCCTACCAGTGCTAATCTTCCCAAATTATTATCTAACATTTTTCAGGATTAAAATCCATTTGCTGCTCCTGCCCCATTTTAGCAATCCATCAATATCATCTTTGGACAGAGACTACTTTCCTCAACGTCAACAACATCACCAATTCAACACACACAAAATGCTGGAGGAATTCAGCAGGTCAGTTCCCAACCATGGAAATTAACAAACAGTTGAGGTTTCTTCTTTTTTTCAGGACTGGAAAGGAAGGAGGAAGCCACCAGAATAAAAGGGTGGGGTATGGGAAAGGAGGCTAGCTGGAAGGTAATAGATGAAGCCAGGTCAGTAGGAAAGGTAAATGGCTAGAGAGAAAGGCATCTAATATGATAGGAGAGTGGACCATAGGAGAAGGGGAAGGAGGAGGGGACACAGGGGGAAGGGATAGACATTCATAATTTTCCATATTGTAGGAGCAAGGGTTCCATCATCAATCCCAGTTGCAGAACTTTGGTCATGGGCTTTCAATCATAGAAACAACTCACAATTATCAATCTCCACAAATTGCATTGAGAAACAAATATAATGAAACAAGAAAACCACTGTTGCCACAAGAAACTGTGTATGTTGAAATCTGGAGCAATGCACAAAAAGCTGCAGGCACACAGAAGGTCAGGCAATATCCAAGGAGAAGAAAAGATGGTCGATGTGTCAGGCTGAGTCCCTACACTTATACATTTTCGTCTTTATTTCAGAAATGTCCAGTCTTTTTTGTGTTGAAAGATAAAACTATTAATAAACTTCAGAAGTTATGTTTGAATGATAAGGTTTTGGAATATTGTGGTACAAATTATAAAACTTTCTCAGTGGAACAGCCAGACCATAAGACCATAAGACATTGGTGTAGAATTATGCCATTTGGCTCATTGAATCCGCTGTGCTGTGCAGTCTATCTAGGCCTTTCAATACTTTTTAGGTTTCAATAAAATCTTTCCCTCATTCTTCTGAATTCCATTGAGCATAGGTGCAGAACCAAATGTGATGTGACTAATACTTTATAAAGCCTTAGCATTACATACTTGCTATCATATTCTGGTCTTCTAGATATCAATGCTAACATTGCATTTGTCTTCTTTAATACAGACTAAATTTAACCTTTAGTTAATGCACTTGAGCACAATAACTTTCTCAAATAGTTGTAATTCAGAAAGTGTGAACAATGAAACCTTCTCCAGCAGTTAGGACATCTGTCAATTTGCTTCCAGAACTATCTCAGTATTAGAGCTGCTCTAAGATATAAGATGGATTAAAACCTGCTAGTGCCAGGATTCCAAACGAACAGTGATAGGCATCCAAGTTTTGGCACTCCAATTCCTTGAAGTAGGGTTAGCTGTCACCATCCTTTTAAGACTCACACTGCCAATGATTTCCTGCCACATTCCTTATTGAAAGTCTATACGTAAAGCCTTATGCTGAGCACTCAGTGCTCTATCATAGGAGCTCTATTTCTAGTACTACTGTTTGTAATTTTGCCTTTGTGTCACCTAGTTTATTTTGAATCAGAGTTAATTCTAGGACTTTCTCTGCACTTGGGTTCATCTTCATCTGTAGCTCTCTCATTACCGCTAAATGTGAAAAAAAATTGTGAGAAATGAATCAAAGTTCAAAGTACATTTATTAACAAAGTATGCATGCAGTATATAACCCTGAGATTCGTCTTCCCATAGACAGCTACCTTTTCAAAGAAAACATCAAACACCCAGTGCGTAAAAGATGAACAAATCACGCAAATGGCAAAAAACTTGTGAAAAACACAAAATATAAAATATCAAAACACAGGGTCATTGAAACAGTCTAAGAATGTTCAGTTTAGTTTAGTTCAGTTCAATTCATCAGTTTGTTGTTTGTTGACTGTAGGCCGCAAAGCCAGATTGCTCCAATCAAAATCAAAAATAGCAATAAAAATTGGAGGAACCAGAAACACATCATAAAATGAACTGTAGAGTCGATTCCATAAAACATTTCAATTAAACCTTGTAAAATACCCAAGACCATGGCACCATCCTCTGGCAGCATCAAGCGAGAGGGAGAGAGAAACCAGTCAAACCCAGGAATCTTCCTCTGGGAGCAGCATGTTTATGTAAATGAATTTGAACAGAAACCGGCAACTGTGGGCACAATTTTCACTGGAATTGATAAATACATCCATACAATGATTGCTGCAAAATGATCAGCCAATCTGATTTTTGTTTCTTCAGTGTAGAGGAGCTTACAGGAAAGGGCTTTCAGCACCTACAAGAGAAAACTTGCAGATGCTGGAAATCCAAAGCAACACACACAGAATACTGGAGGAACTCAGCAGACCAAACAGCCCCTACAAGAGAAGTACAGTTGATGTTTCGGGCCGGGACCCTTCAGCAGGACTGAAGAGAAAAAGATGAGGAGTAGATTTAAAAGGTTGGGGAAGGGACAGAGAACTACAAGGTGGTAGGTGATAGGTGAAACTGGGAAGGGGAGGGATGAAGAAAAGAGCTGGGAAGTTGATTGGTGAAAGAGATACAGGGCTGGAGAAAGGGGAGTCCGATAGGAGAGAACAGAAAGCTATGAAAGTAAGAAAAATGAGGAGAGCACCGAGCGAAGCAATGGACAGGCAAGGAGATAAGGTGAGAGAGGGAAAAAGGGATGAGAAATGTGAGGAATGGTGAAGAATAGGGGCATTACTTGGAAGCACCTACCCTGTTAACTTTCTCAGAACTCTATATATCTCAAAGAAATTATCCCAGCTCCAACTATTCCTCTGAATATCAGTGAATATCTATCAAGAATATACGTAGGGCGCAGACCCCAAACCCCATTAACCTTTAACCACATTTCAGATGATTGGTAATGCATGCAAAAGTTTGCCCACTTAAAGTGTGCCTCCAAATGTTCGTCAGTTGCTGCTGCTAAAAGGCCATCTTACTCAACCCCTCAAAACAGATTTCTCTCACAGCGCCAAATCTTGTGAATCTACGCTCAGAGGCCACTTTATTAGGTTCCTCTTGTGCCGAATAATGTGGCTACCAAGTGTATGTTTATGGTCTTCTGCTGTTCTGGGTTCCACATATTGTGCATTCAGAGATGCTATTCTGCAAACCATGATTATAACACGTGATTATTTAAGTTACTGTTAGCTACCTCTCAACTTGAACCAGTATGGCCATTCTACTCTGACCTTGCTCATTAACAAGATTTTTTCACTCACAGAAATGCTGCTCAATGGATTTTTGTTTTCTTTGCTTTTGTTTTTCACACCATTCTCTGTAAACTCTAAAGACTTTTGTGCATGAAAATCCCAGGAGATAAGCAATTTCTGAGATACCAAAACAACCCTATCTGGTACCGACAATCATTCCATCAACAAAGTCACTTAAATCACATTTCTTCTCCATTCTGATGTTTGGTTTGAACAATGACTGAACGTCATGACCACTTCTGCATGCGTTTATGCATTGAGTTGCTGCCACATGTTTGGCTGATTAGCTATTTGTATTAATGAGTAAGTGTGCAGGTGCACCCTGATAAAGTGGCCACTGTGTGTATGCTCCATAACAAGAGAGACCAAACTGCAAATAGTGTAATAGGGCGGCGTGTGCTCAAGACATACATTTATACTCCACTCCCTCTAGTTTCATTACAAGGATTAATCCTTCGTAATAGTGATCTGTTAGACACAGAGAGAATCTGCATTTAATGACAAGTACCTTTATTGTCTCAAAAGAACAGCACATGAATTACACAACTGGATATCTGTGTGCACACCTACTAAGTTTTCCTGATCTTCCATGGACAGTCAAAGAATTGAAAAGGTAGTACTAGGGAAATAAGTCTATGCTGGCCATGTGTTTCTCTGAGGTCCCACTCTAATCCCCACATACCTGAGAGGTACCCCAGATCTGTGATGGTTGGTCTCTGGAGAGAGACTTGTTGCTATTTAATGAACAAAGCATCTGGTTTTCTATTCTTTCCTAACCAGTTCAAATGTTTAATTTCATTGTTATTGGCTATGAGTCATCTGACTGAACTATAACCCCTTCTTTTTAGCTCTAGTCCAGGCCAGCATCCTTTATCGCAGTGGTCCCCAACCTCCGGGCCGTGACCTTGTATTGGTCCATGGCCCAGAGGTTGTCAACCACTGCTTTATTGGACTTCCTCCACAAGTGACAACTGGTAATTAATAGTTTTTTGTTCTAAATTGGTTACCAAACCAGTAACCAGCTTAAATCATTCAGGGCAGACAGAGACCCATTAATCACAAACTTCCATCTTACATCATATCAAAGAACACCCCACAGTAACTTTTTACTTAAAAATCCAGCAGATTACCCAGAACATTGCTGTGTCTACTTTAAAACACAGATTTAGCCAAGCAACTGCAGTTCACAAAATGGAGGATGCAAAGCAGCTTCACAAACTGCCAGCTTCCTTTGACCACATGGCAAGAACAAAGACAACTGGTCTGGTTGCTTCCACTGTCCTTGATTCATTAGCATTCACTGATTTGTAGACTGTAGGTCTTTCTGGCTAACAGTTGGATTACAGCTGCAAACATGAGCAGTTGGACATCTCTTTTCTGATGATGTATCAAAATATTTGGCTTGATCATTCACTGGGAGGCAGAAAGGAAACTGCTGGGCAGGGTTATTTTTGGATACAGTTGCTGATTGCAATACACACTGTGGCAACAGCTGTAGCAGGTTTGTAAGTTTTCTTTTCCCCATAGTTTCTGTTCAAATGCACTTAAACATTGCCTGACATAAAACATGGCAAAAAACAATTCAATTAGCCATGTTTTAAAACGTGTAGTAAAATACTGATTAATTACCCTGGACAGTGGACTCAGTTTAGTCTTTGCTGAAGCCTGCTTTGGTATGCTCTTCTTTAAAACAATGTGAAAGGTTCTGGAAACTTCAGTCACACCGTACAACAGATTCTGCAATGGTTTGTGGTGGCTCCACTGCTTTTGGTAGCATCCTAGTTAAAATAAATTTGAATAGAAATAGAAATAGAATAGAACTGGGAATAGAAAATCCAGGTTATTAAGTACAATTTTGTTTAATAGTTTTCCTAAGGTTAAGAGAGCAAAGAGGCAGGCGATGAAATCACTGATGAAATAAATTCATGCTGTATCAATTATTCTCATTAAAAACAGTCAATGCAAAACTTTGTGTTGGTTGTAAATGCTGTGTTTAATTTCCTGCTCCGTGCTCACAGTGCTTACTAATTAGATTTAGTATTTTCAGGTTGCATTATATTCACAATGATTTGTCACTGATTGTAAAAGTGGTATTTTTAGCTTACATAAAAGTTGCAGTCAGATTATTGCACCATTTGTAAATCTGCCACACTGCCTGGATCTCATCAATATCTTTTATATCCTTGGTCTGGGAACATCATCTCCAATACACCGTGTGAAGGAATTATTTATTTGAAAATTATTAGGGACTGAATTGAAAGTCCCCAAAACCCATCCTTTTAGGCTTCTATTAAAGAAGAAGAATATCATCCAATCAATTCAGCAGAAGGCAAAACTTAAAAGTCAAAGTTTACTGAATTGGTTTGCCCAACCCCCAATGAGCTACGGTTAAATAAAAATTACTGGGAGGCAACTGAATAGGTATTTCCCACCCACCTGGCTTCACCTATCAACTTCCAGCTAGCCTCCTCCCCTCCCCCACCTTTTAACTCTACCATCTTCCACCTTACTTCTCAGTCCTGAAGAAAGGTCTGGGCTTGAAATTTGGTTTTTTTTATTCATCTCCAGAGATGTTGCCTGACCTTCTGAGTTCCTCCAGCATTTTGTGTGTGTGTTGCTCTGTTTAATTTAATCCTGTACACATTATATAGCAAAGAATCACTTTGAACTAACCAGGTTGTCTGTGCTATTAACGAGCTGGTGTTTACTTTTTAAGCTCTATTGGTTTTTAAGAATTTTAACTTGCACCTTTGTAATGTTGGCGTTTAGTCCCAAAAATAATCTATTTTGCAATGTTATTGGTTGGAGATTCTGATCAGTCTTTCCATCCACCCCATTCACTGATGAACAGGCAAGTCATGGCTGGCGAGGTCACACAGGATTTCCATTAAAGTATATCATAAAGACTGATTATGGATAGAAGAGATTTATGCTATGATTTAGAAACTTGATCAATTTAATTACATCATAAAAGTCAGTATTTATATTATAACTATTGAAAATCATTTTGGTAAGTGCACACATTAAAGCATTGTTCTCACGAATACTTACAGGCAATAACATGACTATTTACAAATGATGCATACTTAGTGAAATTTGCATTATTTTACGTGTGTGTGTGTGTGTGTGTGTGTATATACGCCCTTAACTCCTAGTGGAGTTGTCGGGGTGCCGTCATGACAAGCTTATGCTCATCGTACGGTGTGTCTTGGGCATCTGAAACCCAGTGGAGCCCATCTCTCTCCAGGAAGATTACGTATAGATTGAGCAAAAACAAAATATTATTGAATTAGGTCAACTTGGGCAAGGAAATCTCCTCCTGATTCCAACTTACTCTTCACACTCAGCTGATGAATTGGTTGTCCTCCATGTAACACAACACTAGGAAGGAACACTGAAACGAGCAAGGGCAAGAGTGTCTATTGGATGGGGAACTACAATGGCCAAAAGACTTCAAATATCTGGCTGTCCTCCATGTAACACAATACTAGGGAGGAACACTGGTAAGAGCATCACAGGACAAGCTGTTGTTTGTTCCTCCTCAAAAGACTTCAAATATCTGGCTCTATTATTCTGCAATTCTATATTTTAATATACCTTCCCAGCCCACTTTAGCCAATTCTGTCAAGATCCTATTTTAAAGTTCAGGCCATTTGTTTCAGAATATGGTCTGTTGAGTCAAGGTGAGAATTCGCTACATTATAACCACTCTTTCCCCCAGGGATACTTTAGCATGTGGAGAACACTCATCAATCCTGTTGCATTACACAAGTCCAGATCAAAATGTTCTTGCTCCCTGATTGGTTCATGAAAACTATGAACTCTATAAAGCCACCATGGATACATTCCATGAACTTGACTTTGGCCAGTTTGATTCCTATGCTAATTAAAATCACCTTCTTATTACCTCCAATTATTTCTTGATTTATTTACTTTCCTCCCTTTAGTTGCTCTTTAGGGCATGAAGGAATTCCCACCAATGACATTACATCATATCTGCATCCAAAGTGATTCTACCTCTTAAACTGTGGACCTCTTAAACTAGTTTTAAGATAGCACTGGTGATGTCCAGCAACTACTTATGGACGGCAAAAAACAAAACAATGGGAACTACCATATAAATTATTAATAACACGTTATCACTAGCAATGCTAACAATGGAGAGGTGTGCAAAGGGTGGTTGAGGTAAACAGAGGCCAGTGGTGGCGTAAGTGGAGGTGCAGGTGAGGTCAGGTCGTGGCAAGTGGAGTAGGGGTCGAAGCACAAACAAGGCAGAGTTACGGTATCCTTGAGAGTGAGGAAATTCCTAAATGAAGCACCGGGCTGTAGTGGGAAGGTCAGGTACAGGCCAATTCGTAGCAGCAGAGTCCAAGTCCCAGAGCAGTCCGAGAGCAAGGAGCAACTGAAAGTTTGGATGTTTTAGGTACTGGGCCAGATTGCAAAGGTCAAAGTGTCAGGATCAGAGGCAAGCGACAGGCTGGTTCTGCTCATTGCTTAGTCTATGACATTTGCTCGGCTCTACCCTGGACTACAGAATCAGCCGTAATGAAACCTGGCTTCCCGTCTGCGGTCTCGCAACATTTACTCAGCTTTGGAATGAACTGTAGCTATACCTATGCCAGTTGCATTGATATCTGGCTTAGTGTCCTTTGTAAAACTCCAGTTCTGAAGCTATTTGCTTGTTTTTGTTGTTTGTGTGACTTGTTTTTTCTCTCCCTGTGCATTAGGTGTTTGATGGCCTTCTTTTTTGATGGGTTCTTTTGAAGTTTCTTTGTTTTGTGGCCAGCTGTATGGAGACGAATCTCAAGGTTGTATAGTGTATAGATGCTTTGATAATAAATGTACTTCGAACTTTGAATTTTGAACCAGAATATCAATCTCCAATGCCTTATTAGAAGTTCCCTATCTACTTTTCCTTTCTGCCCTTTCTCCTGGTAAATGAAATACCCCTTAATCTTCATATTGCAGCAATGGCTATTGGATCAAAAGCATACATTTCTATTTGTGCTGTCAAATGATCTTCTGATTGCCAAATGCTCTATGCATTCAAAAAATAGTCTTTCCTTAAACATTTTTTCCTTACGCCCAGCTCTTCTACTGCTGCTCCCATACTCGCGTGTGCTCAGTTCCTTCCAGGAACAAGTACAATCAGAAGAATTTGAGGTTCATTCATTCAAGAGATTTCAATGAATGGAGATTTGGATATGTTAGAGTGAGACTCGCAACTTACTTTCAATTTCACCAAACACCTATGCTACACAATTGATTTGAATCCAGTTTATGTATTCCATGAGGCATTAATGCTGAGAATCTCCCTGTAGATCTCATATGCCCAGTCCACCAGAGCTGATTTCACATACCGTGAGCATTAACAGAGAATGTTTCATAGTATTTCCATTCTTTTTTAACCAAAACTTACGATTACTCTCAAGTGTTCAAGTAAACAGCTATGATATTGGGTGAAAAATAGAGGACTCTGGTTTTAGAGCAAAATGAAAAATTGGACTTGAAATTGCAATATCCTAATCCTTAGTGTTTTAAAGAATTGCATCAATATACTACAGCAGAGGTTCCCAACCATTTTTTATGCCATGGACCCCGACCATTAAATGTGGGCTCCATGGACCACAGGTTGGGAAACCTAGTGCAACAGGAATATCGATATTTATAATAAGTCATAATGCAAGTAAGTGCATTCATTATGTGTCATGTCATATGACGCGGATGATCATGGTCTTTAGTGGATAAAAATCAATGACCAAGTGGCCTAATTCTGCCTCTATTGTCTTACGGTCTTTTGAACTAGAGGGTATAGCTTCACTCAAAATCATTCACCCCATCCCTGAACTGTTCCCACAACCTATAGACTCACATTCAACAACTCTTCTTCTCATGTTCTCAATATTGATTTCTTATTTATTTAATATTATTACTTTTTGTACAGCCTGTCGTCCGTGACACATTGGTTGGGGTGGTATTTCTCTGATTCGATTGTTTTTCTTGTATTTACTGTGAATGCCCACAATAAAATGAACCTCAGCTTTGTATGTAGTGACATATATGTAATTTGATAATAAATTTAATTTCAACTTTAAAAAGTCGCCTTCATCACTCAAAGGGTGGAGACAGTGTTGAATGCCCTGCTTGCGAAAATGGTGCATGAGAGGTGGATTTCAACACTTATGGGAAGTTTGAATAGGTGCATAGATTGTAGGGGTATGGACGGCTATGGTCCCAGTGCAGATCAATGGGAGTAGGCAGTTTAAATGGTTCAGCATGAACTAGGTGGGCTGAAGGACTTGTCTCTGTGCTGTACTTTTCTATGACCCTATGACTCAATGACGTTTCAGACCTGATGAAGGATCTCGTCCTGAAACGTTGATTCCTTTCCATAGATGCTGCCTGACTTGCTGAGTTCTTCTGGCATTTTGATATGAAGATAATTCAGGCCAAGTTCTTCCAGATACAAATACGAGCCGCTGCTGGAGAACCCTATATTGCTTTCAACACTGTGCCTTTTTGGAAATTATTTGCATAAGGATAGTGTGGTGGTGATCAACCATAAATTCGACGAATATTGCTGATGCATCTGTGAATATAGTGACAACTATTTTTGTATTAGCGGGACTTGCACAAAAAGTTCAAAGTCCAAAGTACATTTATTATCAAAAAATGTATCCACTAACCTTGAGATTTGGCTCCTTACAGGCAGTCACAAAACAAAGAAATTCAAAAGAACCTATTAAAAACAAGAAGGCCATCAAGCACCCAATGTGTGGAGAAAATGACAAATCGTGCAAACAATAAATTAAGCAAATAGTATTAAGAACTGAGGTTTTACAAAAGTGAGTCTGCAGATACAAAGCCAGGCATTACAGCAGCCAGGGCAGATTACAGCCTCAGTTCAGTGGAGGGCTGAGCCAAATAATGTTGTGGAGCAACAAGTAGAATCAGCCTTTTAATGACAAATGCCTACCTTTAAGATGAACCATTAATGCAGATCTGTGGATCTGAGTTACCCATGTCCACCTCTAGAATCTACACTGTCACCTTAGGAAACTAAATCTGAGAATAGGTTACTTCGCGTTCTGAACGCAATTTACTGATGTAGTGCAATAGCAAAGGGACTTCTCATGCTGTTTCACGTGACGTGGCAAGAACATTTTCAATTGTTCAACTGCTGTATAATATTTTAAAGGCCATTTGTCATTCATTTTAATAGCAAACAAAAGCTCTCATGCATATCTCAGGGCAGCAATAACTGGCACAAAAAATTATATAGACTTAATAAAATCAACATAAAAACCTTTCAGCAATTTTGATGAAAAATTTATATTGTTAAAGCCATTGTGTCTAGGTAAACTAATCATCATTACTATTTATTACAATGGGAAAATGAGCAAAATTAATATTGATCTATGCAGACATAGTTTGATTTGAGAAACATTCCAATTATAATTAGCAAGCTTAATAATTAATTCAATTTCATACCCGTGATCACGAATGTTAGTAATTAATGTCAACTTTACGCTAGTGATCATAATGTTCTGAAAGGTAACATGAATACAAGTGAATATTGGTGGTTTGGGTTGAGGCATTTGACGTTATGTATCCACCGAGCTTGCTAGTTAGCTTGCAAACATTTCATTACCAGTCGAAGTGACATCCTCAGTGCACATTTTTTGGTATTTCTCTCTGGGAGTGTTTGTGTTTTATATAGCTTCCTGTCTGCTTGCCTCAGTCCTGATAGGTAATCCCTTCAGTTAACCTTTGAATTCTATTGGCTCACATTTCTTTACCATTAGAGGTTTGTAGATTGCATCTATTTCAATATGCTTGTTTACGGAGTAATCAGAAAAGAAACACGCTTCTAAAAATTCTCATGCCTGCCTTGTTTTCGCTTGTGCCAGAAACTCCATGGCGTCCCGTTTAAAGTGGTGCCTGTCATCTATAAACCCCTAGGAGCCAAAGAAATGTGAGCCAATAGAATTCAAAGGTCAACTGAAGGGTTAGCCGATCAAGACCAAGGCAAGCGAATGGGGGGCTATACTGTATAAACACAAAAACTCCCAGAGAGAAAACCAAAAATTGCACACTGAGGATGTTACCTCGACTGGAGATGAAATGTGTGCAAGCTAATTGCCAAGCTCAGTGAACACTGAACTATGAAAAGCAACATATTCTGGTATTAGGTTCATTGATGCCTATTTCTGACTATCATGAAAATATTCATCCATCTTTAAAATAGTTTTATAAAAATAGTTTTAAACCAAAAATGTATTTCACTAATAGAGATATTATGTTCAAATACAGTTCAATGTTATATTTTTGTACAGAGGTTTTGCAATAACATTGGGCACCATGGCAATGTAACAGTAAGCATACCACCATTACATCTCAGGGCATTTCAGAGCTCAGAGTTCAATTCCGGTGCTGCCTGTAAGGAGTTCATACATTCTTCCCACAAACCGCATGGGTTTCCTTTGGGTACTCCGGTTTCCTCCCACAGTCCAAAGATAGACTGGTTAGTAGGTTCATTGGTCAATGTAAATTGCCTGTGATTAGGCTAGTGTTAAATAGGTGTGCTGCTGGATGGTGAACCTTGCAGGGCTGGAAGGGCCTGTTCCACACTCTATCTTTAAACAAAAAAAATAAATAAAGTTTGTTAGAAGGGGACATCTGGTTTAATTTTATTTTTAGAGAAATCTTTTATGTAGTCATTATTGACGTATGGTTTTTACCTACTAAATAGAACAGAATTATAGAAACCAATCTGCTTTTCTCTGATCTCTTCCATGATGCTCACCAAAATCTTAAAAGATACTGATATTTGTAAGACACTATGTTGTGTTATTTTTTTGTAAAATACTAGATGAATGTCTGAACAATTCAGAATGACAACTTAATTCTTTGTGAGCTTGCAGCATGTATTGTGTCTGTACAAGGTAAACACTGTAGGTCTGATAATGTCTAAAGTTTGTTGGTAGCAGCTGGATTCCTTCTTAGTCCCAGGCACCTTTAACATGAGGATGTCCGTTAATGACTAAATATCTGTTGGTCACTTTGAGAGCTAGGTTGATGGATTCTTTCTTAGTGTCTGTCAAGTTGGCTTGATGGATTCTTTTTTAATGGATTTAAGCTTATCACTTATATCAAATATTAATGTTCATTTTTACTAAAGGAATGTTAAGTCTAAAATATTGGTGGACTGATAGATAAGGCGTGGCTATTAAAGTGTCTATTGATTTATAAGGGTTTGCTGAACGCTGTGTTAAAGATCACATATATTGTTTCAATGAAGGACACCAGTCTGGGTTAATGGTGTAAGAACAAAAGATCAAAGAGTTTTTCTGTCTCTGTGTGTCTTTTTATGCTTGTGAAACTTGTATTTATTGGGGTATCTTTCATTCCGTTCTTTGGACTTTGCCTAGACTGAGAATCATGATTGGTTCCTAGGGCTCAGGGTGATTACGTGAGTGAGTTGGAATTCAGAGTTCTCCCAACAACAACAACAATGAAGCAGTGACTAAGAATCGTGAGCCCTGAAAATTTTGTGGAGATCTTTGTGACTTACTACATAGTATTTTGCGTGGTTTATTTGTGCTTTCTGTTTTATGATAATAAATCAGACTTAAGTTACTTTGCTGTGGTTTTATGCTTATCACAACATCTCCCAGACACTCGAATAGTTTGGGTCTGATCAAACCAGCCTGCTACAGATACCAATATCTTTAGGTTCTGGTGAACAAAGTTTGCACTGGCTTTAGTGCAACACCATTCAATTAGCACTGGAGATAGTTTTGCACTATTGATACTGCAGGTGAAGTTGCAAATATCACCCACATTGTAATGGGGTGATCAGACCCAAAAGACCCAAAAACAAATCAAGTGTCCAGGAGGAACTCTGAATTCCAACCCATTCGTGAAATCACCCTGAGTCCTAGGCATCAATCATGACTCCTCGGTCTAGGTGAAGGCCCAGGAACTGAGCGAAATGTGCCCCAATAAATAGGGGTTCAATCCACAAGCATTGAGGGATATGCAGAGACAGGTAAACTCTTTGGTCTTCTGTTCTCTTGCCACGGGTGCCTTGAGGCTAAGAAAGAATCCAGAGACTATTAGCAAGCAATTCACAAAACTAGAGTGTACAGACACCTTACATGCTGCGAGCTCACAAGGAGTTAAAGTATTCCCTGGAATTGTTCAGACCTTAATCTAACATTTTTACTAAATTTAATACACTACAAACACATCCCTATGATTCATTGAATTGAAAGAAAGATCACGATTGATTTATTACTGACTTTTATTCAGAGACTTTTTTTAACATATGCATACCAGTGCCCCAGATTATGGATTGAATTAATTTAATTGAGCAAGGTTGGGTGGCTACATTTCACACAAAACCCATTCAACTATTGTGTATTTTCATTTGTTTTGGCCCATAAATTTTATACTGACAGAAACTACTCAGTAAAAAAATCTAAATTGATATGCCGAATGTGTTCAGAGGAACATTTAAATGATGAATAGGGATACTTACAAATTAGTGTAAGGAATCATTAAAGCATAGATATTTTCTATGCCATATTTGGTTCATGAAGATCATAGACAATGGCCAACCGATAGAACTGACAGGAATGTTTCTGTTAATTGTGTTTTGCAATCAATCATTAAAAGGGCTTTGCACACAGCATGAACTGACTGCTTTTTCCATTTCTACTGTTTTCCCTCATTCCTAAATAACTCAGCTGTGTCTGCATTAAATGAATATTATTTCAGCTCATTTTCCTAATATAATAAATAGAGGTAATTAGCTTACTTTGGCAATGGCTTTGTTAATGTATCTAATAAGATTGCCATCAGCTGCTTGCTTTGCTATACTTATTTTTCATTGCTTTACAGAGATAAAACCCATAAAAATACTTTGATATTTGTCTTTTATATATCTGAACATTACTGCATTCATATAACCACCCCACTCCCCTTTCATCATTAAATTGAATATTGTGTTATTGATAAACATGTTCATTCATTATGTGCCATGTCATATGACATAGATGATCATAGTCTTTCCATGAACATGATTATTCCTGGCAAATTTTTCTGTTGTGCACTGTGATTATGGCCTTGTACCCTGCTGAGCTATCAGTGTGTAAATAGTGAGTTATCATCATTATGTGCCATGTCCTATGACGTAGGTGATCATGGTCTTATAACCATGATTATTCTTGGCAAATTTCTCTACAGAAGTGGTTGCCATTGCGTTCTCTGGGCAGTGTCTTTACAATACAGGTTACTCCAACCATTATCAATACTCTTCAGAGATTGTCTGCCTGGTGTCAGTGGTCGCATAACCAGGACATGTGGTATTCACCAGCTGCTCATAAGACAATCCACCCCGGTCTCATGGCTTCACCTGACCCTGATGTGGGGGACTAAGCAGGTGATACACCTTGCCCAAGGGAGCCCTGCAGGCTAGCAGAGGGAAGGAGGGTCTTACACTTCCTTTGGTAGAGATGTATCTCCACCCGACACCTATAATAAAGAATGAATAATGTGTCTATGTCATGCCTGCACACACATGCACATACATGTGTGCACACGCAGACACACTCTGACATGCACACAAGCATGCAGTCGTGCACACATGCATGTGCACAGACTATGCCAACACATGTGTACTTGAACTAAACTCACAAACACATGCAAACAACATGCATACTCACACTCTCACCAACCTCACACATGCAGTACATACAAACATGTTCATGTATGTGCACATGCATGCAAACACACACACACACACACACACACACACACACACACACACACACACTCACTCAAATTCACTCACAACGTTTTGACTAAAAGATATTGAAGATCAAGACCTCAAGTCTAATGCAAAACTCATCATCCTTTTCAGAGCAATGATCCTTGTCCTCTCAGTTCTGGAACACTTACCACCAGCACATAAAGGCATTGTAAAAATGCTTGCAATATGGTCTCTACAATATTTACCACATTTACTGGAAGGATAAATGAACGGATGGCTTCCCCCAGGCCAACTTGCACTGAGGCCTCATTTACACTTACTTTGTCTATTAGTCATTCACATGCCTGACATTAGACTGACAAAACAATTATACATTCTTAGCTCTGATAAACAAAGGGATTAGATTATGAAGACATGAAATCCGCTTTTATTGTCATTTAGTAATGCATGCATTAAGAAATGATACATTATTTTCTCCGGTGTGATATCACAAAAACACAGGACAAACCAAGACTGAAAAAACTGACAAAACCACATAATTATACATATAGTTACAACAGTGCACAATACCATAACTTGATGAAGAAAGTCCGTGAGCACAGTAAAGTTCAAAGTCTCTCAAATGTCCCACATCTCACACAGACGGGAGAAGGAAGAAAAACTCTCCCTGCCATGCCGACCACAATCCAACTCTGAGTCATCCGAAAACTTCGAGCTCTGATCAGCTCTCCGACAACGGGTACTGAGCGGCATCTCTGCCGAAAGATTCGACCTCCTTCTCGGTGACCAAAAGCAGGCAAGGCCGGGGATTTTAAGGCCTACTCTCCAAAAGATTCCCAACCACACAGTAATGACAGCAGCAGACGGGTGTTTCAGAAATTTCTCTAGATGTTCCTCTGCGCTTTCACGTCCATTCTCCATCAAATCAGAATTGTCCACGGCCCCTATTTAACAGATACGATATCATTTTTCACCAGAGAGCTGCGCATACGCGGCGCGCTGCCATCTTCTCCTCCCGCTTTACCAGGTAAGAAGAGGAGAAGTATGTGTTCAAACCTTCCCGGAAGAAATGTAGTATTCCTACTGGTTTCTAGCAACCTGTAATCTAAGCCATTTTGAAGACTGACAGTCCGTGCATCAGGTGGTCACAGAGTCCCTGCATGTACAACTAAAAGGAGGGCACTGCTTCACAAAGTGCTCACCTGGCATGGCTGTCCTGTCTGTGGAGAAGTTTGCACCTCCCCTCCTTCATTAGTCACTTCAGACAACCCACAAAAATGGAGTAAAATGCATCTCAGAAGAGGAAGGTAAAACAATATTATATGAGTGAAAGGGAAAACATTATATTACACTGGGCAACAATTATTTTTGAAAATGTTGCTTCATCAGAAATATTTTTGTTTATGATAGCCCACTTGAAGCTGAACACAAATATAATTCCAGACTACTTGTATCACATAGGAATTTGGAGAAGCAGGAAATTTTTATTGAATATAATACGTTTAATTGCATAACAATGCCGCCGCTTTGCAATAATTCAACTAAGCTAAAACTGTTATGTTGATGATTTTCATTTGTACTCAGTAACTGAGGCTTCTCACTTAAGTGTCCAACAATGTTTTGCCAGCACTGATGGATTCCGGTTCCTAATACCATTTCTCCATGACTGCAAGGTACAGGCAAAGTCTTTCACCATCCTTGCCACTGACAGCGCCAAGATGGGAATGCAGAAAATTAGTCTTTAGCGGCATGTTTCTCTTCATGGTTTTGAACACTTGAAACATGTTGTTAACTACCTGCATGTAGTTTGGTGCTCTGTAGTTGCCAAGAAAATTTTCAGCAACATCTTTGAATGTCTTCCATGCAATTTTCTCCAGTCCCACTAGAAGTTCTTTGAATTGCCTGTCATTGATGACCTGCTTGATTTGTGGACCAACAAAAATGCCGTCCTTAATCTTGGCATCAGTAATTTTGACTGGAATTATGCATTGAAATAACAAATAGAGGTGATTTAAAACAAAATGGCTCATGATAGGGAAATTTCATGGAGATTTTCATGATCAGCAGCCCAAAGTCGATAAGATACACCCAGAGCACTCAGGAAGCAAAGTCTTTGTTGTCCGGTGTTATCGAGGTACAAAATGTTGTTAAACTTGAATGACTTCAGATTTTAAAAAAACACATGGAGACTTCTTTATTAAAATTCCAGTTGTGCACATTGCAATCTCAGAGGGCAAAAAATTCCCATTTCCTATAGTTAGCGAGCTGGACAGACTTGTTTCCTGAAAAATCATTATTGTTCACAGAGTCAGATTTGGATGGGGGATTCCTCAAGTTCATTGTCACACATCTGCTGCGTCCAACAGTGTGAAATCTGTGAAGAAAGGTATTGTAGGGTTCCTCATTTAGCCATTTGTATCTATTAAATCTTGTTAACTGTTGTTTGAAATTGCATTTGGTGCCAATAATATGTCACGCTTTTAAGATCTTATAGTTAACATTACTAGCATATAAAAATAAAAATGGTAATAACTAACCAAAGGAGTCAGACAGCATGTTTGCAAAATGTCTTCATATGAGCGATTGAATCAATACAAAGGGAAAGAAGCAGTTTTATCTTATTGTAGGAACCATGTACCTATTTTCTGTCTGTATTATATTCTGTATTACACGTTTTTTTATGGGTTATCTGTCACATGGGTTGGTGCGTAGTAGAAGTGGATGAGTATAGTTACGTATTCACACTCTGTCTTTAGTTCAGTTTAGTCTTGGCACAGCCGGGGAGGGAGGGTGAACCACAAGGTGTTTTTTTCTTTGTCGACCACTAACTTCGCAAGGACTGCTATTTGCTACTGCTAGAACACATTATTTGAACTGTGTCATCTAGCATCAACCCTATGCTTAGTCTCTGAGAGGTTTTGGTTTGTTTTCAAGTAACCACTGCACCTATTGTGCATCAAGAAATGTCAGGAAACTATGTTCTTTATTTCAAAAAGGACCAAGGGGTGGATGAATACAATTAGAGACCAATTGATGTATCTAATTGTGGTGCCCAGGTTTAGGGAGTGTAACAGTGATGTGGTTGGTCCACCTTAAACAAGCATTTCAGAATTAAAATAAACAGCCGACCTTGCAGGAAACTAGGAATCTACTTTAGTCTTGGGAAAGTACCAGGAAAGATCTTTAAAACTGCTTAGAATTGAAGGGGCAACAGTCGACCAGTGGACACTGAGAATACTCGCCGACATTTATGCAGCTAGTGTCATCTACCTTTAGCACAACATATCATCAGACTCTGTCATGGCAAGAGAGGCCCAGATGGCTGCAAAAGTGTAGAGACACTGTGTGGTTGCAAACTGCAGGGGGAAGGTCTCCAGATTACAGAAATAATAATAGAAAATTGTCAGTGTGCTGGTCTTCTGATGATACTTCAGATGAAAGGTTATTAACTCAACGTTTAAATGTTTCTCGCTCCATATCTGCAACATTTTCCATTTCAATTTCTGAGTTTTGGCATCAGCAATAAATGTTTTTAAATTCTATACTGTAGGCATGTTATTGACATTCAGAGGTTCTCGATTTTCAATGGCATCTAGTAATGAGCACTTAATTCCAGATACTGGCACATGCACAGTCCCATCACCTCTCTCGGCAAACACTGACTCAGTCTATCTCTTCACTGTAGCTGGTGCATCAACTAGAATCCTCCACATCCTTTGCAAACTTCAATTGCACTTGAATTCTTTGACTCCTTCAAATCTTTCTGCCCATTCACATTGCTTTGAGTTTTTCTCCATCCCCCAACTCTTATTCCTTGCTGTGTTTTCACAGTCCATTCTGATTTTCCTATTTATGATCTACAATGATCTTCCAGTACGGAGGCTTCAGTTCAATTCTCCTATATCCCTACACTCAAAACATTCTGAGCCTGATGATGCTAAGCTCGTCCTCTGCTGCCTTTGCTCCTGTGCCAAAACTCTTTCTTCACAATGTGGCCCTTTCTGCCACCTTTCAGATTTCTGATCCACCTGAATCATTCGTCTACCTTGTATCTTCTTCGATCCATTTCTGCTTATTCTGCATAGATTAGCTGTGATAAACAAACTTTCAGCATCTACTCCCAGCCTACACAATCACAACTTGTATCATTTGATCTTGCTTGGGTCTCATCAGATTCTCTTTGCCTTCTCCATTCCTCATTTCTCTGCAACCTCAACCATGTTTGATTTTATAGATTTTTCTTAGTTCTGATGCATGGCCAGTGACTCAAAATATTAACTCTTCTTTTTCTCTCCAACAATGCTACCTAATGTGTTGTATTAAGTTTTGTAAAACATTGGATGAATGCCTGGAAAGTTAGAAGACAATATAACTCTTTCTGATCATGTACCATGTCGGGTCTGTATGTCTGTTAGCGAGTAATCTTTGCACAGTGTCTGTCAGGTGTTTTGACAGTTAGCTTGATGGGATTCTTTTTTTGGATTTAGGCTTATCTCTTATATGTAGACATGAATATACTTTTGTAAGTCCAAAGAAAGGTTGAGTGGTATGAAATAATGGGTAGTGGCTATTAATGTGTCTAATTGATTTATAAGGGTAAGTTGAATATGATGCTAATGAACACGGGATGTGTTTGAAAGAAACCAGGCTAAGTTAATGTAAGAACAAAGAGTTTGTCTGTTTCTGGGTCTCTCTACCTTGTGAAGCTTGTAGATATATCGGACTTCCTTTCCCTGTTTCATGGGACTTCAACCAAGGCCCAGAGGTAACAATGCTAGGACCCAGGGTGGTTTCACAAGTGAGATGGAATTTGGAGTTCCCCCAACAACCACAACAACCAAGTCTCGACCAAGAATCGTGGGACTGGAAATCTTTGTGACTTGCTACATAATATTTTATGTAGTTTATTTGTGTCTTCTGTATTTATGATAATAAATTGTGCTTGTATGCTTATTACCATATCTCGTGGACACTCCAGTAGTTTAGGTCTGATCAATCCAGCCCATTGCACCTGACCAATAATTATTTCCATCAACTTCTTGTTTTGTTTTTATGCTTTTAACTTTGTAAATTAAATGAATGCAGAAGACTGAAGGTGTCACTGATAATATTACTCTGAGCAAAACAAAGTACTGTTAGCTTCATCATTATTTAAGCAGTAAGTTTCAATCCAACTATTTAATAGCAATCGTGAAATTAAGTATTAGTGCTATTAAGTATTAAGTATTAAGTATTAGATATTATGAAAAATCAGACCAACTAAGGAAAAGGTGTATGCAAATATGTAATATGCATCAAATAATAATAATAATGATAACAATAACTTATTTATATAGCACTTTTCATGGAAACAATGTAGTTCAAAGTGCTTTTCAATGGAATAAAGTGCAAATATTAAAATAAAAGACAAAAAAGATGCTAGTTAAAAGCAAGGTTAAACAAATAGGTTTTAAGCTGGTGTTTAAAAGTGTCCATTGAGTCTGCATCCCTTATAATTTCAGGCATTGACTTCCATAGTTTAGGAGCTTATTTTTAAAAAAGCTGATCTGTCAATTTTATTTAGAAGGAGATTGTTTAAATTTCAGGGACCGGCAGAAGAAGATTTAATCAACACAACAGATAACCAAGACATGGTTGGGCTGAAATCAGCTGGACTTAATATGCCTGGAGACTTTCGATGAATTTGAGATTTGGTGTTTATACTCGAGGTTTTATGTTTTTTTTACCATTTACATTGGGGGTTTTAATGTTTTTCTTTGAATGGTTCCATGTTCTTCTTTGTTTCATGACTCTCTGTAGGAAGACATATCTCAGGGTTGTAACAGACATAAAAAATGTTGGTGAATGCAGCAGGGTAGTATACTGTATACATACTTGGAAAATAAATGTACTTTGAATCTTTGAAGAAGACCAAAGAGCTTGAGCAGGAATATAAAATGAAAGGAATTCTGTGATGTACTCCAGTCCTAGACCATTAGGAGCTTTATAAGCATGTAAGAGAACTTTAAAATCAATTTTAAAAATACAGGGAACAAAATATTAACAATGTAAAGGAATTGAGAATATTGTGCTTCCAGCTGAATGGTACCAATTCTATCAGAATGTGTGCTGGTAATATCAGAATCAGATTCAGGTTTATTATCACCGGCGTGTGACATGAAATTTGTTAACTTAGCTGCAGCAGTTCAATGCAATACATAATCAAGCAGAGAGAGAGAAAAAATAATAATAAATAAAATAAAACAATAATAAATAACAAGTAAATCAATTATGTATATTGAATAGATTATTAAAAAATGCGCAAAAACAGAAATACTGTATATTGAAAAATTGAGGAAGTGTCTAAAGCTTCAAAGTCCATTTAGGAATCAGATGGCAGAGGGGAAGAAGCTGTTCCTGAATCGCTGAGTGTGTGCCTTCAGGCTTCTGTACCTCCTACCTGATGGTAACAGTGAGAAAAGGGCATGCCCTGGGTGCTGGAGGACCTTAATAATGGACACTGCCTTTCTCAGACACCGCTCCTTAAAGATGTCCTGGGTACTTTGTAGGCTGGTTCCCAAGATGGAGCGGACTAGATTTACAACCTTCTGCAGCTTCTTTCGGTCCTGTGCAGTAGCCCCTGCATACCAGACAGTGATGCAGCCTGTCAGAATGCTCTCCATGGTACAACTATAGAAGTTTTTGAGTGTATTTGTTGACATGCCAAATCGCTCCAAGCTCCTACTTAAGAATAGTCACTGTCTTGCCTTCTTTATGACTACATCAATATGTTGGGACCAGGTTAGATCCTCAGAGAGCTGCTCATTCTCTCCACTTCTGATCCCTCTATGAGGATTAGTATGTGTTCCTTCATCTTATCCTTCCTGAAGTCCACAATCAGCTCTTTTGTCTTACTGGCGTTGAGTGCCAAGTTGTTGCTGCGGCACCACTCCACCAGTTGGCATATCTCACTCCTTTACACCCTTTCCTCACCACCTGAGATTCTACCAACAATGGTTGTATCATCAGCAAATTTATAGATGGCATTTGAGCTATGCCTAGCCACACAGTCATGTGTATATAGAGAGTAGAGCAGTGGACTAAGCACACACCCCTGAGGTGCACTAGTGTTGATCATCAGCGAAGAGAATATGTTATCACCAATCCACACAGACTGTGGGAATGATGGTATTAAATGCTGAGCTACATTCAATGAACAGCACCCTGACATAGGTGTTTTTCTAGGTGAGCTAAAGCCATGTGAAGAGCCATGGAGATTGCGTCTGCTGTTGACCTATTGTGATGATAGGCAAATTGTAATGAGTCCAGGTCCTTGCTGTGGCAGGAGTTCAGTCTAGTCATGACCAACCTCTCAAAGCATTTCATCACTGTTGATGTGAGTGCTACCAGGCAATAGTCAGCCCACTTTATTCTTCTTTGGCACTGGTATAATTGTTGCCTTTTTGAAGCAAGTGGGAACATCTGCCCATAGCAGTGAGAGGTTGAAAATGTCCTTGAATACTCCCGCTAGTTGGCTGGCACAGGTTTTCAGAGCCTTACCAGGTACTCCATTGAGACTTTCTGCCTTGCGAAGGTTCACTCTCTTTAAAGACAGTCTAACATCGGCCTTTGAGACAGAGATCACAGGGTCATCAGGTGCAGCAGGGATCTTCACAGCTGTAGTTGTGTTCTCCCCTTTCAAGGTGTGCATAGAGGCCTTGAGTTCATCTAGTAGTGAAGCATCGCTGCCATTCATACTATTGGGTTTCGCTTTGTCTTGCAGGTCCTGCCAGTGCATCTGATATCACTCCAACCCTACGCCCTTGAAATAGCCCTCCACAAGTCATACCTGGTTTTTCTGGTACAGGCCTGGGTTGCCAGACTTGAATGCCACAGATCTAGACTTCAGCAGATGATGTACCTCCTGGTTCATCCGTGGCTTTTGGTTTGGGAAAGTACAGTAAGTCTTTATAGGCACACACTCATCCACACAGGTTTTAATGAAGTTGGTAACATCTGCAGCATACTCATCCAGGTTCAAAGATGAATCCCTGAATACAGTCCAGTCCACCGATTCAAAGCAGTCCTGTGGGCGCTCCTGTGCTTCCCTTCTCCAAACCTTCTTGGTCCTCACTACCGGTGCTGCAGTCTTCAGTCTCTGCCTATACTCAGGGAGTAGAAGTACAGCTACGTGATCAGACTTCCCGAAGTGAGGGTGTGGAATAGCATGGTAGGCATTCTTGATGGTGGTGTAACAATGTTCCAGTATGTTGTTTCTTCTGGTATTGCAAGGGATCTGTTGATGGTACGGAATTGCTTCGCGATTTTTTTTCAGACTGGCCTTGTTAAAATCTCCCAAAATGATGGTGAAAGCGTGAGGATTTAAGGGTATCAGAACCCAAGTGCAGAGGAAAGACAGACTACAATGTAGAGACAATGATGGGAGTTTATTCATAATAATGCGAAAAGAACATCAGCCGAGCATCATCATGTGAAGTAATATTCTCAAAACTAGGACCCCGTAATTAGCGCTAATTGAATGTCTGCTTAAACAATACAAGTAACACAGAATCCCTGAGCCTATCAATATAAATGTAACAAGCTTTAGCAGAAAGCTCCAGGAGACCACAGTACAAAGGCCAAGTCGCTCAAGAATAACACAAGGAATTCTAAATGATTAACGGCACTCATTAAACAACAATTAACTAATTTTGGTGCTCTTAAAACCTCAGAGCACAAGGCACAGGCCCAAAGTGCTGATTACAAATTCTCTCAGCTGGACATGTTTAAGTGACAAAATAATTCCAAAAAAATAGAATAAAAGAAACAAAATTGAGGTTGTTCTAACGACTGGAATTGGAATTAGAACAGATATATTTTCAATTTCCTAGCACAATTTTAGTTAAGATTAGTAGCAGCTGTGAAGACATCTTGTGAATGGCCTTTGATAACTATACTTAGGGCTCAAATTCAGTCACAGGTCATGACACTCCTGGAGAAATTGTGTTATCTTGTTTATATCCTGATCTGCTCCGGGTACATTCTATCAATCACGTTGTAGAAGAATTGTTGTCCCTTCATTATTATTGAAAGGACATTATTGGATGATGATCATATAATCCCTTGTAAACAGATTTGCAGATTTCATGCACAAAAGAATAAGGTTATTAGATTTTGGAGATCAGAAAGGGTAAGATGAGGGAACACACACCAGTCCTCATGGAGGGATCAGAAGTAGAAAGCGTTGAGCAATTTCAAGTTCATGGGTGTCAGTATCTCTGAGAATCTAACCTGGACCCAATATATCAACACAGCTACAAATAAAGTTATGACAGTGGCTATATTTCATTACAAGTTTTGGTGATTTGGTATGTCACCAAACAGACTTGAAAATTTCTACAGATGTACTGGAGAGAACACTCTAGCTGGCTACATCTCCATCTGGTATGGGGCAGGGGTGTGGTGGGTGGAGATGGCCTGCTGTATAGGATCGAAGTAAGCTGCAAAGAGTTGTAAACTTACTCAGCTCCATCATGAGCACTAGCCTCCGTAGTATCCAGGACATCTTCAAGGATCGATGCCTCAAAAAGGCGTGTCCAACTTTAATGATGCCCATCACCCTGGTCATGCCTTGTTCTCATTGTTACCATCAGGAAGGAGTTACAGAAAAGTGAAGGCACACACTCAATAATTCAAGAACAGCTTCTTCTCCTTTGCCATCCAATTTCTGAATGGACATTGAACCTAGGAATAAGGCCTCACTACTTTTTTATTTCTATTTTTGTACTACTTATTTAATTTAACTATTTAATATATATACTTACTGTAATCCACAGTTTTTCCCTTATTATTAGATATTGCATTGTACTGCTGCTGCAAAGTCAATGAATTTCACGACCTACGTTGGTGATATTACACCTGACTCTGATTTTGATTCCGAGATAATAAGTCCTTTTCCATCTCAAGAGACAACAGAAGCCAACTACTGACACAAGATATTAAAAGATAAATTTAGCAAGCTCTATACATGAAGAGAAAGCGTTCTTTTTTCCAGCACAGGATATTAAGGGAAATAATTCTATTTCAATCCAAGATATTAAATGGAGAACCTCTTCTCTTAAGTCAGGGTATTAAGAGAGAAATATATCTTGCAACTTAACACATTAAATGGAGAAACTATTCTTCCAATGCTTGATATTAAATGGAGATAATGTACATAAAACTCAAAATATTAAATAGAAAATTCCTCTCCTCTACTCAAGATATAAGAAAGATTTTTCTTCTTCTAATCCAAGGCTTTAAACAGAGAAACTCTTCTTCAAACACAAAATATTAGAAGAACAATTAATCCTCAAACATGAAATATTAAATGGAGGGTGTTTTTCTTCCATCACCAGATATAAAAAGAGAAATTCTTCATCCAGAACCAGACATTAAATAATGATATTTTTCTCAAGAGAAAAATTCTTTTAACAGCAGCTATAAATGAGAAAAAATGCATCTTTTAGCTTAAGTATAAAATGGCAAAATTCTTCCAACTTTAGTCATTAAGTGAAGAAATTAATCTTTCACCTAACCATATTAAGAAACAAATTTTTCAAATTCAAGTTATCAAATTGAGAAGTATTTCATAAAACTCAAAATCTTAAATGCGTAAACTCAATTGCCTATTCACCATTTCAGGTGGAGAAATGCAGCCTCTACTTTGATACATCAAGTGGACAAACCTTTTTTCCAGTTCAAGTTATTCACTGTATAACCCATCTCCCTATTTCAGATATTAATAGGGAGTTGCTAAATAAATAAGCTATTTGAATTCAAAACACTAAAATAAGCTGTTCTTCATTGGTTCCTTGCATTAAACACATACAGAAATATGCACTGCAGGTTAATACAGTTTGGATTCTGAACTCGGTAGTTCACACGATGATGTGTTTCTGGTTTCTTGTCATTCCTTTTTTTCGTTGCTGTTTTGTGTGGTTTTGATTGAGTCAGCCTGCAGATAACAAACGGCACATTTCTAGATTAAGCTAAATTATACTTTATACTTTATACTTCATTGCCACCAAACAATTGATACTAGAGCGTACAATCATCACAGTGATATTTGATTCTGCGCTTCGTGCTCCCTTGAGTACAAATCAATAGTAAATGTTAAAAATTTAAATTATAAATCATAAATAGAAAATAGAAAAGGGAAAGTAAGGTAGTGCAAAAAAAACCGAGAGGCAGGTCCGGATATTTGGAGGGTACGGCCCAGATCCGGGTCAGGATCCGTTCAGCAGTCTTATCACAGTTGGAAAGAAGCTGTTCCCAAATCTGGCCGTACGAGTCTTCAAGCTCCTGAGCCTTCTCCCGGAGGGAAGAGGGACGAAAAGTGTGTTGGCTGGGTGGGTCGTGTCCTTGATTATCCTGGCAGCACTCCTCTGATAGCGTGCAGTGTAAAGTGAGTCCAAGGACGGAATTGAGCTGCATTGAACATACCTGGATTTTTTGAATGACTTTCTGAGTTGGTGGTTTTATATTCTGTGTTCTTCACTCTTTTTTTCTGCCATTTGTGTGATTTGTTTCTTTCCTGCCCATTGGGGGTTTGTTGTTTTTTTTTCTTGAATGATTTCTATGGTTTTCTTAGTTTTGCGGCTGTCTGAGGGAAGACAAATCTCAGGGTTGTATACTGCATACATACTTTGATAATAAATGTACTTTGAATCTTTGTCCACACGTCTGCACTTCGATAGAATTATCTGTGCAATGGTGAATACAACTGACGCCTAATATATCTGCAATCATTTTGTGCTAGCAATTAAAGGGATAGGAGTTAACTGGCAATGCAAACCTGCTTGTTGTTGAATAAATGAAAGAGAGTGAATAATAAGAGAAAATGGCAACAAGGCTAAGCTCAAATACACATCCAAATTCAGAATACTTCACTTTCTTTACCCTTTACAAAAAATGTTGGATTCCCTGTTGAACCATTAAACGATACTAGGAAACAGTATTCAACCCACATTTATTATTTTATTGTAGTTACTGTTACAGATAGAAAACATATTTTTAGAATCAGTTGTGCCATCAAAGTGCCTGAGCTCTCTCTATATATCACACCGACCTTTGGAAATATGTTTTGAAGACAGCATTCAAGTTTGTCCTATGATAAACTGAGTATTTCGTGAGTGTCTAGGTGAGCTGAAAGCTAGCACTGCATGAGGCACTGCTGCCTCAGTGTATGTTGATCTAAACAGACATTTAGTTCACAAACTTCTTATTTTTAAAGTTCTGCTCTGATGTTAAACCCCACTGTGACCTTCCCCGCCTTTTTTTTCCCTTTAACCTCCTCCGTCCAGAAACTACCATGACTTCTACATTATTCAATGCCGAATTCTTCTGCATCACACACTTCCCTTGAGCTTCCATTAGCTGCCGTGTGCTCAGTGAGCTAAGCCCAGGGCTGTGCAATTCCCTTCCCATACTCTTTACCTCTGCATCTCTGTCTCTCTCTATCCTCATGTAAGATTGTTTAAAATCTATTTCCTTGGCCTAGATTTTTGTCACATGTACTGCCATCTATTGCAATGACTAAATCCTAATTTTAAAGTTCTTTATATATGTATTTTAAAACTACATAGTAAAATACAAAAAAAAAATTAAAAAAAAAAATTAACAACTTATTTTTCTAATCCAAGAGAGCACTCTCATTGAGATGAGTGGGGTCTTTGATTGGACACTGTTTTGAAATACAATGCTAGGAAAACCCAGTAAGACTGAATTCTGACACCTTGGTATGGCCTTACAGCCTACAGAGCCAGGGTGGTCTCTGAGAATGGGTATGAAGACTATGTTACACAATTAATCCATATATCTGTTGTGTTCATTATTGAGGGAGAGTGCAGAACACACCAGGTTGCCAGCATGAAGGATACTCAATTGAACTTTATTGACAACTCTGTTTGTACAGTATATGAACTCTCTCTCTCTCTCTCTCTCAATCATAAAAAATACATTTAAAAAGGTAAAGAGGTAATAACACCTTTGGTTGACCTTGTAGAAGCTGCTGCATCTAAGCATGCTGTCACCTTACCGGAAGGAGATGAGCCAAGTACTGTGTTTTTACACAGAAAGTGGTTAGGTACTTGGAACATGCTGCTATCGAAATGATAGCAGGAGATATAAATGGACGCTACGGGAGCGTATCAGTTAGCATGAAGCTATTCCAGCTTGGGGTGTTGGGATTCAAATTTTAGTCCCAGTATCCTCTATTAGGAGTATTTCTACATTCGCCTAGTGGAATATATGAGTTTTCTTTAGGTGCTCCCATTTTCTCCCACAGTCTAAAGTCAGACCAAGTGGGTTAATTGGTCATTTCAAATTGCCTGGTGAATAGATTAGGGTCGGGAGTTTCTGGAGCAGTGCTCTCGAAACACTGGAAGGGCCTATTTTGAACTGTATCCTAAATAAATGAACAAAAACAACAGCAACATTTAAAATGTAATGTATACAGACACACTTCAACAGTTAGGGAATAGAGTAGTAGTTACCAACCTTTCTTATAGCATGGACCAAAACCAATAAGCAAGGGGTCTGTGGACCTTAGGTTGGGAACCCCTGGAATAGAGACATATAGACCATGGGCACACAGATGGGATTAGTATAGATTGCGTGATAGTCACCACTGATATGATAGAACAAGAGGTACTGTTCCTGCACTGGACTGCTCCATGTTCATGCAGAATAAACATCACCTACCCATTTTTGGTGGAAATTTGACCTGTGATAATGGTGATTCAGCATCTCAGCATGCAAAGGTGGTTACGAGCTGAGAATTCATGGCATTTCCTGTTTTCATTTCCAGCTTTCAGCATCTGTTTTTATTATTTTCACTGGTATTATAGAATGCTCTTTCACACCAGCTGTGAAAGTAGAAGTTGCTGTTGTAGCTACTTCACTGACAGAGTGTCAAGTTGATTAATCCTGGAATAATGGTTACTTCTTTTCACTGAGCGAAGTTAAGCATTGTGGGATTTCTGAATTTAAGTCACAGAGTCATAGAAGAGTACAGCACAGAAACAGGTCTTTTGGCCCATCTAGTCTGTGCCGAACCATTTAAACTGCCTACTCCCATCGATCTACACTGGGACTATAGCCTGCCATACCCCTAGTATCTAATCTTCTCTTGTATGTTGCAATTGAGCTGGCATGCACCACTTGGACTGGCAGCTCTTTCCACACTCCCATGACCCTCTGAGTGAAGAAGCTTAGACCACATTACACTAAATGATGGATGTATAGGTGTTGTAATATCAACTGGACTGTCAGCCAAACTCTATTCAGAAATGACATGAGAGTCAGGGTATAGCCTCCTAGCTCCATGGTTTTATTGCAGACTCAATGGCATGACATAGTTAATAAGGGGTGAAAATGAAAAACTACAAAATACAGTGCAGTCACTGCAATGTTCTGCTCACACAAATAATTACGCACAGGTAACTAAGGATTTGGTTACGTTTCCTACAGGTAAACAATATAAGAATCTGACAAGTGAATACTACAGGTAAATCGTATATGTAAACCATTGGCATCCAAGTTAGTATCTAATAAACTCTTATTGATACCTTTAGATTAATTTCTAATCAATATAACGTCAACTTATAAGCAATGCTTCTGCTGGAGAAACAACAGGGCAGCTTTAGATAGAAACCTTTTTAACTCCTGACATAAACCTCTGGCCTTTTGCCAGCCAATGTGCTTTCTTACCTACTATTTCCTGACTACACAGGAAGTGACATAATACAGGTCTGAAACTTCTCACTTCAAAATAAAAACTGAATATGCTTAATCACATAACAAAATTATAAATCAATTGCCTGAAGAGCAGAAGAACAGGTCTGGATTTTTTCAAGAATTGTATGCTCTGATTGAAGGTGATGATCTTCCTTTGTTTCCTAGAATAATACCTCAAGTGCAGCATCCTGCTTCACCTAATCTGCATTTATCGACCTTGAATTTCTCTGTGTTTTTGTGCTGCTTTTCTCTTAAGAATAAATAGTGATCCTGTTCTTAACATCCACACTAGTGAATTTAGGAGAATATTTATTTTAATAAATATATCTTGTGAAATCATGCAAGATTATGAGTGCTGGGATTTTGGATTTAGTGCACATGGTACTTCTACTGAGTCATTCTCACTGACATTGCATCAGAACTGGATAATTGGCTTTGGATGGCATTGGCATGTTATATAGAATCACTTTTGACAAAGAATTAGTTAATGTAAACTTGGTGAATGTTCATGTACTTTACTTTTAATTTTGAATTCAGTATAACTAACATAACTTACTTTTTATAATGAAATACAACGTCACGACTTTCCTGATGAAGATTTTAACCAACAATAACTATTGCACTTAACCAGTCAAATCATCATAACATAAAATTTATTTATTTTACTGCACTCGATATAAGAAGTCTATCTTCTCCAGCCTTTGACCTTTTTCACTCACCTGGCTTTATCTATTACCTTTCAGCTAGCTTCCTTCCCCCCTCCCCTTTTATTTCTGGCTTCATCCCCTTCCTTTCCAGTCCTAAAGAAGGGTTGCAGCCCGAAATATTGACTATTCATTTCCATTGATGCTGCCTGATGTGCCGAGTTCCTCCAGAATTTTGTGTGTGTTGCTTTGGATTTTCAGCACCTGCAGACGCCCTTGTGTTTAAAATGCTGCTTGTTTTTGTTGTGAATTTTTTAAAAATGGATGAGTTGAAGCTAACCTCTGAGTAATTGCAGGAAAACTAGTTCTATAACTACGGTGGAAGAAATGGTGAGAGCTGTTAGTATAATTAGATATAGAAAGAATAATCAGAGGCAATATTAAAAGGCACGACGGTGCTGTACAAAGGTGGTTGGGGAAGCACAGAAAACTGTGCTGACACAAAGTGTCTTATACATTATGAAGCCAAAGGATGTTTCCTGCACAGAAGGAGACCACTCTGCCTCTGCCAGCCCTTTGGTAGAATTAATTACTCGCAAGCTCTTACTGTATCCCACAGCTCGAAAATGTGCATCGCTTAACTATTTCTCCAGTTCTCCTGTATATTATTAACTTGATTCCATCACCAATTTGGATTCTATTCCAGATTGCATCAACTTACAATTCACACACAAAAAACAGTTTCCTCTTATTAATTACCTCAAATCCTTTCTACCTTCATGATAGGTCCCTTTGCCACTGGAAATAGTTCCTCCTTTAGTAAAACAATTCATGCTTTTGAACAACCCTAGCAACACCACCATCAGGCTCTTGAGCAAAAGGATAACTACGCTTACTTGCTCATCCATTGAGATGGCCCCACAACCAATCATCTCACTTTAAGGACTCTTTACCTTGTTATTCCATGTTCTTGTCATTTATTGCTACTTATTTATATTTGCATTTGTAGTTTTGTTGTCTTCTGGTTGATCTTTCATTGATAATGTTATAATTACTCTTCTGTAGATTTGCTGAATATTTCTGCAGAAAAATGAACCTCAGGGTTGTATGTGATGACATATATGTAGTCTGATAAAATGAACAGCCTCATATAATCAGAGACCCTCACTTTTCAGAACAATACTCTAATTTTTTTTGCACTTCATCTAAAACACTGACATTCCTCTAAGGGTTTCAATTTTTATCACAGCACTTCATCTGGGATTCAATTTAGAAAATGTTTATGCTCTATTAACATAACTAAAGATAAAGATTCATGATGATTCTTCACAGCTTTCTAAACTTCATGCTCCTTCAGTTATTTGCTTTCATGGAACCTCAGGTCTTTCTGCTTTGTAATCCATTTAAAAGTGCCTCACTCAATTTATGTTGTTTTTTTCCTGGTTCTTTTTAACCAATGTCATTTCAAACTAGTTTCAGGCAAAGCACTTCTTTCCATTTTTAATTTCACGTCCATGTAAAGCTGTACCTCTGAGGATTTCCATAGGAGTGGAACTAATCCTCAAGATGAATATTAAACTGTTTAACCTGTGTTGTCTATATCCCATAATCACGGAGGTTTTGACTACCTCATGCATTGTGTTACAGGACATGGATGATATTCACCTTGGGGAGTGAGGTGGTGGTGGGGGGGGGGCGCAAAACTCCAAGCCTTTGTTGAAACAGTTGAATTGTTCATTGAAACAGATGAAAGACTCAACATGTTGTCCTTCATTAAGGACCCCCATCACCCAGGACATGCCCTGTTCTTGTCACTGTCATCAGGAAGGAGGTACAGGAGCCTGAAGGAGCCTCAATAATTCAGGAACAGCTCCTTCCCCTCTGCCATCTGACTTCTGAATGGACATTGAACCCATGAACACTACCTCACTATTTCTTATTTTCTCTTTTTGCACTACTTATTTAATAGAACTATTTTATATACACAAACATACACACACACACATATATGTATATACTTAGTGTAATTCACAGATTTTTTCTATTATCATGTATTGCAATGTTCTGCTGCCGCATAACAACAAATTTCACTACATGTGCCAGTGATATTGAACCTAATTCTGATATAAGTTTATCTCTTAACACTATGCAACATCATAATCTAATTATAAAACTCCTTGACAAGATCTTGGAGAATTTGGAACACTTTCCACATCTCAAGAGTCTCCCCTCGGTGAAATCGGGCACTGTTGATGAAATTCACCCTCACATTCAGTGTCCCAGCACCACCTTTGGCCGCCTGAAGAAAGAGCATGACATCATAAATGACACGTAACTCATAATCAATTGAACAGATGTGATCCCTACCCTCCTGTATATCGCTGAAACAGGAACACCCTACAGAAGCAGTACAAAGTGGTGAAGAAATACGAATAATGCTGACTCTGAAAAATCCCTCAGCAGGGTGCTTGCCCAGCACTGAGACTCCAATTTCTGTCAGTCACCTCTGATAAGCAAGCCTATATCATTTTCTTGTCCAGCACCAAGCTCCTAGTACTAAAAAACCATTCTGAACTCTGTCATAGCAAGAAATAACCTTCTGGACAGGGGAAACCACTCAAAAATGCTCCCAAAGCTTTGATTATCTCCCCATCAATTCCTAGGAATCGATGGACTGCTTAAGAAGTAGAAGTCAAAAATAAACATAGACATCCATTGATGATAAATTCAGCTCAGAACTGTGGCTAGTTTTAAGGGAAAGACCAGCTTCAATCAGTATCTTTCAATAGGGAGTATTTTTCTCTGTACTGAGTGCAATTTGTGCTTAAATTCTGAAGCATTTTATTCAGGTTGCGTAAATTTCGTAGAAGTTACACTGACTAAGGCTCCCGCTGCTGCCTTTAAGGAGTTTCTACGTTCTCCCCGTGACCACATGCATTTCCTCTGGATGCTCCTGTTTCCTCCCATAGTCCAAGAGACATTCCAGTGAGTAGGTTAATTGTTTATTGCAAATTGTTCTATGAATAGGCTAGCATTAAATTAGGGGATTGCTGATCACTGTGGCTTAAAGGTCAGAAAGGCTTATTCTGCGCACTCTCTATCTAACTAACTAACTAAGTAAATAAACAAATACATAAATAAATAACAAATCAAAATCCTTTTTCCATACACCAACAGGAAAATTCATGGAATATTATTATGAATTTTACTTAATTGAGATCTTCTAGCCTGACATGTTATTTTTCCTGTTGAGAAGAGATACGAGGAACATGGAACAAAAATTGGTACCAAATCTGAAGAGCTGGATGCCATGACTGAACTGAGGCATGCAGCAGACTTAATGAAGTAAGTGGCCTTACTTAAAGCTTTATAGAGAATTAGGTTGTGAGGGAGTACCTGTAGTTGTGCAAATTATGGATCAAAGATTCAAAGTACATTTATTTTCAAATTATGTATACAGAATAAGTCTGAGATTTGTCCTCCCACAGGCAGCAACGAAACAAAGAAACACCCAGTGCACGAAAAAAGCGCAAATTGTTCAGATGGCAAAAAGCGAGTGAATAACACATAAAATGTCAAACATCAAACAGGAATTCAGTCGTATTCAGCTTAGATCTGCAGAGCCATTCTTCGCCGAAGCGCCCCAGTCTGCATCAGCAGCCCTGATCAACCCACTCACAAGCAGCAAAACAGAAACTAGAATCCCAGAACATGTGCAACATGAACCTCATAGTCCCCCAAAATGAGTCCACAACCTCACTGATCAATCCTGGTAAAATGGATTCCAAGACCCCTGCACTTTCCTCCTAACAGTGGCAAGCAAGAGGGAGAGGAAGACTGGTCAAATGCAGGCAGATGGCATTGAACATCCACCCGTCCTCCACTCTTGTCTTCATTGATTACAACCTTGCTTAACTGCTCAATCAGAGAGAAGCAATAGAGTCGATCATGGGCTTGTGCCTGTCTCTAGGCTAACAGGATTCCATGCCTCACACTCTTCACCAAACTTCACTGAACGCCTTCGGGGACACAAATATATCAGATAGTTCAATTAGCCCCAAAGCACACCATTAAAATGTAAATCACAGGAATGATTTTCAAAAGAAGAAGTAAAAGAAATAGTTCTGTGAACTGTCTGCAGGACATTGCCATTGGTTGCTTTGTTCACTGGCACCATCTTGGCCTTGATCCTTGATGGATTGGCAAATTATGAAATTAAGGTGATATAGAAACATAGAAACATAGAAAATAGGTGCAGGAGTAGGCCATTCGGCCCTTCGAGCCTGCACCGCCATTTATTATGATCATGGCTGATCATCCAACTCAGAACCCCGCCCCAGCCTTCCCTCCATACCCCCTGACCCCCGTAGCCACAAGGGCCATATCTAACTCCCTCTTAAACATAGCCAATGAACTTGCCTCAAATGTTTGCTGTGGCAGAGAATTCCACAGATTCACCACTCTCTGTGTGAAGAAGTTTTTCCTAATCTCGGTCCTAAAAGGCTTCCACTCTATCCTCAAACTGTGACCCCTCGTTCTGGACTTCCCCAACATCAGGAACAATCTTCCTGCATCTAGCCTGTCCAATCCCTTTAGGATCTTATACGTTTCAATCAGATCCCCCCTCAATCTTCTAAATTCCAACGAGTACAAGCCCAGTTCATCCAGTCTTTCTTCATATGAAAGTCCTGCCATCCCAGGAATCAATCTGGTGAACCTTCTTTGTACTCCCTCAATGGCAAAGAAGTCTTTCCTCAGATTAGGGGACCAAAACTGCACACAATACTCCAGGTGTGGTCTCACCAAGGCCTTGTACAACTGCAGTAGTACCTCCCTGCTCCTGTACTCAAATCCTCTCGCTATAAATGCCAGCATACCATTCGCCTTTTTCACCGCCTGCTGTACCTGCATGCCCACTTTCAATGACTGGTGTATAATGACACCCAGGTCTCGTTGCACCTCCCCTTTTCCTAATCGGCCACCATTCAGATAATAATCTGTTTTCCTATTTTTGCCACCAAAGTGGATAACTTCATATCCAACAGAACACGGCAATCTGATTAACTAATTATATTGAAAAACAGCATTTTGAGTGGCACCAATCTACAAACGGTAAATATGATCCCGCTGGGTCAACAAAAATCTCATGTCAACTCCTTGAGATCAGAACCAAAACCAGCAGAAACCAGTTTGAGCTATAACAAAAGACTGGTGTGCTTCCAAATAACCTTGTCATCGATGAAGAACATAGAAATATGATTTACTAGAGACAACATGGCTGAAAGTGTGATATGTTAATATGGTAGGAATGTTAAAGGAAAAGCAGAACAATAATGAGTTCAGAGGTGAAAGGTCTAGAACATAGTATCGTAATATAAAGAAAATTAAATTATATCTGTACAGGTGTCCCTCACTTTTCGAATGTTCGCTTTAGAAAACCTCACTGTTACGAAAGACCTACATTAGTATCCTGTTTTCGCTAACAGAAGGTGTTTCACGGTTATGAAAAAAAAGCAGTGCGCAGGGAAATTCAGCGAGCGATAAAAGGCCGCTCTCCCCCGGATTCGGAACTGCATTCTTGCCAGCATTGCTTAAACACGTGCCTGTGAGCAGCCGTTTGCAAGATGAGTTCTAAGGTATTGGAAAAGCCTAAAAGAGCTCGTAAGGATGTTACACTTAGCTTAAAACTAGACATAATTAAGTGTTTCGATCGTGGTGAATGAAGTAAGGACAAAGTGAGTTTGGCTTGTGGAAGCTGACGAACATGATGTTGAAGAGGTTTTGGCATCCCATCACCAAGAACTGATAGATGAAGAGATGATGCAATTGGAAGAAGAAAGGATAACAATTGAAACCGAATGCAGTAGCGAAAGTGAAGCAACTGCGTGAGATTTTTGCTGCAATGATAAAGTACGACTTTAATTTTGAAAGTGTACGTAGGTTTAGGGGATATTTGCAGGGTGGTTTGAGTCCTTACAAAGAACTGTATGATAGAAAAATGCACGAGGCTCAGCAGTCAAGCAAGCCTTCCACATCAGCCACAGCAGACGACGAACCTCGACCTTCGACATCAAGGTGGGCAGTCATAGGAGAAGATGAGCTGCCTGCTCTAATGGAAACAAACAACGAGATGACACCCCAGTGTCCCACCAACCCGCGATTTGCGGAGAATGCAGCAGTAGCCGGGAGGCACACAGCGCATCTTTAAGAAAAAAGCCAAAATAAACAGACTAACTAATTAGGTGCTGCCCAACACGTAATTGTCGGCCCAGATCAGAGATGATGCAATCGGAAATCGGCAAGGATCTGGGCCGACAATTACGTGTCGGGTGGCACCTAATTAATTACCATGTTTATTTCGTTTTTTTTCTTAAAGATGTGCTGTGTGCCTCCCGGCTGCCGCTGGACCCCTGCGTGCTTCGCGGCAATGTATCAGTCGGCAGCCTGAAGGGTGGGGGCCACTGCACCACCCAAACTCCAACAAGTCTAACACACCATCATCAGCGTGCTCAGCGCTGAACCAATTCTGGTAAATGATACTACATTGTACATACATCATTACTACTTTATATGGGCTGTGTATTTTTACGTGGTATTTGGTATGATTTGGCAGCTTTATAGCTTAAAGGTTACTGGAGAGCGCTTGCGCCGTGTTTTTGCCAACAGCGCTTGCATGTTTTTCTGCCGATGGCGCTTGCATGAGATTTTCGCTAGGGAGAACAGTGCAGTAATGATTGTGGAAAAGTATTTCTACTTTATATAGGCTGTGTATTTATCATATCATTCCTGCTTTTACTATATGTTACTGTTATTTTAGGTTTTATGTGTTATTTGGCATGATTTGGTAGGTTATTTTTGGGTCTGCAAACGCTCACAAAATTTTCCCACATAAATAAATGGTAATTGCTTCTCCGCTTTACGACATTTCGGCTTACGAACCATTTCATAGGAATGCTCTACCTTTGGATGGCGGGGGAAACCTGTAATACCCTGGGAAATGTTTCACTGCTAATGTAATGGTCTTCCTGTAGAAGCACTGCTAACGTAATGGTTTTTCTGTAGCAGCAGTGTTTGAGTTATGGCTAGAGATAACGGGGGCTTTGGAATGTGTGCTGTCCAATGACCGGAACGTTTTTTCTTGTTGTGTGCCTGAGACTGAGGTGATCTGAGTCTTTTGTTTGGTGGAAGATGGAGAGAGAAGATGCCAAAAAGGAGATGTCGTAGACACCAGAAAGGAGTAGACTTGGAGTGGGGCCGAGAATCGCCGAAGCCTAGGGAAATCAATGGAGGACCAGCGGAAGGGAAACCATGAGCTCCAACGTGTACACATCAGACTGTTTCAGTAAAATGGGCCCTTTTCTTTTTGTTTTACTTTACTAACCCTTTAGTCAAATTAAGAATTATAGAGCTAAATTGTTTAATTACAGATGGTGTACTGTCTGTTAATTCGCGGTACTGATCTGTAACAGGGTACACATCATGCAGCATCCACACAGACAGGAGGTTTTTCACCTCAATCTTATACGTTTGGTGGCGCCAGAGATTGTCTTCCCTAAACTTACACAGCTGACAGAACTGGAGGATTATAATTGTGGGGGCTCGTCCGGGATTGATTTTGTTGGATGCTGTGTGATTGCCCTGAGCATTGAACCAATGGGATATGTGTTAAGTCTATGCTAAACTATCATTCGGTAAACAGATTACATTACGTGGGTATGAATGCTGCCAGGGTTGAGCAGTGGTGTGGATCTACGGGGTTACCAGTGATGAGTGCAGGCATGTTGAGATATTAGTACTCCTGATGAATTGTTAAGTACTGTTAAAGCTGTAGGCAAAGTTATGATTGTAGGATGGAGATTTGATAAAATGGGGGGCACAAACTTTGTTTTAGTTCAGACTAGCGCTGACGTAATGGCAGTGGAACTGCCCGGTACTATTGGGGCCCCAGAAGAGGGGGTCTGTAGACTGTCCATACTTTCTGAGAGAAGGAGACTGTAGGAGAACTGGCCAAATTGCAAGTTGAGTCTCCGTAACGGGAGGCGGAGACTTCAAAGATAGGGTTCTCTCGTTTCTGCTTAGCCAGGGAAAAGAGTGGTCTGATTTGGAACGTCTAATAAGTCCCTGTAACCCCAGTGAAAAGTGAGAATTCTAGGTTAGTATCCGCACTCACCTCTCTGGTGAATAAAGGGAAAAATGCCCAGGTTCAAAGTCCCAGCTATCTTTGGCTTCGCCCGTTCTTAGGAACGAAGCCCACCCCCAACGGGGAAGAGGAGTATGAAACTTGAGCGGAGAAGACCTCTCAGTTATTAGATGAGTGGCAGTGTTCTGATGATGTAAAGCAACAGTGATTGGTTGAAAACTTGAGTGGGTGGGTTGCTGATGTAGTGAGAGCTGTAAAGGCACAGAACCCGCTTGCCTCTTCTGGGGCCTACATGCAAGCACTAGAGAAGGTGTTTGGTGCGACGGAAAGCCCAATGGAGGTCATGACTGGTTTTAAAACATGTGTCAGGAGAAGGGGGAGAAGCTTTCTGCCTACATCTTTCAGCTAGAGGGGCAGCTAAATTGCTTGCAGCGCAGAGGGGCCATTTAGATGGCTGAGTTTAGGTGGATCAGTTAAGGATGGACTAAATAACAAAAGGCGCCCAGTCCCAGAGCCTGATTGCTTGGGGTCTCCCACTGTCTCGAAAGATGCGCTGTGCTGAGCTGATCAGAGAAGTACAAGAGAAGAAGAACGCGTTGTTGCCGCAGAAGGCCTCAGTCAGCAGGATACGGTACAGCAGTGGTTTCCTGCGGTGAAGTGACCATGGATAGCCTGCCCGCCCCAGGGAGTGCTAGAGGAGACTGTGGCAGAGTTGAGAACTGAGATGCCCTGGTTGTTATCAACGGGTGTGACCCCCCCCCCCAATTTGTTGGAGCTAATAGGGAGGTGGATCCTCCGAGGGGACGGACTATGCAGAGGGCCGCTAGCAGCCGGTGTCAAGCGAGAAGGGGAGCAGCTGTTATTGTCTGTTATAACTGTGGTGAAGAAGGACACTTCAGGCAGGGAGTGTGAATGATGGGAAACCCCTTGGAGAGCGAGCCCCTGGCTACCTAAGCAGAGAGTCACCCAGTGAGGGGACAGCTTGGCGCATCGAGGGGAAAACACATTCCCAGCAATATATCAAGGAACACCATAAAGTAATAAACTGTGGATAGACTGGGTTTCAGCGGGACCCTGCAAGGGATGAAGCGGGGCTCAACCAAGGGATAGAGGTGTCCGAGTTGCAGGAGGGCACAAGGGACAGACTGGGGGAGGCCTCGCCAGGCAGACCAGAAGTATCCCCAGTAGTGCCAGAACATGTAGATGAGGGTGTACGGGGCTCTAAAAGAATCAGGAGACCCCCCCATATGTCCCAGCAGTAGTGGCCAAGAAGAAGAATGGGAAGGTACAGATGTGTGTGGACTATAGGACTCTGAACAGGCGTACCGTCCTGACCAGTTTACAATTTCAAGGATTGAAGATGCACTGGCCTGTCCGAGTGGTGTGAAGTGGTTCAGTGTGCTGGACTTGAGGAGTGGATGTTACCGGATCCCTATGAGTGAGACTGACAAAGAGAACATGGCATTTTTATGTCCACTGGGATTTTTCCAGTTTGAAAGGATGCCCCAGGGCATATTGGAAGCCCCTGCAACCTTCCAGTGTGTCATGGAGTAGGGGATATGAACTTGCTTGAGGTATTGATGTATCTGGATGACCTCATTGTGTTTGGGTCCACCTTGGAGGAACATGAAGTGAGGCAACTGAAGGTGCTAGGTCATCTGAAAGCTGAAGGGTTAAAACTTTCTCTGGACAAGACACTTCAAGGAGCAGTGCCTTGGGAAGGTGGCGGCCATCATTAAGGATTCCCACCACCTGGGACATGAGATAGAAATCCTAAACACAATCGCAGAATGAACCATAGTTGAGATAAAGATTGAGCCCCCAACCTGAGATCAGGTGCTCTTTAAATATCCAAATCTTGGCACCAAAACATAGCCACCAATTAGGGGAGCGGGCCAGAATATTCAAAAGGCCCACACCAGCTATCTGTACTCTGGAGAATCGCAGCATCTAAACCCCAGAGGCACGGTCAGGTGTTTGTGGTAACATTGTCATTAGTTCATCCCTAAGATATATAACCCTCCGGTTCTGGTGGCTGTGTAAGTCCTGAGAAGACGATCTCTGGTCCCACCAAACGTGTGAGATTGAGGTGTAAGACCTCCTGTTTGTGTGGATGCTGCGTAATGTGTTCCCCTGTCACAAATCAGTACCACAGAATAACAGACAGTACGCCACATGCAATTAAACGATTCAGCTTTATAGTTCTTAATTTGACTAAAGGGTTAGTAAATTAAAACAAAAAGAAAAGGGCCCATTTTAATCAAACGGTCTAATGTGCACGCATTCTTGGTCATATATATTAATGATCTGAATGACGGGGTGGTAAATTGGATTAGTAAGTATGCAGATGATACTAAGATAGGTGGAGTTGTGGATAATGAAGTAGGTTTTCATAGCTTGCAGAGAGATTTAGGCCAGTTAGAAGCGTGGGCTGAAAGATGGCAGATGGAGTTTAATGCTGATAAATGTGAGGTGATACATTTTGGTAGGACTAATCAAAATAGGACATTAATGGCAAATGGTAGGGCATAGAAGAATGCAGTAGAACGGAGGGATCTAGAAATAATGGTGCATAGTTCCCTGAAGGTGGAATCTCATGTGGATAGGGTGGTGAAGAAAGCTTTTGGTATGCTGGCCTTTATAAATCAGAGCATTGAGTATAGGAGTTGGGATGTAATGTTAAAATTGTACAAGGCATTGGTAAGGCCAAATTTGGAGCATTGTGTACAATTCTGGTCACCGAATTATAGGAAAGATGTCAACAAAATTGAGAGAGTACAGAGAAGATTTACTAGAATGTTACCTGGGTTTCATCTCCTAAGTTACAGAGAAAGGTTGAACAAGTTGGGTCTTTATTCTTTGGATCGTAGAAGGTTGAGGGGGGACTTGATAGAGGTATTTAAAATTATGAGGGGGATTGATAGAGTTGACGTGGATAGGTTTTTTCCATTAAGAGTGGGGGAAGTTCAAACAAGAGGACATGATTTGAGAGTTAAAGGGCAAAAGTTTAGGGGTAACATGAGGGGGAACTTCTTTACTCAGAGAGTGGTAGCCGTGTGGAACGAGCTCCAGCAGAAGTGGTTGAGGCAGGATCAGTGTTGTCATTTAAAGCTAGATTGGATAGCTATATGGACAGGAAAGGAATAGAGGGTTATGGGCTGAGTGCAGGTCGGTGGGACAAGGTGAGAGTAAGAATTCGGCATGGACTAGAAGGGCTGAGATGGCCTGTTTCCGTGCTGTAATTGTTATATGGTTATATGGTTATATACACAGAGGCTAGTACCAGAGATGGAGCTGACTGATTTTGTATATTTCTGAAACTTACTTCAATCTTGTGCAGTCGCCCCACCTCCCATTCCAGACAGAGATGCAGCCAGTCAGAATGCTCTCCAACATACATTTGCAGAAGTCTTTGAGTGTTTTAGTTGACAAACCAAATTTCCTCAAACTCCTGATGAAATATAGCTGCTGTCTTGCCTTCTTTAGAAGTTTTTTAGTGCTTTAGTTGACAAACCAAATCTCCTCAAACTCCTAATGAAATATAGCTGCTGTTTTGCCGTCTTTATAGCTGCATCCAGGTTAGGTCCTCAGAGATATTGACACCTGTGACCTTGAAATTGCTCAATCTCACCACTTCTGATCCCTCTATGAAGATTGGTTTGTGTTCCTCATCCTACCCTTTCTAAAGTCCTCAATCAGTGCAAGGTTATTGCTGTGACACTGCAACACACTGGTATATCTCACTCCTGGATGCCCTTTCAACACCATCTGAAATTCTGCCAACAGTGGATGTATTATCAACAAATTGATAGGTGGCATTTGAGCTATGCCTAGTTACACAATCATGGGTGTACAGAGAGTAGAGCAGAGGGCTAAGCATATATCCCTGTGGTGCACCATTTTTGATTGTCAGTGAGGTGGAGGAGTTATTTCCAATCCACACAGATGCAGGTAATTATTAATGTCCACTGGGCAAATTACTTCTTTATTCTCAGCTATTTTGTTTATATCAGAATTATAACTATCACTGACAATCCTGGACCATAACAGAATGGCAGAATTTGTTTGGGCCATTTGTATACCAGGATTGTAGTGCATGACAAAAGAAATGTAGCATAGAGAATGAACGCATTAACCTCCAGGTGAAAAAATTCACTTAATGTCTAATTTCTCTGCAATAGATTTAATGCACCCAAGTGGAGGTGTAGAATAAAATGTCATAATCATCTAAAGTGTGAATATTTTGGTGGAATAGATGTGCTCTAATACATTAATCACAAGAAACTATTGAACTATTAGATGATGAAAGATAATGTAGATCTCTGAACAGTGAGGTGTTTTTCAGCATAGATGAATTATGTTTATGCACCCAAGCAGTTTTACAGTAATCAGGAAGACTTATACACTGTCATCATATAATGGACTTCTGCACACCATTATATTCGGCAAAGAATTTGCAGTGTGCTTTTAGTTATTCATTTACCAAATAACATATTACCAGATTATGAGCAGCAACAATATAAAATAACTTGTACTGAATGCTTGGTAAATAAAAATAATACACTGTAATCTTCAGGAGATATTCTGTTATTAGGAATTAACATATTTATTTATGTTTCCCTTCTCTTTATCCTGATAGATTGCTGTCATAATAATTTATGACATTAATAAACAATGATCCTGATTATTCAATTGAGATATTTGTAAAAATAGAAACAACTATTTGATGGATTAAATAATGGCTGATTTATAGACTATGATGTCAAAAATAATCAATCACAATTTTGAAAAGCAAAGTAGAAATTGAGGGGTTTGAATATGGGCTGAAATCGATATCATTTGCATTTCCAAAACTGTTCAGTTCTGTGAAATGTGAAGATTGTTACAGTATAACATTGCCTTAATAAGATGCTGACATTACCTTATATACTATATAGAGTAACAGGTGATGAAGCAAATATTTATAGAAATGCTTCAAGAAGCAAGTCAATTTGGAGAGAGGACATGATTACTTTCTACTGAAATTGTGTGAAACTGAGTCTCTATTTTGGATTTGTTCACTGGTAGCAATTTCTCATACATTAAGCCCTTGTGACTTAACCCCATTCTGTCTTTGTCTACATTTTGTAGCCTTGGTAGATTTTTGAAAAAAATACTCAGCAGTATGTGCCCTCTCACAAAATCATAATCTCTTTCTTGAGCTTCATCTACTCAATTTTCCACAATTTAATTTTTGCAGGAACTAAACACTTAATTGCATTTGTTTAAGGATCTTCCCATGTTCCTGATGAATATTGGCTGTAGCATAAAATCAAGTGCAATGGCTGTTTTTGTATTAAATATCCAAACAATGGCCTTGAAATGCCAAGTCTCCCAAAATACTGTCAAAATGTTATGGATCAGAACAGCTGTCTGCCCAAAACTAATCCTTTTTCTGAGGGCAGGAAACTTTACTATTGAAAAAAAAATATAGGCATCGGTTAGTCTCGTGAGACCGTGGATTTGCACCTTGAAAGGTTTTCCAGGGCGCAGGCCTGGGCAAGGTTGTATGGAAGACCAGCAGTTGCCTATGCTGCAAGTCTCCCCTCTCCACACCACTGATGTTGTCCAAGGGAAAGGCACTAGGGCCGATACAGCTTGGCACCGGTGTCGTTGCACAGCATTGTGTGGTTAAGTGCCTTGCTCAAGGACACAACACCCTGCCTCAGCTGAGGCTCGAACTAGCAACCTTCAGATCAGTAGACCGACGCTTTAACCATTGGCCACTTGCAACAGTATTGAAAATATTGACAAAAATATAAACCTATATGAAGTTATGATTTCTATCTAACAGGCAATCAACTGCAGCAAATCATTTCCAGCATGATCCCTCCCAAGAAACAGGTTTAAATTAAAACTATTTACCATGAGATATACTGCATTAACAAATCCTAAATTGAGAATGCTGAAATTTAAGATTGATGTTGCCATCTTGGCTTTCATGGAGCTTTTGTCTGGATTCATTTCCATCATATCCACCATTGTCCTCACTTTCAAAGGAATTGAAGGAAAAAAAAAATTAACAGATGCTGCCCACACAAATTTGACAACAGTAAGGGAATTTTTGGATCCCAACATGTTTTTTACAAAGCAACACACACAAATTGCTGCAGGAACTCAGCAGGTCTCTGGTTGTCCACATAGTGACTACTTTTCATCTGACAAACCATCAGGGTGAGCCAATTGGCAGAGAGTGAAACATAATTCTCATTTTGGAATATTCTGAGCACTTTAATGCCCTCAATTGCAAAATAGGATGAGCAAAAGCAAGCAAACAATTTTCTCTATTTGTCCCCTTTATTGGCAGCACAGCAAGGTAGGGAAGATATAAAAAGACATTAAGTAAAAAATAAGTTGGGAAGAAGCAGTATTTTGGTATCTGGAATAATAGTTTTGATTGTAGATGAGTTTTTTTCAACCATTAGTGTAAATGATAATTGTGGCCAAAAGCAGCCATTATATTTTTATGGATTAACTGATGAGATTTCAATGCCAGTAGCACCATGGAACATCAAGACAAAATAAATTAAGAAAAAAAAAAGGACTTATATACAGAAATTGAATTGCATTTTGCATTTTAAGGCGCTGTGCAAATCAAGTTAACTTGAAAAATAGTCAGTTATGAAAAATTGGCTGGTGTTGGTACATTAATTGTCTGGGCAGTTTCAATGTACAGCAGCTGCACAGAACAGACTTTTGCATTCCAATTTATATATTTTGAAATATTATTCACATTAGGCACATGACCCATGATGGGACAGCACTACATAAACAGTTGCATAATGACAATGGTGTAAAGTTACTGTTACATACCCCGTAACTGGGTTGCCAAACCAGCAGAAATGGATCACTCAGTTGGAGTCTGGATTACTAGAACTAAGAAAGTTTTATTAAAGAAACAAGCAACACAGTACTCTAATCAAAAGGATAATAAATGCAACAGTTCAGCAATGATAAACACACATGTACACAGAATTAAGATAACAGGATCAATCAAGCTCTATCGTTGTCTATGGGTAAATGACCAGTTTCAAAGTGACGCAAAGTTCAGTTCAATTTAGTTCAGTTCAGTTCGCAGACAGTGGAGGGAAGGAGAGAGAGAGAAAAACAAATGAATATTCAAAACGGCTTCCACACACAGACCTTCATAGTCAGCTTTCGGGCGAGTCCTTTGTGATGTCATCTGAGGTCACCGACAATGACCCCTCCGTTTCCAGATACGATAGTTTCTCTGCGGTGAACCCGGCACCCAGGCAAGGGCGGACACACACCAGGTTCCCGCCGATCGTGCTTTTCCACCCTGTGCGTCTATGGCCTGGTCACGCAACCGGCCTTCCAAAACTTCCCACCGACTTGTGAGAGACGCACCGCTTCCAGGGTCTCGTTACCTCGGGTGTCGTGTGTGTCTTGCCTTAGCGAACCTGTCCCTTTTTATCCCCCTGCTGGGGTATCGCCTGTCCATTGCTTCAAACAGTTCAGGGTTCAAAGGGGGAGCCGATCTTGACACTCTCTCCTTCTGTTACTCTCTCTCCCGTCCCTTCATTAACATCTCCAAATGCTGCTCCATTGTTTTCCTTATCTCTCTCTCTCCTGAAGACAGGTGGCAGACCAACTGCTGATCCCACTGGTGCCAGCACAGGACAGCTACATCTTAATCTATGTGTATTCTTGTCACATTACAAATCTAGTAAGAGACAACTAGTCTTTAAGTTAAAGCATCAACAACATTGAGATATTAAAATCTGAGCCAGCCATTTTTAAGATTTTTTTAAATCTAGAAGTTTAGGTTCTCTATGGATGTGCAGTCAATTTTCTGAGGAAAATTATGATCTTTGTCTCACCCTGGTAAAGAAAAGGAATGGATACTGCCCAGCCCATCATGGATAAAAGCCTCCTAACTATTGAGCACATCTAGAAGAAGCACTGTCACAGGAAAGCAGCACCCATAATCAGGGACCCATACCACCCAGGACATGCTTCCTCTTCACTGCTGCTATCAGGCAGAGGGTCAGGAGCCTCATGACTCACACCACCAGATTTAGGAACAATAATTACACCTCAACCATCAAGCTCTTGAACCAAAGGGGATAGCTTCAGTCAACTTCACTTGCCTAATCACTGACTCTTCATCACATGTCTAAGGGTGCAGTCTTTCATTGATTAAGTTATGGTTATTATTCTGTGGATTTATTAAGTATGCCCAAAAGAAAATGAATGTCAAGGTTGTATATGATTACATACATGTACTTTAATAATAGGTATACTTTGAACCTTGAACTTTGAACTTTGAGTTATCTATTCCAATTTATAAGACTATAAGACCATAAGACAAAGGAGCAGAAATAGGCCATTCGGCCCATCGAGTCTGCTCCGCCATTTTATCATGAGCTGATCCATTTTATCCTATTTAGTCCCACTGTCCCGCCTTCTCACCATAACCTTTGATGCCCTGGCTACTCAGATACCTATCAATCTCTGCCTTAAATACACCCAATGACTTGGACTCCACTGCTGCCCGTGGCAACAAATTCCATAGATTCACCACCCTCTGACTAAAAAATTTTTTTCGGATTTCTGTTCTGAAAGGGTACCCTTCAATCCTGAAGTCATGCCCTCTCGTACTAGACTCCCCCCATCATGGGAAACAACTTTGCCACATGCACTCTGTCCATGCCTTTTAACATTCGAAATGTTTCTATGAGGTCTCCCCTCATTCTTCTAAACTCCAAGGAATACAGTCCAAGAGCGGACAAACGTTCCTCATATGTTAACCCTCTCATTCCCGGAATCATTCTAGTGAATCTTCTCTGTACCCCCTCCAACGTCAGCACATCCTTTCTTAAATAAGGAGACCAAAATTGCCCACAGTACTCCAAGTGAGGTCTCACCAGCGCCTTATAGAGCCTCAACATCACATCCCTGCTCCTATACTCTATTCCTCTAGAAATGAATGCCAACATTTCATTCGCCTTCTTCACTACCAACTCAACCTGGAGGTTAACTTTAAGGGAATCCTGTACGAGAACTCCCAAGTCCCGTTTGAATTCTTTCCCCATTTAAGTAATAGTCTGCCCGTTTATTTTTTCTGCCAAGCTGCATAACCATACACTTTCCAACATTGTACTTCATTTGCCACTTCTCTGTCCATTCTTCCAATCTATCCAAGTCTCTCTGCAGACTCTCCGTTTCCTCACCACTACCGGCCCCTCCACCTATCTTCGTATCGTCAGCAAACTTAGCCACAAAGCCATCTATTCCATAATCCAAATCGTTGATGTACAATGTAAAAAGAAGCGGCCCCAACACTGATCCCTGTGGAACACCACTGGTAACTGGCAGCCAACCAGAATAGGATCCCTTTATTCCCACTCTCTGTTTCCTGCCAATCAGCCAATGCTCTATCCACGTATGTAACTTTCCTGTAATTCCATGGGCTCTTATCTTGTTAAGCAGCCTCATGTGTGGCACCTTGTCAAAGGCCTTCTGAAAATCCAAATATACAACCTCCACTGCATCTCCCTTGTCTAGCCTACTGGTAATTTCCTCAAAAAAATTGTAATAGGTTTGTCAGGCAGGATTTTCCTTTAAGGAATCCATGCTGAGTTCTGCCTATCTTGTCATATGCCTCCAGGTACTCTGTAACCTCATCCTTGACAATCAACTCCAACAACTTCCCAACCACCGACGTCAAGCTAACAGGTCTATAATTTCCTTTTTGCTTCCTTGCCCCCTTCTTAAGTAGCGGAGTGACATTTGCAATCTTCCAGTCCTCCGGAACCATGCCAGAATCTATCGACTTTTGAAAGATCATTGCTAATGCCTCCACAATCTCCACAGCTACTTCCTTCAGAACACGAGGGTGCATTCCATCTGGTCCAGGAGATTTATCGACCTTTAGCGTATTCAGCTTCCTGAGTACTTCCTCTGTCGTAATTGTGACTGCGCACACTTCTCTTCCCTGTCACCCTTGAGTGTCCGGTATCTTGCTGTCTTCCTCAGTGAAGACTGATGCAAAATATTTGTTCAGTTCCTCTGCCATCTCCTCATCTCCCATTACAATTTCTCCAGTATCATTTTCTATCGGTCCTATATCTACTCTCACCTGTCTTTTACTCTTTATATACTTGAAAAAGCTTTTAGTATCCTCTTTGATATTATTTGCTAGTTTCCTTTCATAGTTAATCTTTTCTCTCTTAATGACCTTCTTGGTTTCCTTTTGTAAGGTTTTAAAGACTTCCCAATCCTCTGTCTTCCCACTAATTTTTGCTTCCTTGTATGCCCTCTCCTTTGCTTTAACTTTGGCTTTGACTTCTCTTGTCAACCACGGTTGCATCCTTTTTCCGCTCGAAAATTTCTTCTTTTTTGGAATATACCTGTCTTGCACATTCCTCATTTCTCGCATAAACTCCAGCCACTGCTGCTCTGCCGTCTTTCCCGCCAGTGTCTCTTTCCAGTCAACTTTGGCCAGTTCCTCTCTCATACCACTGTAGTTTTCTTTACTCCACTGAAACACCGACACATCAGATTTCGGCTTCTCTTTTTCTAATTTCACAGTGAACTCATTCATGTTATGATCACTGCCTCCTAAGGGTTCCTTCACCTCAATCTCTCCAATCACCTCCGGTTCATTACACAATACCCAATCCATTACAGCCGATCCCCTGGTGGGCTCAACAACAAGCTGTTCTAAAAAGCCATCTCGCAGACATTCTACAAATTCTCTCTCTTGAGATCCAGTGCCGACCTAATTTTTCCAATCTACTCGCATGTTAAAATCCCCCATAATTATCATAACACTGCCCTTCTGACAAGCCTTTTCTATTTCCAGTTGTAATTTGTAGTCCACATCCCTGCAGCTGTTTGGAGGCCTATAAATAACTGCCATCAGGGTCCTTTTACCCCTGCTATTCCTTAGCTCAACCCATAAAGATTCTGCACCTTCTGATCCTATATCACCTCTTTCTCATGATTTAATATCATTTCTTACCAATAAAGCCATGCCTCCCCCTCTGCCTACCTTCCTATCCTTCCGATACACGGTGTATCCTTGGACGTTCAGCTCCCAGAGACATGCATCCTTTAGCCAGGTCTCAGTGATGGCCACAATATCAAACCTGCCAATCTGTAGCTGTACAACAAGATCATCCACCTTATTTCTTATGCCGCGTGCATTTAAGTACAACACCTTAAGACCAGTATTTGATACTTTTTGCTTTGATTTCACTGCAACTTTATTGCACTGCAACTCATCCCAGTGGCTACACATTCTCATTGTTGTTCTATGAAGTTGCAGAGATTTCCGGTGCATGCTGAACTATTAAAGAAGGAAAATAAGAAAGAGAGAGAGGTAAATGCATATTAAAATAATGGTAGCAATTAGTTTTCCTAACTAGCAATCTACTTACCATTGATGTTCTTGTCCAAGTGTGATTGAAATATAATGGTTTTAAAAAACTACCTCCATTTTGCAGATCTCTGGTTACTGGGATTTCACACATGAGTTTAGCAGTGGTATGAGCTCTTGCTGCCATGGCAGAGATATGTCATGGTTTAATTTTGCTTGCAGTTTTAGCTTGTTAGTACTGGGGAAGATGGAAATGTTGTTGAAATAGTTGTCTCGCCAGGATCAACAGCAAGGGGTTTGTACAAAGTCAAAGAAGGGAGCAAATGGCATGAAGGTAAAGAACCGTTTACGATGCATGTTTAATTCCCAGCTGAGTATTTAAACCAGAATACATGAGGAAATTTATAGCTGCAGAAAATTGAGCTAATCACCATACAATATTACCATGCACGGTTACAGTCTAGCTTCCCTGCTGCAGATTACAAAAAGAGACTTCAGCAACATTAATCCAATTGTAATGCATGTGACTAGCAAACTCAATCTTAGCATGGGAATGGTATGGTAAGTGAAGATCAGGAGAACTGAGATAATGGATGTCCTTGCACTACAAGATTATCCCAGATGCAAAGGATAAATTTTGCTTGCCCTTATCTGGAAGATCTTTTCCATTTTCTCCATTTATGTGCATGCTCACCATCATGGATTAAAAGGATTCGGGAGATACTGGATCTCAAAGATGGTGTAGCAGCAGACTGCCTGATTGCTCTACACTGATTAAAAAATTGAGGTGGAAATGGAGTCTGTTCCATTGGGTGGAAGTCCACTAGAAGGTCATTGAATTTCATCACTAAAAATCTACACTCTAGTCATCATCTGTGCTCTCATAAGTGTAGATATTTACCTGCAACACAGTGTCCCATAGAGTCTGCTTCCACTTGGCTGCTCATGTCCCTGAAACTGGTATCCTCTGATCTCCATTTATATTATTCTGTAAGGCACACATGATAGTGGTTTCTTCTCTAATGGGTATGAACGTAAAGTGCAAAGATCTTTAGCCATGTTATGTGCCATCAATTAATACTCAACATGTTTACTGCTTTAGGGCAGGAGTTCCCAGCCTGGAGACAATGAAACTTTGATTAATGGTAGGAGTCCATGGCATAAAAAAAGGTTGGGAACCCCTGCTTTAGAGGAATGATGGTGGTAAGGGTTTGCATATCATTTCAAGGATAAGTGAGAACATAATGAATTGAAGATATCTAGGCGCTCTCAAGATCTATCCATCGCTCATCGTTGCCATGTTATCTTTAAAATATGAGTTGCAGTTTCTCTTTTACTGATGCTGTCTTAAAATATCATTTTCTTTGCTGCATTCATAAAAATAATGCTTCAAGATCTTGGATGTTCATAGACTCTCTTTATACGTGCAATAGCACGAGAGCTTTGCCCAGAGGAGACCCACAATATTTGCGTGAATTGTAGCTATTTGATGTAGTCTCTGAGTGGACCTCCTAAATGGCAAAGGCAGGGTTGCTGCATCACTTGCAAGGATGAAGTTACATATCAAGCCAGGAAGGCAAAGGAGAAAGCCACAGAGATCTAAATCAGCAGAGTGAGAAGCATTTATACAATGTTCTCTTCATGTTCTTGATGATGTCTACCAACACCCCTGTGTATCTCTGTAATCAATATCTCTATTTACTACTTACGTGTACCCTGAGCCCTTAGATTTTCCTTTATTCCTGGTTTTACCTGGCCACTCCAAATTTGTTTTAGTTTCCCTAAGATTTCATCTTACCCTTGATCTTATCCCAAACCTTCTATCCAAACATCTGCTCCAGTTCAATGTGATTTCTTCTGCTAGGCCCCTAGTTACCTCCTTGGCACATTCTGAATTTTTCTTCACAATTCCACTTGGAACATTTCACAATTACGTTCTCACCCTGGTGATCGTCCACTCATAACTAAGCTCCTGCAACACCATGTTATGCTATACTACATTTTCCCCTGTGCCAAGTTTGGAGATGGGAAAAGCACAGCCTGTAAGCTGGTAATTGTGTGATATCAGGATGTTCCTGTTCTACTGAGAAACAGCCTTTAGACAACAGGCACACAGGATACCAAACCCAGGTGAATTTGTTCAAAGCTGAAGCATTCTGTAAGCAGAACATACCTCCACACCCGGAAACACTCTGGATATGACTTGGTAGATCTAGTCAAGTATGAAAATTAGCAGGGTTCATGGGGTAATGGGCAATCTTTAGCTCACTGACGACAGAAAAACGTGACCATTTCACCCAAGTGATGTGCATACTCCGTGTGCCTAGCATCTGAATCTGGTGAAGGATAACTGACCACATGGAGTTCACCAACAGAAACATGAGCAGAGACCTAAGGTATCTCAGAATAAACAAACTTGAACTGTTTTCAGAAACATTTGCATCTCAGAAAGATTTAGGAGAGAGTAGAACAATCATTTGGCTGGAGTTCCTGAAGATTATCAGGTGTATTGGAAATCATAGTTATACAGTTTGAAAGTAGGCCCTTAAGCTCATCGAGTCCATATCAACTCTCCACCATTTCTGATACTAATAGTATTTTATTCTCTACAGGTTTTCGTCAAGTGCCCCCTTATTCTAATGCCTTAACTACACATTTGGGCCCTACTAACCTCAAGCAACAAAACAATCTGCTGGAAAAACTCGGTGGGTCAAGCAGCATTCAGGTTGATATTTTGGGTTGAAACCTTGTATTTGGGATGTGTACTGAAACTAGCTGAGTGGTAGAATGGAGACCAAAGGAGGAGCAAGGCACCCCTTTCCTCCGCTAGCCTGCAGTTCACCCTTGGGTAAGGTGTAGCATCTGCTTAGACCCCCGATCAGGGCTACATGAAGCCATGAGAGCAGGTGGTGGATGGTCGTCTGAGTCAGCTGCTGTATATCACAAGTCCTGGCTATGCGACCACTGACTCCAGGGAGACAATCTCTGAAGCATATTGATAATGGCTGGGGTCACCCATCTTGTACAGAGGCTGCCCAGAGAAGGCAATGGCAACCTACCTCTGTAGAAAAAAATGGCCAAGAACAGTCACAGTCGTGATCGCCCGCATCATAGGACACGGCACATAATGATGATGGTGACTGAAACTAGAGTGCTTGGACGAAGCCTATGTAGTCAGAGGAAGAACATGCAAACTCCACATTAACAACACCAAAAATTAGGATTGAGCATAATTCACTGGGTCTGTGTGGCAGCAAAATAATTAGTTGTACCACAGCGCCTGCGGTACAGCGTACCTGCTCGGCACTGGAGCCAGACCTGTAATATATATAAGGCTCCCATTTGTTTCTGCTATTAAATGCCCTTACATTGGATGAAACGGCAATCCTGAACAGTATAGATCACCCCTAATTTCTCCAGTTTAATTGTTATTCAACCATAAATGAATACCCATGAATACAGCCAAACAAAATAGCATTACTCCAGGCCAGAGGTGCAAAACCAGTACCAACAGTCACACACAGCACAGGGCACATATAACACATATAAGACTCCAGTAAAATACAGTCACACAAAAAAATATAGTCCAAGTCTCTGTGTCCATGAATGCTGCAGCAGTCTGCACGTCCATTTTCCACATACAATACTCTGCTAAAGTCTTAGGCACATATATTAGATTAAATTAGATTAGATTCAGCTTTATTGTCATTGTGCCGAGTACAGATACGAAGCCAATGAAATGCAGTTAGCATCTGACCGGAAGTACAAAAGAATAGTGTTATTTACAAAATAACTGCAAATAAAAAGTAAGTGCTACAGCACACAAATATAAAAGTACTGAGACAGTCCAATATGGGTGCAATACTGCTTAGTTCTGTGATGTGAGGTTCAGCAGGGTCACAGCCTCAGGGAAAAAGCTCTTCCTGAGTCTGCTGGTGTGGGAGCGGAGGCTCCTGTAGCGCCTACCGGATGGGAGGAGAGTTAAAAAGTCCATGGTTAGGGTGAGATGCATCCTTGATAATGCTTTTCACCCTGCCCAGGCAGTGTTTATGATAGATGTTCTCAATGGTGGGCAATTGGGTGCCAATAATCCGCTGGGCAGTTTTCACCACCCACTGGAGTGCTTTGAGGTCAGATAGGGACAATTGTCATACCACACTGAGATGCATTTGGTGAGTATGCTCTCAGTGGTACAGCGGTAAAAGTCCATCAGAGGTGAGATTTCTTGATGCTCCGCAGGAAATAAAGGCGCTGTTGTGCCTTTTTGATCAGGATGAATGAGTTCAGGGACCGGGTGAGATCATCAGAAATGTGGACAGCAAGGAATTTGAAGCTTGATACGCTCTCTACTACAGCTCCGTTGATGTAGATGGGAAAATCTACATCCATATATATAGCTAGGGTGCCTAAAAGGTTTGCACGGTGCTGCATTTGTCAACATGGAGTGGAGAGCAAGTTTGGAAATCGGACAGGAACAAAGGATGTTGGGAATGGTGAGGGTGGAACTCCATGGGAGGAGTGTGGGACAGATGGCAGAGGTAGAGAAAGAGTGCCAGGGTAGGGACTGGCGTGGGTGCAGACAGAGCCAGCCCTGAAACACCAGGGCTGGAACATCATTTGATTGCAAACAATTGGTGTATTGATCATTACAGAATGCTTCTCTGGTGCTTCCCACTCCCTCCCCTCTCCTTTACCTTTTCCCAACCACGATTTCCCTCTCCCTGTCCTGTTCCCACCCTCAGTCCACAATAGAGACCTGTATCAGAATCAAATATATCATCACTCACATATATCATGAAATTTGTTTTTTTTTGCAGCAGAAGTACAGTGCAATACATAATATTACTACAGGTCGACCTTCACTAATCCGGCACCATTGGGACCTGAGGAGTGCCGAATTAGTGAAAATGCCGAATTACAGAAGGATCACATTAAGCAATAGCTAACCGCCTCATCATACCTTTAAAATATCATGTTAATCAGTACGTTAGATAATAATGAAACAGAAATATTAAATGAGTAGCAAGTGAAATTTTAATAAAGTAATACACTGTACAGACACAGATAAAATAAAGGGTACAGGTAAATGTACAGGAATTAACTTATACAGAAAATCAGAGCACTTGCGCTCCTAAAGTGAGACGTTTAAAATGTAGCAGTTTTTCTTTCTTTCTTTCTTTCTTTTTAAATCTTTTTATTGAATAAGTATACAAAAAGGTAAGCCATATAGGCACTAATACACTGTTAGAATATAATAAAATTACAGGAGGTATTAATACAGAAAAAAAAGTGATACAAACAATGTAATTTAAACATAACATACTAAGGTAACATAATAGTATACTAATTTTTATATATATATATATCAATAGAGAAAAAGAAAAAAAAAACCCAAAAAACCCACCGTGCAACTAACTAAAAGCAAAGCAAAGCAATGGGCTAACTTGGAACCAAGTAAAGAACTTAAGATCAGGTCCTCAAACCCGACCTCCATTAAAAACAGTAAAAAAAAACAAGAAGGGTAGTTTTTCTTTCTGTTTCGTTATATCGTAAACTGTGAAAGAGCCAACGTTGTAACACTCACACAAGCTTTTCACCGATACACCACTGTCCAGTTTTTTCAAGAGTTCAAACTTATCTTTAGTGGATAATGTGCAATGTTTTTGCTTCACAGCACGAGGTGCATTTCCTTTACTCACTGGGCCCATAATTGGGGTTAAAAAAGAGCCAATGATATTAATGACTGGAATGTACTGTGCAAAAGTCTTAGGCACCCTAGTTATATATACATGCCAAAGACTTTAGCACAGCACTGTATTCTACTACTCTGACTTTGTGAGAAGTGCTAATGAAAAATTCAGGTCAGTGTAGATATTTAATTGTCATCCATATTGTTTAATGTCAGTGCTGAGTCTAAAAGCAATTGATTCTACACAGTCTATCCATAATTATTAGCCACTTTGTATAATGGAAGCCTGGGGAAGGAGAGAAGAGAACAAATTATGATTTCCACATGTGAGGCATCTATATTTAGGAAGGTTTCAACTGTGTTCATCTATAAAACCAGCATATTCATTCAGACAATGTTGTGTTCATTGTCTCCAATTTCATTATTGCACTTATGTAAAGAGAATAGTTTACTGTGGTGAAAAGAAAATATTGCTGTATGGATTGTGCCAGGTCTAATCACAAGGGAGAAGTCAACATTGTTAAATCTACTATGACTTGTCCCTGAGGTGAATACAAGTCTGGACACGCTTTTTTGTTTGTTTGTGCTGTGCATTTGAAAACATCGGCCATATTCAAGGAACTGAATTAGTTCTTGATTCAACTCTGCCTCTTGCTTTGAGGAAGTAGGGCCTTCAGACAATGGCATCTGTTTCATCACCTGACCACTTACTAACACAAATCCAATTTAAATCTTTACGTAATCTCATCAACTCCTTTTATATTCTATTTCCCAAAGACACATTAGGGGCAATGGTCCATGGTTGGACTACAGCTTGAGCACTGAAACCCATCCTCCCATGAAGTTTTTAACACTTTTCATACATTTCAAATATGCAACTTTAATTTTGAACAATTAACAATATAGCTTATAGCTAGCCAATGAAATGACTAATTCTAATCTAGTAATTTATTTCATGATTAAACAAGTTTCAAGGTTCAAGGTACATTCATTATCAAAGTATGTATGCAATATACAACTCTGAGATTTGTCTTCTCCAGACAGCCATGACACAATGAAAACCATGGAGCATAAAAAAAACAAGTCACGCGGACAGCAACAAGAACAACAACACCCCCATGCACAAAAAACAAATTGTGCAAACAGCAACTGGAACATCAAACCACACCCCCACGCACAATAAAACAAATCTCGCAAATGGCAATAAGAAAGAATGGGCGAAAGCACTGAATATAAAAACTGAAAGTGTCCAATTGAACTACAGTCCAATCTATGAACCACAGCAGCAGAACTTTGGTATCATCCTCTAACAGTATCGAAGGAGAGAGAAATCACTCAAATGCAGGAACCTTTCTGCAGGAGCAGTGACCGAGAGAACAACACAGATACCAAAGCCGTCAGCAGTAAGCGAAAGGCTGGTAGATGGTACTGAACATTCGCTTGCCTTCTGCACTCACCTCAATATTTCAATCTTCCTCATCACTTTAATCAGTGAGATCGGCGAAAAACAGAATCAATCATGAGCTTGCGCCCCATCTCTATGCTTTTAGACATCGATGCTGCTCACCTCCTGGAATCTTTTCAGAGACAACAAAATGCCAGATCAGTTAATTGATCTTCAAACTGTAGAATGCAGGTTCTAACAGTACCAGAGACACATTTACAGCAAACGGAAGACATAAAAGAAGTTGAAGAAGCAGTTGCATGTACTAGCTGGATCTTGTCTGAGGTAACATTATTTGCTGTCACCATATTAAACAGGAATTATGATGCAGGCTACATAATACAGGCCTTACCCAATAAGGCATGAATAATTACACAAACCTGGAATGCATTGTATAAAAGGTTACACTATTGGTGAAGGTTTAAACTTCCAAAGTTAAGATAACATGATCTAAAATATAATATAAATTGCATATATTTTATGTAACCATTCATTTTTCAAGAAGTTGGAACTCCAAATAAAATAATTCATAGAAAATTTTAACAGCATATAATTAGATAGATTGTGATATACCCTTCTGGCTCTGCAGCGAACATGAATCATATAGAGCTATACATGCCATGTTCTGATCATAAACACGAGAAGTTCTGTAGAATCTACAGAAATCCAGAGCAACACACACAAAATACTGGAGGAACTCAGCAGGTCAGGCAGCTTCTATGGAGATGAATATATAATCAATGTTTTGGGCCAAGACCCTTCCTCAAGACTCTTAAAGGTTCTGATTGTGCCTTTATGAACGTAATAAGTGATTTGGCAATATTCAAGACTTTATTGAGAAAAGCCATCACCTCCACCATTGGAATCCTCAGGGAGTCCGATAGCAGAACATAATATTTCGGCAATTTCCCAGGGATAGTTATAGAGACAACATATTTCAGGTTAGACATGGCATAGCATTTTTAAGAGTCCTGCTGAAGGGTTTCTGCCTGAAATTTTGACAGTTTACCCTTTTCCATAGATGCTGCCTGGCCTGCTGAGTTCCTTCAGCATTCTGTGTGTGTTGATAGCATTATATTTTTTTTAGTATTTGTAAATATTTTTGCTTGGTTTCAAATGTATTTTTAGTTTTAAACATTCTTAGTAGTTAGATTTTTTAAGTTAGTTTTGAAATGTTGTCATAATCAATAACACTAAAGACATGCATTAAAATCTGATACAGGCTAAGCCAGATGGTAAATACAAAAGAGTCTGCAGATGCTGGAAAAATGAAGCAACACATAGAAAATTCTGGGGGAACACAGCAGGCCAGGCAGCATCAATGGAAATGAATTGTTGTAATGTGAACAAACTCACTGGAGAGAGATCAAAGCGAGAAATGGTTTATTCTATAAAAACAAACAGAAGGCATCATATTGAGACTCTTTTGGAAGAAGAGACCTATTCAACCCAACATTACATGACATTTTATATGCTGAAGATCAAAGGACAATTCTATTGTTACAATTTATCTACAATGCTTCCTTGGAATTACATATAATTTTCACAGCCCCTTCTTTGCACTCATACACCGGACACCCAGAATGAATGTTAGTCAGCATTGTCTGATTTTTCAATTAACTGCTGTCCACATTTTCAGGAAACTATTGTACAGGACTGCATTTTAAGCTTAATCTACAATCCACGTTCAGGTCTAAAGATTAGTTACTGCAGTTAATGTTTGCTATATACCCTAATTCCAGAGTATGCCCTAACATAAATAAACAGTCACTGCTTTAGGCCAAGACTCTTCTTCGTGACTAGAAAGGAATGGGATGACACCAGAGTTAAAAGGTGAGGGAAGGGGAAGGAGGCTAGCTGTAAGGTGATAGGAGAAGCTAGATGGGTGGGAAAGCTAAAGGGCTGGGGAAGAAGGAATCTCGTAGGAGAAGAGAACGGACTGTGGGAGAAAAGAAAGGAGGAGCAGACCCAGAGGAAGTAATAGGCAGGTGAGAAGAGATAAAAGACCAGACTGGAGAATAGAGGAAGAGAGGAGGGGGGAGCCAACTGCTGATGTTTAGCCACATATTAAATTATGTTTTCAGCATTTGAACTGTGTAGGGCTTGTCCCATATTCACATATCACCAATCATGTGATGAATTTCATGCACAGAAAGGCCTGCTATATTTACATACCAATCACTTTCAGTTTTGATTGTGACTTTAATGGGCAAATTTTCACTCAGCCTCAAATGATTGTGAACTTTTCACCTGTTTCCAACATGGTCTCTTAGCAGGGAACATAGCACAGTGATTGGAAAGAAGGATCCTGGCGGATTTTGGACTTCATTAAAGGACGCGGTTAGCCAGCCGGTGGTATGGTGGCATCCACACCAGACCTCGAGGCAAGTGTTCCCGGGTTTGTATCCAGCTGGCAACTTGCACCCTTTTCATTCATGGTGAGTTGGGCATTGAACTAGCAACTCGGCCTCCTGAAAAACAGACCAAAAAGTGCTAAATAAATGGCAAGCAACACACATCAAAGTTGCTGGTGAACGCAGCAGGCCAGGCAGCAACTCTAGGAAGAGGTACAGTCGACGTTTCAGGCCAAGACCCTTCGTCAGGACTAACTGAAGAAAGAGCTAGTAAGAGATTTAAAGGTGAGAGGGGGAGGGGAAGATCCAAAATGATAGGAGAAGACAGGAGGGGGAGGGATGGAGCCAAGAGCTGGACAGGTGATAGGCAAAAGGGATATGAGAGGATCATGGGAGAGGAGGCCCAGGGAGAAGGAAATGGGGGGGGGGGGAACCCAGAGGATGGGCAAGGGGTATAGATAGAGGGACAGAAAGAGAAAAAGGAGAGTGAGAGAAAGAATGTTTGTATATAAATAATGGATGGGGTATGAGGGGGAGGTGAGGCATTAGCAGAAGTTAGAGAAGTCAATGTTCATGCCCCACCTCCCCCTCGTGCCCCATCCGTTATTTATATACACACATTCTTTCTCTCACTCTCTTTTTTCTCCCTCTGTCCCTCTGACTATACCCCTTGCCCATCCTCTGGGCTTCCCCCCCCCCCTTTTCCTTCTCCTTTGGCCTCCTGTCCCATGATCCTCTCATATTCCTTTTGCCAATCACCTGTCCAGCTCTTGGCTCCATCCCTTCCCCTCCTGTCTTCTCCTATCATTTTGGATCTCCCCCTCCCCCTCCCACTTTTAAATCTCTTACTAGCTCTTCCTTCAGTTAGTCCTGACGAAGGGTCTCGGCCTGAAACGTCGACTGTACCTCTTCCTAGAGATGCTGCCTGGCCTGCTGCGTTCACCAGCAACTTTGATGTGTGTTGCTTGAATTTCCAGCATCTGCAGAATTCCTCGTGTTTGCGTTTTTAAATAAGTGGCAAGGTTGCCACCCAATGAGCTACAAGGCGTGGAAAGGAACAACTACTAAAGGACATGGTAGTTATTTACACTTTTGACTGAGGTCACAGATCATCAATGAAAAATAATCCTTCCTTGATTTTCAATATTTTGCATGTGAAGGAAGACTTTATACTTGAAAGATTCTTCACAGCAAGTGCAGAAAGTTGAACTATGCCAGTGTTGGGTGCAACATGCAGAGCTGGATATGTTTTCTCATCTATTTCTTGATGTTTTCCCTGACATTTCATGGAACATATTCCAATATCCGAGCTTTACTTTACAAGTCATGTTCGGAATTTGTGATTTGACAACTCATTAGCAAGTTGCTGGCATCTCAGCCAGAGTCACACATTCATGTGTCAAATTCTGATGATACAGGGGTGACCCTCTCCCTTCCCAGCCACACAGACATCCTTTACAAGAGTCTAACTGATTAAAGCTGTTTCATATGATATGTGGGATTGCTGCACGAGAGCGTTTGCACGGTTTGCACTGCACAACAGGATAAAAAGACAATTTTGTACAACAGCCACTTACCATAAAAGAAAATCAAATCTTTAATAGTATTTGTTTGGATATATCTGAGAATATCAGCCTGTTCCATTCACCTCAGAATGATTTTTTTTCAGTATATGTTTCTGGAAGCAGGAGTAATTAGGGTATAAAGCAAATACTTGACAAGTGTGTTAAGCATTTTATTTCACAAAATCTGAATTTCCTTGCTCTTTAATGTATTTTATTTTTATCCGTGAATATATCTCCACTTTTGTAATTGCTCTGCCTCGGGCAAATATTGTGAAATTATATCAGTCAAATTAAAATCAAAAACACAGGAAATTCTGTAGCTGCTGGAAGTCCACAGTAACACACACAGAAATGCTGGAAGAACTCGGCAGGTCGGACAGCATCCACAGAAAGGAATAAACAGTCAACGTTTTGCCCTGAGACATTTCTTCAAGACTGGAGTGGAAGAGGGAAGGTGCCTGAATAAAAAGGTGGGGAGAGGGGAAGGAGAATAGTTAGAAGATGATAGGTGAAGTCAGGTGTATCGGAAAGGTGAAAAGGCTCTAGGTAAAGGAATCTGATAGGAGAAGAGAGATGATAGGGAAAAGGAAGAAGGAGCACCAGGGGGAAGTGATAAACAGGTGAGGAGAAGAGGTAAGAGGCCAGAGTGGGGAATGGAAGAAGAGAGAAGGGGATGGTCATTTTTTTTTAACCAGAAGGAGAAATCGATGTTCATACTGTCAGGATGGAGGCTACCTCAATGGAATATGAGGTGTTGCACTTCCACCTTGTGAGTCACCTCATCAGGCCACTGATTAATGGCCTTTCATCAGAAACCATACTTCTGGAATGTGCAAGATAATGAGAATTGATGAAAATAATAATAACTTCAATATCTAACCATGCCACTTACAGGTTTCAAATTGTTTTCATGCATTAATATTGTTTCAAAGGTTGTTGTGTTAGCAAACGACAGCCATAATTTGTACAGCAACATCCAACAGACAGCAAAAAGATGAATGGTCATCCAGTACATTTATAGGTGGTAATGGTTATAGGAGAAATGACGATCAGAGTACCAGGGAACTTAAATTGCACTGTACAGTAGCAGAAAACCAATGCATTGCAAGTGCATCTCAAATTCTTTCCCGTTACAAACACCACATGAATTTATTTAGAAGAGATTTACTTCTTCTACCAGAATGCCAAATTGAGAAAACTGAGATGAAGCTCAGGATATAATTTCAGGATTTCTGAGAAATCTATGCTCCATTCAAACACTGCAAATGGAAACACTCCCATCGATCTGAAGCAGCAACTGAGATCTTGGTATAAAGTTTCATCAGAATGAGGCCAGTTGAGCTTCCAATTAATGGTCATTTTTGTGTGAATGTGACTGTTTGCACAGAATAGTTTGTGCTCAGAAATCTTCACTATTGTGCTGCAAGTTGGGAGAATAAACTTGGAAGTGGCTCTACATTTGGAAAATATATCATGATGCAAGAACTGAACAATTTACATATGGATCAATAAAACACTAACTTCACTCCATAAGATTAATGGGAGGAAACGGAGTAACCACTACCACTTAATACTTCACTGCTGATGTCTATTCAGTGGATATTTCTGAGAGAAAAAAAATATAAATAACTGCTCTATTGGCTTCCTTCACCTATTCATCTGCTGATGAAAAAGATATAAGGTGATAAACTGATTATGTGCTGTGATTACGTTATGGACTGTTCGTACTTTTGGCCAGAATAAAAGGCACGAAAGGTTGCTAAAGCTAAACAATAACAGCTGCAAATGTGAATATGTTAAAAGGATCATTCATCTCCTTGGACTCTTCATTTTCACAGTCGTCTTCCCAGAGCAGATGTCAAACAAGCCTAACGAAGCAACCTAATAAGAATGGCTGCATCTATTTTACATGTGTAAGTGAATGCTTGAAGAATAAAATAGCATTAAGGTAAGGCTTGAAGGTGTACTATTTACAGTGATATTTGGAATAAAGGGGATTTATCTTGTGTGTGTTGATAATGAGGAACAAGGCTAAGTTTCCGTGAAGGATGCAGCTAAATTGGAGCTGTACAAAATTAGTATTGCACTTGGCCAAGTATCACAGTGTAATGTACATTAGATACGTTTGGTAGCCCCTTGATAATGTTGCTGGGCTACAAGTCCGGAAATGCTGTGTTGAAATTCCATCACAGCTATTTCAAATATCTGAAAATCTCACTAATAAATTTTCTGGGTATGCACCAGGAAAAGAGAATGGAAACAATTTGAGAACTGGATTGAGGAGACGTTCCAGTGCAAGAAAAGGCTGAGCAGAGATTGTATTTCCTACATCAACTCAGGAAGTACAACCTGCCTCAGGAGCTGCTGATTCAATTCTATTCAGGAATAATCCAGTCTGTTCTCTGTTCGTCCATCACTGTCTGGTTTCGATCAGCTACCAAACAAGACAAGAATAGACTCCAAAGAACCGTCAGAGCTGCAGAAAGGATTATTGATGTGAAGCTGCCCTCGATCCAGGACTTGTATGCATCTAAAGTCAGGAAGTGAGCAAGCAGCATCATTGTAGACCCATCACACCCTGGACATCACCTGTTCCAACTCGTTCCTTCTGGTAGGCACTTTAGATCACTGTATGCCAGGACAAATAGGTACAAGAACAGTTTCTTTCCGTATGCCATCAGTCTTATGAACACTTGAATTTTAGTCTACTATAAACTAAGTCCACCTGTACATACACAGGTATACCTCATTGCATATAGTTCATGATTATTTGCACTATTGTTTTGTTTGCTTTTTGATTCTGTACAGCGAGAGCTCAGGGAAACCAACATCAAATTCCCTGTATGTGTCCACATACTTGGCGATAATACAGGATTCTGATTCTGATTCTGAAAGCCAAAAACCAGGAGCTGGCATAGCAGTGCCAGAGACATCTGTGGAGGGCACAATGCAAGCCTATAGTGGTGGGATGTAAATGTTTTTCTGGCTGTTCACTGTGCAGAACCTACTCTCCCCTTGGCAATGCAGAGGCTGCAAAGAAAAGAGTGACCAGGACCATCACAGAGGCTGCTGACCGAGCCTCCAGATGGCCTGTGCGACCAGTGCGGCTGGGACCTGGGTGAGGGTGTCTGATGTTCAAAGACACAAAACACCCGGTGATTCCAGGTTATATCCGGGTTATCTCCCATTGCATCCTAGGATGTATCGCAGCATCGATTGTCATAGATTAAACGGGTTGAGCAGACAAGTTTAGAGAAAGGAAGCAGAAGTCAGATCTCCATTTATGTTAGTTATTGTTTGCAATCTCAGGACAAATGGGCTGAGCAGTTACATAGAACCAGAGGTGTTCAGCAGCTCAGAGAACAATAGTGGATAAAGAAAGAAAGTTAATGTTTCAGGTTGATGAACTCTCTTTTAACCTGATGGAAGTACAACCACCCAACAATTTAATTGTTTCCATTTCCTTTCCTGATGCTTTACTGCTAAAATTTTCCATATTTTCTGATCTTATCTCTGACTCCCAGCATACGCAGCATTTTCTTGGATATGAAATTCTGTTCTTTCAGTCAGCCAAGCACAATTCCTTCATCATTATTTTCCTGCTTTTGCATTTGATGTCTCATGGCTACCTCCAAGTCTGTGTTTTTAATTTTGATAATATTCTCTTCTGTAGAACCTTGTACAATTTCTTGGATCTAACGTGTCTATCATCTGTAGATATTCGATTATTCATCTTATTCAACTTGATCTACTCTATGCTATCTCCTTCAATCAGCACACCTTCTTCTTTTTGAGCAGAGCTTCAGGTCTGAGAATGATTTGTTTCTACTTTAGTTTTATGGATTCCGAGGTAGCTAATGAAACCAATGTGGGAATTTAAGGGGTTTTGAGTTCATTGTTATCATGTCAGATCCAGAAGTACCTTTTATGCCTGGGTGGCGGGGTGGAGATATTTCTCTACCAAAGGAGGGGCATCTCTCTCTTGGGCAAGGTGAAGCATCTGCTTAGGACCCCTGATCAGGGTCATGTGAAGCCATGGGAGCAGCTGGTGGATAGTCGTATAAGCAGCTGGTCCTGGTTATGCAACCACCTGACACCAGTCAGACAATCTCTAAGAGTATTGATAATGTCCTATAAAGACACTGCCCAGAAGAGAGCAATGGAAAACCATTTCTGTAGAAAAATTTGCCAAGAACATCATGGTCATAAGATATGAAAGATCATAAATGTCCACATCATAACACATGGTACATAATGAACAGGTGTAAATAAATACTTCCTAGCAGTGGCTTCACAGAAACAGAAACCTTCACATGAAAAACATAAACATAAATTATACACAAGAAAGCACACAATTAAATTTTTTTAAAGTTTAATGTAATGCAAAGTGCTCAAAATGGTCACAGTGTTATTATACTATAGTAGTGATTAGGGTTGTGCCGGCTGGTTCAAGAACCAAATGGTCGAAGGAAAATAGTTGTTATTGAAACACTCTCAGTACGCTGGATGAACTCAGCAGATCGGGTAGCATCAGTTAGAAAGGATGAGTCGACGTTTCGGGCAGGAACCCTTTGTCAGGACTGAAGAATGAAAGATGGGGAAGGATTTGAAGGATGCTTGCAGCTTCAGTTGAATGTCTTTCAAATGAAGCTACAAGCATTCTTCAAATCCTTCCTCATCTTTCATTCTTCAGTCTTGACAAAGGGTTCTGGCCCGAAACGTCGACTCATCCTTTCTAACTGATGCTGCCCGACCTGCTGAGTTCATCCAGTGTACTGAAAGTGTTCCTTTAATCACAGTATCTGAAGATTAATTTGTAGTTGTTATTGAACCTATGCGTGGGATGTCAGATTGCTATACCTCTGTCCGATTATAGATGTGAGAAGATGGTCTGGTGCACATGGTGGGGATCTTGATGATAAATGCTTCCTTCTTGTTGCAACACTTCATGTAGATAATACCAATGCTGAGGGCAGATAAGCCCGTGATGTATTGGGCTGAGTCCACTAATCTCTGCATTTAGTTATGCTCCTGCTAATTCGAAATGTCTTATCAAACCATGAGGCAACTAATTGGGATACTTACAAGAATACATCTATAGAAGAGTATGGAAGTATTTGGTGGCATGTTGAACTTCCTTAACACTCTAAAAAGGCAAAGTTACTCATGCACGTTCCTTTTGATTGTAGCTATGTGTTGGGCACAGGACAGATTATCCATTGTGTTAACAACCAGGAATTTAAAGCTACTGATTCTCTCCACTGTTAATTCCAGACATCTGCCTTCCTTCCCTGTCTTGGTCATCAGCTGAAGTTTTACTGACACAGAGTGTGAGGTCATTGTTGAAATACCGTAGGGTCTTTCACAACTGCAGCAAAGGAGTAGCAGACAATGTGAGTTTGAACTGGTGGATGTCTCTTTGTGATTTTGATGCATGGTTTGAGGTTCTAGTATCAATAAATCTATAATTTAGTAGAAATCTATAATTTCTAGTATCCTTCTTCCCTACTTTGATCAATTAAGAACCAGAGGTGTTTGGGAGACAGTGAGGATGTTACACTTCATCCAAGAAGTTCTTGGCACATCACTGAGCATATATTTTTTGATAATCTTCTCCCGTGGCAGAGCTTGTAGAGATAACTGTTTCAAGAGTTTGGTATCAAACAGAGCCAACTGAGTGTTTAAAGTGAACTGATGTTAGGATGTTAATCTAGGAGAGGACACTGAGATTAATTGTATGTGCTTACAGTAAATTTAGAGGACTTTGTAGAATCAATTTTGGTGATATTCTTCCAGTTTCTCCTGCGGGTAGTTCAGGAGTAGATAAGAGGGAAGTGATTGCCATTATCTGGTAGATCATGAGCTTTGTATCAGATATGAGGTCTTGATCTTCAAATACCTTTTCCCTCAAAGTAACTAAAGACTTTGTTGAATAATTGAAAGTGATGAAGAATTTCATCACTGTGTCCAGCTGAGAGGTGACTGAAAGATGGGAAGTGTCCATGTCTTCCTAGGAAGACTTCCTTGAGAGCCGTGTGGCTCTTGCTGATCTGAACTATGGGATCAACATGCACTAAACAGCACACCCTGGTGCCTTCAACATCATTTTGGAGGATTTTAACTAGGCCATCTTAAAAAAGCCACTAAATAATTACTATTAACAAATCACTTGTAGTACCATAGTACCAGAGGAAAGAATACACTGGACTATCAAGAAGGCCTACCACGCTATTGCATGACTATACTTCAGAAATTCTGATCACCTGGCTGTATTGCTGCTCCCTGAGTATAGGCAGAGATCGAAGACTACAGCACCAGTAATGAGGACGAAGAAAACCAGGTATGACTTGCTGAGGGCTACATCAAGAGCGAAGAAACAATAACGAGTAAGGTTGGAGGAGACATCGGATGCACATCAACTCTTGCAGGGTTTGCAGAACATTACTTCCTACAAAGTAAAACCCAATAGCATAAATGGCAATGATGCTTCACTACCAAATGAGTTCAATGCCCTCTATGCCTCGTTTGAAAGGGAAAATATAACTATAGCTATAAGATCCCTGCTGCACCCAGTGACCTTGTGATCTCTGTCTCGGAGGCCGATGTCAGACTCTTCTAGGATAGTGAATCCTTGCAAGACAGCAGACCTTGAATGAGTACCTGGTAAGTCTCTGAAAGCTTGTGCCAACTAAGTAGTAGAAGTATTCAAGGACATTTTCAACTTCTCACTGCTATGGTCAGAAGTTCCCACCTGCTTCAAAAAGGCAATAATTATACTAGGGCCTAAGAAGAATACTGAGAGCTGCCTTAATGACTATCATCCAGTAGCACTTACATTCATGGTGATGGAATGCTTTGAGAAGTTGTTCACGGCTAGAATGAACTCCTGCCTCATCAAGGACCTGAACCCATTGAGATTTGTCGATAGCCACAAAAGATCTAAGGCAGATGCAATCTCAATGGCTCTTCACACAGCCTTAGATCACCTGGACAATACAAACACCTATGTTAGGATGCTGTTCATTGACTATACTTGAGCATTTAACACAATCATTCCCATGCTCCTGATCAATAAAGTACAGAACCTAGGGCACTGTACCTCCCCCTTCAATTAGATCCTTGACATCCTAACTGGAAGACCACAATCTGTGTGGATTGGTGATAATATCTCCTCCTTTCTGAAGATCAACACTGATGCACCTCAGGGGTATATGCCTAGCCCACTGCTCTACTCACTCTATACCCTTGACTGTGTGGCTAGATATAGCTCAAATGCCATCTATAAATTTGCTGATGATACAACCGTTGCTGGTAGAATCTCTGATGGAGATGAGAGGGTGTAGAGGAGCAAGATATACCAACTACCATGTGCAGCCCTCCAGTGAAAAATGATATCGTATCTGTTAAATAGGGGCCGTGGACAATTCTGATTTGATGGAGAATGGACGTGAAAGCACAGAGGAACATCTGGAGAAATTTCTGAAACGCTCGTTCGCTGCTGTCGTTAATGTGTGGTTGGGAATCTTTCGGAGGGTAGGTCTCAAAATCCCCAGCTTTGCCTGCTGTTGGCGACCGAGGTTGAGGTCGAATCGTTCAGACGGAGATGGCGCTCGGTATTCGGTGTCAGAGAGCTGATCAGAGTTTGAAGTTTTCGGATGACTCAGAGTCGGACTGTGGTCAGCATGGCAGGGAGAGTTTTTCTTCCTTCTCCCGTCTGCGTGAGATGTGGGACATTTGAGAGACCTTGAACATTTACTGTGCTCATGGACTTCTTCATCAAGTTATGGTATTGTTGCACTGTTGTAACTATATGTTATAATTATGTGGTTTTGTCAGTTTTCTCAGTCTTGGTCTGTCCTGCGTTTTGTGATATCACACTGGAGGAAATATTGTATCATTTCTTAATGCATGCATTACTAAATGACAATAAAAGAGGACTGCGTGTCTTCATAATCTAACTAATTGAGTGGAGTCGCAGCAACAACCTTGCACTCAACATCAGTAAGATAAAAGAGTTGATGGTGGACTTCAGGAAGGGTGAGATGAGAGAACACGAACCAATCCTCATAGAGAGATCAGAAGTGGAGAGGTTGAGTAATTTCAAGTTCCTGGGTGTGGAGATCTCTGAATATCTAATCTGGTCCCAACATATTGGTGCAGCTCTTAAGAAGGCAGGACATTGGCTATATTTCATTTGGAGTTTGAAGAGATTTGTTTTGTCACCTAAAACTCTCAAAAACTTCTATAGATGTGCAGTGGAGAGCATTCTGACAGACTGCATCACTGTCTGGTATTGGGGGGAGGCTAATGCACAGGACTGCAGGAAGCTACAGTAAGTTGTAAAATTGGTCAGCTCCATTTGGATGCTAGCCTCAGAAAAGCAGCATCCATTATTAAGGACATCCATCACCCAGGACATGTTCTCTTCTCATTATTACCATCAGGAAGGAGGTACAGAAGCCTGAAGCACACATTCTGTGATTCAGGAACAGCTTCTTCCCCTCTGCCATACGATTCCTAAATAGACATTGAACCAATGAACTCTATCTCACATATATATATAGAAAATTTCTGTTTTGCAGTATTTCACTCTAACTATTTAATATATATATACTGTATATATACTTACTGTAATTTATTTACTCATTTTTTTCTTTCTATATTATCATGCATTGCATTGTACTGCTGCTGCTAAGTTAATAAATTTTGAGACACATACTGGTGATAATAACCCTGATTCTGATTCTGCAGTAGTGAATAGTTGGTGGAGGATCTTGGTCATTTGGACATTGAGTGTAAGGCCAAATGTCCTGTAACCTTTGATGAACAAGTTGCCAATTTCTTGGAGTTTACAAATACAAATGTCAAGAGTATACTACAGTTCGACAACTGAACATTAGATAATCTTGATTTTGATGTGTAGGTTGAATGGGTTCTCATTAGTCTTGAAGATTAACTTCATTCCTTCAGGGTATTTGTTGGAGGTGAAGTTCAGCATCGTGGCTACATACATTTTCTGAAGTAATGTCATTGTTATTATTATTATTTGCTCGTTCCACAGACAACTAGCAATTTTACAGAGATTTGCAAATAAATTGTCACCAACCAAAGTTGTGGCCATTGTTTCTAACCAACTATTTATAATCACACAATTAGAAATTCTAAGGACAACTTCAATCTTGCTCTCAACATATTTATTCCAATCACCCTTCCCATTTTCTGAATGAGATTTTTAGGCAGTTGACTTTTTTTATTGAATTACATTATTTGTTTTATTATACTGCATTTCTAACCTATGTATAATTCATGATACTCTCCTTTTCACAAGTGTCCAGGCCATTGATAATGCACGTTGCAATGATAGGAGAGGATTGCAAAATATTATTCTGCTTTCATTTGTATCAGTAAAAGCCTCTTCAGTTCACATAATTGATTTTGCTCTGCTGTTCAACAATGTTCATGCGTCTGATTAAAACTTATTAACCATTGAACGATATTCTGCCACCAGTCCATGCATAAAACAAAATTTTACTACAGAATTCAAAACTGCTAAGAAACATTCATGAAAGATAATAGAAATGGTTAACATGTAAGAAAAATAAAGGCAGATATTCACCCAGCTGTCAAGTTTTTTGCCAAGTTCCAGACAATTCTTTTTTCCCATGCATCTTTGTGTTAGGATCATTGCTTGAGAGGTGGGCTTCTACCCTAGGAGCCTCCCTGAATTTTGTCCTCTTTATTGCTGATTTCTCTCTTGAATATTTCTGAATGTTTTCCACTCACAGGTCATTTCAGTAATCACATGGATTTTTTCCAGCAACAAAGAACCATGGTGGCAAAAAAAACACGTTTATGGTTAACCTGATAATAATTCATGGAGCTGACATTCCTGACTTTCCTGCTAACACCCTCAACAATTCAATGGTAAGCCTCCCTGGAGAAAGAATCATGTTTGCAAACCTAACTGCCTCTGACTTGTAAGCAAACATTAAAGACTTACCACTGTTTAGCTGGCCAAGAATAATCTGCAAGATCTTTATTCAAATAATCCTTTACTGGAGACTCTACTTGATAAATGTAAATTAAGTCATAGTTATAGTGTTATGGTGTTGTAGAATCAGACTGCAAGGCCCATCAGCCCAACTTGACCATACAGTCCAAGTTAGACTTATTTGCCTGCATTTGGCCAATATCCCTCTAAAGCTTTTCTGTCTGTATACATTACTGTACAAAAATCTAAGGGCACATATATATAGCGAGGATGCCTTAGACTTTTACACAGTACTGTATCTTTCCAAAAGCCTTTTAACATTGTAATGCACCGGTCACTATCAATTCCTCTGGCAGCTCATTCTGCATAGCCACTTCTCTGAGTGAAAATTTGCCTTTCTCCATTCAACTTGGACTTCCCTACTGTGTGTAAAAAATACTATGATCATTGACCTTGTCTAGAGCGTTTATTATTTTACAAATGTCTTAAGTCATCCCTCAGCCACCTTAACTTGAAGGAAAACAGAACCATCTCATCCAGTTTTGCTTCATAATTCAAGACCTTCAGTCCCAGAAACAACATCACTTTCAAGAAAAATACATAATTGTATCTTTTGGTTCCTCTATTCCACAATATCCCCCAGGGCCCTGTCATTCACTGTGTACGTCCAGCCTGAGTTTAACTTCCCAAAATACGTCACTTTGCTTTTGTCTGAACTAACCTTCATTTCCATCATTGACACACTTTCCAGTTGATCTGGATCCTGTTGTAACTTTATGCAAACTTTATTACAAATCAATACATGACCAATTGCATTAATGGCATTAAGCGGCAACTTGATTTGTGCAGCTCTGATGAATATCATCAAATATTCCCCTTTAGGACTATTACAGCTGAAATCCAGTCACAACCATGGGTACTTCAGTAGGTAACATCAATTTAAGGTGCTTAAAAAGTCTATCAATGCTCGGAATTGATAATCTTCAGTCAGCAGACGTGGGTCGTGAGTGCAGTTCCCTTCTAAGAAAACAGAATTAGGAATGCCATGCCGTTCTACAGGTACAGTTGAAACACAGAGACCTTAGAATTCCACTCCTTCCTGGCGAATGTACTGTCTTTGGAAAATAGAATTGAAGACATCAGAGCAAGTTAGCTGTACCAGGTACACATCATGGACTGCTGTATACTCTGTTTTACAGAAACGTGGTTCACACCCGCAATTTCAAGTGCAGCACTGCAGCCTGATATCTTCACCATTCTCTGCAAAGACAAGACAGCTCAATTTTTTTAAAGGCAGAGGTGGTGGATGTTATACTTTACAACTCTAGAAACTAATTGAAAGAAAAACAAAGGAGCTGAGATACTTGTCCACTTAGTTTTTCTTTCCTTTTTTTTAGTGAGGTACTCACATATGACGTGGTTATGTAATGGCAAATGCCATTCACATATAACCACTAATGAATTATGCAAACAAAGAAAGAATGCTTAATCAAACAATGTATTTACAATATTACTCAAATATTACTGAAATATTAAATACACTACAATGGAGTATCATTGTGATGCACAAACATGACGGTTCTATCTCAGTCCTGCTCACCCAGCCTGGAACATCTACAGCACAGTGTCGTCCATTTTATCTGACAAGGCAGTTTTTTGCCATCATCCTGGTAGCGGTGTACATTCTACCTCAGGCTAACACATCTTGATGTCTTCCCCATCATTGCAGGAGATTTAAACTGAGCAGGCTTGAAGATGTCTCTGAACAACTATCTCCAAGATATCATCTGTGGAAGCAAGGAGCCAACACACCTGACCACTCTTATACCACATTGAGAACACTTACCATGTCATCACACACCCAGACTTTATGAAGTATAATTACCTGGCTGTACTTCTACTCCTGGCATATAGGCACAGACTAAAGACCGCAGTACCAGGATGCTGGCTGGATTAGAGGGCAGGTACTGAGGTTGGACAAACTTAGATTGTTTACTCAGGAGTGGCAGAGCTGAGGGGAGATCTTAGAAATGTTTATAAGATCCTGAGAGGCATTGGTCGAGTAGGCAATATTTTTTCCCAGGGACAAACTGTCCATTACCAGAGGACGTGCATTTGAGGTGAGAGGGGTAAGTTCTAAGGAGATGTGCTGAGCACGATTTTTACACAGAGAGTAATGGGTGCCTGGAACATGCTGCTTGGAGTGGTGGCGGAGGCTGTGTTATGATGTCTCTACGTCATAACACAATGGGTGGTTCACCCAGAACAAGAAATGGTGTGGGCGAGCTTGTCGCACGCGTTGGGGCTGGAGCAAAAGCTGTTGCTGTAAATAAAATCATTCTAATGTTTTTACCCGTGCTGTTCCTCTTAGCAAAGAACAAGGATAACAAAGGCAAATATGATAGTGCTACTCAAGAGGCTTTTAAATAGATAAATTAGTGTGCAGGAAATGGAAGGACTTGGACATTGCATAGGCAGAAGTGATCAGGGCATTTGGGCACTTGATTCAATGTCCTCTACTATTCTATGACATTTATACTGTCATTTGAAGAAAAAACAAATTGCAATAAACCATGTTTTCTCATTTTGATTGAATCATAGTCAGGGAGACACTAACTTGAACCCTGTTCCTTCCTTCCTCACACAGTGCCAAGAATAAGTCTTATGATATGAATATAACAATTCATCTTGGAATTATTGGTGTTGGCTCTTTGACTCTTGGTTCCTGTGCTGGCACTTTGCAATGAACTTAATCTCATATTCCAGCTTTTCTGATTTCCTTACATACTAATCTCCCTTAAGCACTTGGCCCTGTTACCTTCTCCTATGGAGATTGCTTCTATGAAATCTGACTGCACAGCTTTTTAGGTGTGCATTAAAGACCCTAATGATTATTTGTGTGAATCAAGTTCTTCTAAATTCCCTTGCATTTCTCCTGCCAATTATTTTAAGTCCATGGCCATTGGCTTCGGACCCACTTAACCCAGAGATCCAGGAGCTAATTAACCACAAACACAAGGCATTTTTGGATCAGGGATTTATCTCATCTCAAGGGAAAATGAACAGCCCTCCAGGCATCTGGGCACCAAGGTTCAACTGGAAACCTGTGACCTTAGGAACAGATGGTGGGTGGAAATAGAGCAGGAGGTCCAACAATTGACAGATAAACCAAAATATCTGTGGGTTCTTCAGCACAGTCAATATTGCCCATGGGCCAAACACCCAATGTATCCTACAGTGAAATACACAAAGAAAAGACAACTTGTTAAGGAGATAGAAGGACTGAATGAGAGGGGGAGGGGAAGCTTACTGCAATGAGCACTTTGAAGAAAGTTTCAATCATATCAGCCATGTGTCTGCCCTTGACAAAATTGCCCTTGTTGTCATCACACAGCAGACTATTCAGTCCATCCTTGCCATTACTATAGACTAACAAGGACTTTCAAGCTATCACTCAGAAGGCTGCTTAACAATTACAGGATTACAGGAAAGATACTAGCATGGATAAAGCAGTGGCAGATTGGCAGGGGACAAAGAATGAGAATAAAGGGAGCCTTTCTGGTTGGCAGCCGTTGTCTGGTGGTATTCCATGGGGGTCTGCTTCTTTTTACGGTATACGTCAATGACTTGGATGATGGAATTAATGGCTTTATTGCAAAGTTTGCAGATAGGAAGATAGGTGGAGGGATAGGTAGTTTTGAGGAAGTAGACAGGCTACAGAAAGACTTAGACAGATTGGGGAATGGACAAAGAAGTGGCAGATAGAATATAGTGTTGGGAAGTGTATGGTTATGCACTTTGCCAGAAGAAATAAAAGGACACAAAATGTTCTATATAGAGAGAAAATTCAAAACTCTGAGGTTCAAAGGGTCTTGGGAGACCTTGTGCAGGATTCACTAAAGGTTAATTTGCAGGTTAAGTCAGTGTTGAGGAAGGCAAGTGTGATGTTAGCATTCAAGAGAACTAGAATATGAAAGCAAGGGTGTCATGTTGTGGCTTTATAAAATACTGGTGAGGCCTCACCTGGGGTATTCTGAGCAGGCTTAGACCTCTTATCTTAGAAAGGATGTACTGACATTGGAGAGACTTCAAGGAGGTTTACAAAAATTAGTACAGGATTGAATGGCTTGTATATGAAGAGTGTTTGATGTCTCTGGGCCTTTATTCACTACAATTCAGAAGAACAAAGGGTGACCTCATTGAAAATTACTGAATGGTGAAAGGCCTTGATAGAGTGGATGTGGGGAGGATGTTTCCTATGGTGGGAGAGTCCAGGACCAGATGACACAGCCTCAGAATAGATGGGCGTCATTTTGGAACAGAGATGAAGAGGAATTACTTTAGCCAGAGAGTGGTGAATCTGTGGAATTCGTTGCCACAGGCAGCTGTGGAGACTAAGTTTTTACCTATATTTAAGGCAAAGGTTGACAGAGTCTTGATTGGTCAGGGCATGATGGGATATGGGTGAATGCAGGAGATTGGGGCTGAGAGGGAAAATGGATCACCCATGATGAAATGGCAGAGCAGACTCAATGGGCCAAATGGCCTAAGAGCCCATATGCCAACCAATAAGAAAAAAAGTTCTTGGGAGAGGACTATATCCTTGATGAAGTTTCAAATCTTGTCAAATGGGAATTTCTGATACAAGTCATAACATTCTTTTGTACAGCTGCAAAGAGGAGGACAAGCCAGGGGCTTTAGATTGCCAATATTGTGGCAATTTTCAAGAAAGGTAGTTAGAAGTACATGAAGCAATATACGGTACTATGCAAGAGTCTTTGACACTTATATATAGATTAGGTGCCTGAGATTTTTGCACAATACTGTGGCTGTCAATGTGGAGTGGAGAACGAGTTTGTAAATCTGGCAGGAGTAAAGGATGTTGGGAATGTCAACGGTGGAGCGCTGCGGGCAGGATGTGGGGTAGTTGGCAGAGGAGTACCAGGGCAGGGGATGGGCACAGATTCTGACACACCCAGAGACACGAACCAAGATCATTTGATTCCAAACAATTGCTTTATTGATCATTATAGAATATCTCTGTGGTGCTTCCTGCTCCCTCCCCAAACATAAAATTACTAAGTAATGGAAAATGATGCTGTGATAGAAGACCAGGGATGAATGGCAGAGAAGATCTGAGGAGCCAGGTAGGATAAGTCCTATTACAATTTCTTTTGTCCTTTAATTCAATTAAAGGATCCCTGCTCCTGGCCACAGAGAAAGCCATTTTCAGAGTCCTTCTCAACTGTCTCCTTTCAGTGGCTGAAGGGATGCCTGTCAAATTGCAGGGTGGATTCCACCTAGGTGACACATAAGGAACATCATTTTCTCCATGCAGCATCTCCAAGATGAATGCAGGTAGCAGAATCGACCCCGTACATACAGTCTTTTTGGACTAAACAATAGTTCCTGGTTCTGTTCATGAAGAAGGACTATAGATTTGGCTTTTTGATGAAGGTTGTTTCCATTATACGTTTACCTTCAATATGTTTTTAAACAATGGATACACATCAGAGCCATCTCATTGCAGATTGTTGCATCAGTAGCCTAGCACACTTGCCAAATGTTTTTCACCAAAATACTTCACCTCACCTCCAGCATTTTCCCCACTAGGGTGGAGCTGGTCTACAGGATAGATGGAAAGCTGTTCACCTGGAGAGTTTCCTGTCTTATTGGACCACTTCTTTTCACGTTGTATATCAATGATTTGGATGAAGGAATTGATCGCTTTGTGGCCAAGTATGTAGGCGAGACGAAGATACGTGGAATGGCAGGTAGACTTCAGCAAGCAAGGTGTCTGCAGAAGGGCTTCGACAGATTGAGGGAATGTGCAAAAATGTGGCAGATGGAATACATTGCAGAGAAGTACATGGTCATAAGAAATAAAGGCATGGACTACTTTGTAAATGGGGAGAAAATACAAAAATCAAATGTGCAGAGGGACTGGGGGTTCATCGTGCAGGTTCAGTCAGTGATAAGGAAGGCAAATACAATTTTAGCATTCATTTTGGGAGGACTAGAATACAAAGGCAAAGATGTAATGCTGAGGTTTAGAGCACATTTGTCAGACCACACTTGGAGTATCGTGAGCAGTTTTAGGAAACGATGTGCCGGTACAGGAGAGGATTCAGAAGGGGTTCATGAGAATGATCCCAGGAATTAAAGTGTTAACAAATGAGGAGTGTTTGATGGCTCTGGGCCTTTACTCACTGTAGTTTAGAATTAGGGGAAACCTCAATGAAACTATTGAATATTAAAAGGTCTGGATAGAGTGGATTTGGAGTGAATGCCTCCTATTGTGGTGGATTATAGTACTAGAGGGCACAGCTTCAGAATTGAGGGCTGTCAATTTAAAACACAGATAAGGAACACCTTTCTTTAGCCAGAGCGCTGTGAATCTGTGGAATTCATTGCCTCAGATGGCATATAGGCCAAGTCATTGGGTATATTTAAGGCGGAGGTTGATAGGTTCTTGATTAATCAGGGCATCAAAGGTTATGGGGAGAAGACAAGAGAATGGGGTTAAGAGGGATAATAAATAAAGCATGATGGAATGGCAGAGCAGACCCTGTGGGGTGAGTGGCCTAAATCTGCTCCTAAGTCTTATGGTCTTAGCTAAGATCACTCTAACCTCCGTCCTTGAGCTACAGTATCTGAATGATGCTTGTGTATATATGTATTTGTTGATTCAGTTCCACTTCACTGTTGATGCCTCACTGATAAGTGGAACAGGCCTTACACTTAACATTTGCAAGACAGCTCACCCTGCTGTATAGACTGCCCTCTGACAATAAACTTCCATGACAATGTCCTGGGCTATTTATTCTGTCCCAGGAGCCACTTCCCACTGAAGGAAGATGTTTATTGCTTTCTCAGCACCAGCACACCCCTTGAAAGTCTGGCTCCATCCGACACCATGTGAGCTGATAGATGACTGAACCCAAGCATAGAGGAACCACAAACTCCCATGTTCAGACAGAAACAAGAGGTTATTCACCAGAACTCCATCTGAACTTCGATGGCTTCACTGAATGACACCGCAAGATGCATCTGTCTTGAAACACACATATAAGGACCCGGCGATGAGCGCTAAACAGGGCTCCACATTAAATAATCATAAAATGCGGAAAACCCCTATCAGTCACAATTAACTTGAAAGGATTATGCAGTAAACACAAGGGTTTAATTACTCTAGATAAGACAACAATGAACAAATACAGGAGCAAGGCCGGCAGGGCTCATGACACCTGGAGCAATACAATGGCATCCATTGGCAATTGTTCAATGATTATAATGTGAAATCTCCAGGATTGTTCTTTATCATACAGCTTTCTTCTTCAATACCATGGATGGGGTGGTGTTAATAAAATAAAAATTATTAGCACCTTCATTCTTTGAAATTTTCGAGGAAGGCTGATAGCAAGCAGAACAAAAATTAATTTTAATGTAACAGATTAATGTTTCTTACATTAATGGGCACAGTTATTTTTTAAAAGTGGTAATATTTACAATATTACAAACAGCATCCATCATCAGCGACTCCTACCACCCAGGCCTTGCTCTCTTCTCGCTGTTGCCAACTGGAAGAAGGTACAGGAGCCTCAGAACACACACCACCAGGTTCAGGAACAGTTATTACACATCAACCATCAGGCTATTAAATCAAAAGGGAAAACTTTACTCGATTTCACTTGCCCCATCACTGAAATGTTTTCACAACCTGTGGACTTACTTTCAAGGGTTCTTCATCTCATATTCTTGACATTTATTGTTTATTCATTTATTATTATTTCATTATGTATTTGAACAGTTTGTTGTCGTTTGCACACTGGTTGAATGACCAAGTTGGTGCGGTTTTCATTGATTCTGTTATGGTTATCATTCTATTATGGGTTTTTTGAGAATATCTGCAAGAAAATAAATCTCTTTGAACATTGAATACATAGCATCATAATTAATTCGTCTTCAACTGGAGGAACTAAATTACAAAATAACCAGATCACAGATTAACAAATGGAAAATAAATTGCGGTGCTCACATTCTTCGAGTGCTGTGTTGAAATTATGACACATGTACCAAAAAAAGAGCAAGGTAACATGCCTGAACGACTGGTGTCCTGTCACACCCACCCCAATAATAAGCAAATGCTTTGAGAGGCTGGTCAAGGATTACATCTGCAGCTTGCTACCACCCGAACTGGACCCTACAATTCGCCTACTGACACAACCGATCAACAGATGACACAATAACCACAGCTCTACACACCATCCTTACACATCTGGAGACAAAGCATGCTTATGTAAGAATGCCGTTCTTGGTCTACAGTTCAGCATTCAACACCATAGTTCCATCCAGGCTCAACAGGAAGCTCAGAGACCTCAGCCTTGATCCTGCCTTGTGCAGCTGGATCCTGGACTTCCAGTCAGATCACCATTAGGTTGTAAGAGTGGACTCCCTCACCTCCAACCCTCTGACTCTCAATACAGGAGCCCCTCAGTGCTGAATACTGAGTCCCATCCTTTACTTCCTGTATACCCATGACTGTGTCGCCACCCACAGTTCCAATCTGCTAATTAAATTTGCCAATGACACTACATTGATTGGCCTAATCTCAAACAATAACGAGGTGGCCTACAGAGAAGGAGTCATCTCCCTGACACAGTGGTGTCAAGAAAACTACCTTTCCCTCAATGTCGCAGAAACAAAGGAACTGGTTGTGCATTACAGGAGGAATGGAAACGGGCTAAACCCTATTGATATCAATGGAACTGGGGTTGACAGTGTAAACAGCTTCAAGTTCCTCGACACCGAGGACCTCACGTGATCTGTACACACTAGCTCTGTGGTGAAAACGGCACAACAGCACCTCTTTCACCTCAGACGGTCCAGAAAGTTTGGTATGGACCCCCAAATCCTAAGAGCTTTCTACTGGGGCACAATTGAGAGCATCCTGAATGGCTGCATCACTCACTTAACTGTAGGACTCTGCAGAGAGTGATGTGGACAGTCCAGCTCATCTGTAGTTGTGAACTTCCCACAATTACAAGGACAGGTGTGTAAAAAGGGCCCATAGGATCATTGAGGACCCAAACTATCCCAACCACAATCTATTTCAGCTTCTACCATCCGGGAAGCGGTGCCACAGCATAAAAGCCAGGACCAATAGGCTCCAGAACAGCTTCTTCCACCAGGCCATCAGACTGATGAACTCACACTGATTTGAATGTACTCTATATTACATTGACTGTTCTATTTATTATAAATTACTATGATTGCACATTGCACATTTAGATGGAGACATAACGGAAAGATTTTTATTCCTCATGTATGTGAAGGATGTAAGAAATAATGTCAATTCAATTCAATTCGAGGGGAGGAGAAGATGGCAGCGCGATGCAGCACACACGGCCGGTCCGAATGATATCGTATTTGTTAAGTAGGTACCGTGTACAATCTTGATTTGATGGAGACAGACGTGAAAAGCACAGAGGAACATCTGGAGAAACTTCTGAAATGCGCTGCTACTGTGCGATCGAGAATCTCCGGAGGGGAAGGCCCCACATCCTTGGCTTTGCCTATTGCTTGGCGGACGGGGACGGGGTCAAAGTGCTCGGCAGAAGTGGTGCTCGCTGGTCGGAGGCTCGAAGATTACGGACGGACTCAAGAGTCGGCTGTGGTCAGGTGCTTCCAGGGTGCTGCAGCGGCAAGTTTGCGGCACTGGAGGTTCACGGCAGAGAGAGTTTTTCTTCCTTCTACCGTCTGCGTGAGATGATGGGATTTTCAAGAGACTTTGAGACTTTTTTTTACCGTGCCCATGGTCTGTTCTTTATTAAATTACGGTACTGCTTTGTACTGTTGTAACTATATGTTATAATTATGTGGTTTTGTCAGTTTTTTTTTGTCTTGGTTTGTCTTGTGTTTCTGCAATATCATACTGGAGGAACATTGTATCATTTCTTAATGCATGCATTACTAAATGACAATAAAAGAGGACTGAGTGTCCTCATAATCTAATCTAATCTAATTTATTATAAATAGAGTAAGAATTTAAATTAAAGCATTAGAGAATTTATGCCATACACTTAAGAGTAACTGAATCCTAGGTTAGGTAAAAGGTATTTACAGAAATCTAAAAAAGGGGGGGAGGCTTGCCCTCCCGAATTTTAGATTTTATTATTGGGCAATTAATATTCAATAATTAAAATTTTGGTTATGAGATTTGGATGTATCTTTAAATCCACATTGGGTAAATCTCGAATGTAATTCATTACAAGGGTCTTCTTTGGGTTCGGGTTTAAGAATTTTGCTTCCTTTTATTTCTTCTAAATTGTATAAACAAATGAATGATCCAATAGTTAAGCATACTTTACGTATGCGGTTTCAATTCCGAAGATCTTTTGGGTTCAATCAATTTATTTTAGCAAGTCCTATTATATCTAATTTCCTTTTTCAACCTTCCACTATGGATCAAGCTCACTTTGATTGGAAAACCAAAGGTATAGTACGTTTTCGTGATTTATTTTTGGATAATTGTTTCATGTCTTTTGATCAACTTTCTAATAAATATAATTTACCCAGATCTCACTTTTTTAGATACCTGGAGATTAGAAGCTTTTTAATTACTGCTTCTCCTAATTTTCCACACTCATATCCAATGGATACTTTGGAAAAAATTTTAGATCTAAATCTCTCTCAGAAAAGTGTTGTAGCAATTATTTATAACATAATTATGAATTTATGTCCTGACGTTTCCAATAAAATTAAAACTGATTGGGAAAGAGAACTTAAGATTATTATACCGATTGAAAAATGGGAAAAAATTCTTCAGTTGGTGAATTCATCCTCTAGATGTGCTAAACAAGTGTCGATACAGTTTAAAGTAGTGCACAGGACTCATATGTCCAAAGATAAACTATCTCGTTATCATTCTTATATTAATCCTATATGTGATAGATGTCATTCCGAGATAGCCTCTTTAACTCACGTGTTTTGGTCACGTCCTTTGTTGGAAGAATACTGGAAAGTTATTTTTGATATTATTTCAACGGTTTTGAATACAAACTTACAACCTCACCCAATTACTGCTATTTTTGGATTACCAATGATAGACTCAAATCATTTAACCTCTTCGGCACGCCGGATGATTGCATTTCTTACTTTAATGGCTGAAAGATCCATTTTGCTGAATTGGAAAGAGATTAACCCTCCTACTGTATTTCACTGGTTTTCACAAACTATGTTGTGTTTGAATTTGGAAAAAATTAGAAGTGTGGTTTATGACCCTTCCATTAAATTTGAAAAAACTTGGAGGCCATTTATTCAACATTTTCATATGATGTAATTTGACCATTTCTAAACTTATTTTACTTCTCTGTACTGTTGGTTGAGAGGAATGGAGTCGTCAACACTAAGGTTTTCTTCTCTTCCATTTTTACGTTGTTAGAATTGCCCAAGTCTTTTTAGTTTAGTTGACTAATTCTGTTTAGTTTGTTGTCTTTTGGGGTGGGGTTTGTTTTTTTTCTATTTTTTTTCCTTTTCATGATTTTTCTCCAGTTTTTTTTGTCCTGTATTATTCATTGTTATCCTACATGATTGGGAGTTTTGTCAATTTATACTATTTGGTTTTATAATTACTCATTTAAAGTATAACAATGTATTTCCAACAATTTTGTATTATTGCTATGTTATGTTTATATTTTATGAAACTAATAAAAAGATTGAAAAAGAAAGAAAGAGTAACTGGCAGTCGGAATGCTCTGTGCAGGTTTGATCGCCACGCTATAGGCAGAACGTGGTTACGCTAGAGAGAATGCAGAGGATTCATATAGTTGTTGAGTAGACTAGAGGATATTAGTTATGGGGAGAGATTGAAAAGGTTGGGTTTGATTTCCCTAGCGCAGAGGTATCAGAGTGGTAATCAGATGGATGATGAGAGGAACAGATAGGGTTGCCAGAACATTTCTTCCAAGGTAAAGTTATCAAATGGGTGGAAATGTTATTTGAAGCCTGGTTCTGGAGAGCCTATGGTGGTGGGATGAAGATATATCTCTACCAAAGCAGGTGTAAGGCCCTGTTTCTCTCTGCTAGCCTGCAGGTCACCCTTGGGGAAGGTGTAGCATCTACTTAGCCTCCCAGTCAGGGTCACATGTAGTCATGGCAGCAGGTGGTGGTTGTTTGTATGAGCAGCTGGTGAATATCACAAGTCCTGGTTATGTGACCACTTACACTCAGGCAGACAATCTCTGAAGAGTATTGATAATGGCTGGGGTCATCCGTCTTGTAAAGACACTGCTCAGAGGAAGGCAATGGCAAACCACTTCAGTAGAAAATTTGCTAAGAACCGTCACGGTCATGGAAAGACCATGATCATCTATTTCAGATGGCACAGCACATAATGAACGAGCAAAAGTTACCAAAATCGAGGTGGCATGGATTTAAAGTGAGAGGAAGGAAATTTAAAGAGATATAAAAGAAATACATTTATCGCACAAGAAATAAAATATATTTTGAACTCTCTGCCAGAGGAAGTGGTGGAATCAGATGCTGCTGAGTCAATTAAAAGACATTTAAATGGCCATTCATATTGGAAAACAAAGGAGGATAACATCTTAATGAGGTGAAATGAGATTTAAATAATTAAATAAACAGTTTAGTATGTACATGGTAGGCTGGAGAGCCCATTTCTGTGCTGCACACTTCTATGATAAGATTGTGTATGTCTATGACATGTATAATCCAATATCTTCGGGAGCTGGTAAGGAGCAGGTACTGTAGGCTTGCCTGTCTTTTGTTTCACCTCCAGATGTTCATTCCAATTGGAACCAATGGCACCAAGTATCAGAAGAGATTTTAAGTGATGTTCAATACTGCAACAGCTGTTTAGTTCTGGCAACCAACAACTAATTTCTACCTTGAGCATATTTTTGTTCCAAACATTGCACATTCTTTTTGCAAATGCAAATGTATAAATCCTTCAGACATATGACTGATAATTGTTTGGATACTCATTTGATCAGAACATTTTGGTAGATGAATGCATCATGGGTCCAACAGTCAACTGCTGGGATATAATGTCCAACAGTGCATGTGGGCACAAATGGTTAAGCTGGCATTTTGTCAGATTCAGCTCTTGAATTATGGATTGCCAGCAGTGTTATAAGAGCAAGCAGCACTTCCTGCTCTTCCATCTGGAGAGACACAATGGCAGGCCTTAGTGATTTCAATTATTCAGGTTCTCTAACTGGCCATAAATTTCGAGCTTCATTGAAATTCCATCTGTTTTATCTCTCCCTTAACCACTATATTTATTATTAATTCTAAATCTGATATGTGATCTTTGTTTACTGATATAGCTTATCATTACTTATGGAATTTTGTTGCTTGGCTGCTAAAAAATCAAATTCAAGTGGCTACCAAATTTCTTTGTACAGGATCAAAATTCAAGTTTTAAGGTTCAAAGTGTATTTATTATCAAAGTATGTATACATTAAACAACCTTGATATTCATCTCCTTACAGCCAGCCACAAGGCAAAGAAACCCAAAGAACCCATTAAAAAGTAAGACCATCAAACACACAACGTGCAGAGAGAAAAAAAGAACAAATAGCACAAGCAACAAAAGAAAGCAATCAACACCCAGAATGACGCAGAAACAAAGTCAGACATCACTACAGCAAGAGCAAGTCACAGCCTCAGTTCAGCACAGAGCTGAGTAAATATTGTGGAGCATCGAGCAAGACAGGCCCAACTCTCATCTCTGGTCTCAGCACCCTGCCATTTCAAACTTGCCTAGTGTTTAAATCGTCCAAACATTGGAACGTTCGTCGCTCTGGCTCCTGGACCCTGTCGATTTGATATGCTGTGGGCCTGGACCCTGCCACTGTGCGTCTCCTCGTATCCAACCTTTCCAAATTGGTCTGGAGCTTTGAAAGAGTGTGACCCCTTGCCCACAGGAGGATGCATTCACATGACAATATCCCTCAAGACCTTTTGTTTTATTTTGTAGTACGCAGAAAAGAAACATAAATTAAAATAATACAAACATACACTAAGATTTGCTACTTGCCAATATTCCATGTAAATACATATCTGTGGATTATCTTTCCATGTGATAGTTTGTGTCCTTCCCTGAAAAGATGCTGCAGTAATAAATGACGGACTTGCAGCTTCATTTCAATGAAAGGCAGTCTATTGCTACTATAGGAAAAGATGGGAAGATGGTTATGCTAGCATTGTTCTTCATTGACTGCACACATAAGCAGGAGGCCTGCTAACAAGGATATCTGGGGCCACACTGAAAGGCAGCTGTAGTTGGATTGGTTCATTTTTACATCTAATTGAAGCATATTTGGTATATATATGATATGCTGATTAAATCTGGAGGTTCAAAGTTCCAAGTAAGTTTATTATTGAAGTACATATACGTCACCATATACAACTCCGAGGTACATTGTCTTGCGGGTTTATTCAATAAATCTGTAGAATAATAACTATAGCAGAATCAATGAAAGACGGCCCATATTGGGCATTCAATCAGTTTGCAAAAGACAACAAACTGTGCAAATTCAAGAAGAAAGAAACAATAATATCAATAAATAACGAGACCATGAGATGAAGAATCCTTTAAAGCGAGTCCATAGGTTCTGAGTAATAACTGTTCCTGAACCTGGTGTGAGTCCTGAAGTTCCTGTACCTTCCTCCTGATGACAGCAGCAAAATGAGATCATGATCTGGGTAGGTGGGGGATGCTGCTTTCCTGTGATAGCATTTCGTGTACATATGCTCAATGGTGGAGAGAACTTTATCCGTGATGGACTGTGCTATATTTACTATTTTTTGTCAGATTTTCCATTCGAGGGCATTGGTGTTTCCTTAACAGGCTGTGATGCAGCCAGTTGATATTGTCCCCACCACACACCGAATGAAGTTTGTCAAAGTTTTAGAAGTCATGCTGAATCTTGGCAAAGTCCTAAGGAAGTCGAGGCATTGCTGTTTTTTCTTCGTAATTGCACTTATGTGCTGGGCCCAAGACAGGTCCTCTGAAATAAACGCAGTTCAGTACAAAGACAAATAAGGAGGAGCACAATTTAATTTGTCTACCTCACTATCCATTGACTTTAATGTGGAGCTGCTGGTTTTTATGTGCAGACTCAAGAATATATTCTACGTGAGCAGCTGGCCCACATATTCAAACAGAGGAAGTAACTGCAGAGCACTCCACAACATCACAGTTTCAGGGTATCAAAATCAGGAAGCTGTTTGTTGCTGTACCTCCTAGGCTGGTTGTCAGATTTTATCTGTGAACTACCTTGGGACCTTTTTACACCTTAGAAATGCATTGTAAGTATTTTGGTGCCACAGAGTGAGTGATTCCAAATGCTTAATGAAGAAGCCAAATAGGATCACAAACATGAGGAAGTCTGCAGGTGCTGAAATCTATGGCCACACACAAAAATGCTGGAGGAACTCTGCAGGTCAGGAGGCATCTATGGAAAAGAATAGATTGTCATTGATAGATACAGATGTAATGTATCTTTAGCTCAGGGGTTCCCAACCTTTTTTATGCCTTACCATTAACCTAGGGGTCCGTGGTGTTCAGGTTAGGAACCCCTACTTTAGGTAGAAATGGATCTCCTGGTTTCATCGTCCCTGCATTCACATGGATTTATATGCTAAAGGTAGCTGTAGTTCTCTCATCTGCAGTTAAACTGATTTGGTTATTAGGTGTCATCTTACAAACAATGTAAACACAATGAAAAATTAAAATTGTCATAGAAACATATTAAGACACTGATATTTCAGCAAGCAGGCTTTAGAGGTGATTAGGGGAATAGGCATCATTTAACTACAGTCATTGGAAGGATTCCTCAGTTAATAGTGTTTGAACATTCAGAAGTTGAGGATAGATCATGCTGTGACATGTTTACAGCACAATAGGAATTCAGAAAGAAAAACAAAACTCTATCAGAGCGCTTAAGTCATGCTGCCATGCTCACATATTAACACACAGCAATGGCAGGAGGTTAGGCCGTTGTCATTCTTTGGCAGATTTGTGTTAGTCCTCGAAGGTTTTACCAACAGTTATACTGAACAGCAAGCTTTGCCATTTATCTTAGATGTTATTTACTATTTTGTGATTGAGCAAAGCCAGCACGGAGAGCCTATCCCTTAGTTCTCTTAAGAAGAGCTACCTCCCACTGAGAAACTTTCAAATCACTGTCTTTTATTTTGGGTAAGATAATAATTACCCATCTCCAGAGATGTCAGTTTGATAGAATATCCTCTATTGTTACAGTCCAATTTTACTTTTGAGATTTGAATTACCACGTCTAACATTAAATAAACTAGCAGATTTTATGTTGCTATGCAATGACTTTACTAATATCAATGTACTGAAGCAGGAAGCGAACCAAGTAATAAGACCATAAGTTCATAAGATTTAGGCCATTTGGTCCATCGAGTCTGCTCTGCCACTTCATCAAGGCTGATCTATTTTATCTCTCAACACCAATCTCCTGCCTTCTCACTGTATCCTTTCATGCTCTGACTAATCGAGAATCTGCTTTAAATATACTCAATGACTTGGCCTCCACAGTCACTCTGTGGCTAAATAAATCCCTCCTCATCTCCATCCTAAAATGATGTCCCTCCAACCTGAGGCTGTGTCCTTTGTTCTTAAGACTCACTCACCATAGCCAATATCCTTTCCCCATCCACCTTATCTGCCCTTTCAATGTTCGATAGGGTTCAATAAGGTCATCCCTCACATGCAATTATTAATGCAAATATTAATTGTACTGGGATGTGAAACAAATATCTTATCATTCAGAGAAGGGACATGAAAAAGATGTGGAAATATAACATGGATATTCTATAGTCTGTTTTCCTATTCATGAAGAGCTTAAATACTTATTTCTTGTAAAGAAGTCAGTGTTGCTCCTAAAGAAGGATACTTATTAGAAACTTCTTTTTAACCTTGTAAACTTTGCTGAAACAAGAGGGTAAATGAACTGGATTTAGTGAGATGGAAAATAGCTCTGTGTCAAAGCTGGTTCTGTTCAAGCAAAAAATGATCTTAGTGATGGAGGGTGTTTTTTCATCTAGGTGCTGTAACGATTCATTGCACAGAGATTAAGTGAGGATGTCACAAAGACCGAGAAAAAACTGAGACAATTGCCACCAGATTGATTCCTGGGATGGTGTGTTTGTCTTACGGAGAGAGGTTAAGCATACTAGACCTTTGGCTGAGTATTCAGCTGTCAATGTGGACTCACTGTGTAAACACTATCTTATACTGGGAAAAAATGAGAGGAGAGCTCATTAAAATGTATAAAATTGAATGCAAATCTAAACTTTGGCATCTAAAATTTTGACGAACTTCTATAGATGTGCAGTGGAGAGTATATTGACTGGCTGCATCACAGCCTAGAATGGAAACACCAATGTCCTTGAATGGAAAATCCTACAAAAAATAGCGGATATGGTCCAGTCCATCATGGGTAAAGCTCTCCCCACCATGTATGTGCTCATACACGAAGTGACGTTATAGGAAAGCAGCATCCATCATCAGCGGCCCCCACACCCAAGGTCATGCTCTTTTTTTACACCGCTGCCATCAGGAAGAAGACACAGGAGCCTCAGGACTCAGACCACCAGGTTCAGGAACAGTGATGACCCCTCATCCATCAGACTCTTGAACCAAAGTGGATAACTTCACTCAACTTCACTTGCCCCTATTATTCTATCGATTTAATATGTCCACAAGAAAATGAATCTCAGGGCTGTATATGGTGACATATATGTACTTTGATATTAAAACTTACTCTGGAGCAGCAGTATAGTGCAATACATAAAATTACTACAGTACTGTGCAAAAGTCAGGCACCAGAGCTATATACATATGCCTACAAATTTTACACAGAACTGTACAAGAGAGAGATTGATTGATGTTTAGATATTAAGACAACATAGGGATATGGGGTAAGAGCTGGGAACTGACACTTGGGAGAAAACTTAGTCATGATCTTATTGAGTAGTGAGGAGTTCCCAAATATTTTGTATGCCATGCACCAAAGCCATTAAGCAAGGGGTCTTTGGACCCAAGTTGGGAACCCCTGGAGTAGAGGAACAGTCATCAGGGGTTGAGTGGTCTGTGCCTTCTCTGATTCTTATCCTCTAAGCCAGGGGTTCCCAACCTGGCATCCACGGACCTCTCTGTTAATGGTAGGTGGTCCATGGCATAATAACAGTTGGGAGCCCCTGTGCTAAACAATCTGGTTTTAGTGAGATGGAAAGTGGTTCTGTATCAGAGACTGATTCTGTTCAAGCAGGAAATTATGATAATAGTGTTGAAAGAGCAAAAATGTGCAGTTATTGGCAGTGACTGAATGTTTAGAGGCAAGGCTGAGTGTTCTGAATCCGGAGATTATGATCAGAAAATCATCAGAAATGTGTATTCAGATATAGTTTCATTTAGTTGAGTATATAGTATTATGCAAAAGTGCTAGGGTGCCTGAGACATTTGCACAGTACTGAAGTAATTTTATGTTTTGCCCTGTACTGCTGTCACAAAAAAAGCAAGTTTCATGATTAATGTGAGTGATGATATATCTGGGTCCATATTGTGGACTGAGAGTGGGAAGGGGTCAGGGGAAGGGTATAGGGGAATCATGGTTAGGAAAGGGGAAGGGAGGGGGAAGCACCAGAGAAACTTTCTATAATGATCAATAAACTAATTGTTCATAATTAATCAACCTTGCCTCCTTCTCTGCCACCTCTCCCATGGCGCTCCACCCTCACCATTGCCAACATCCTTTGTCCCGCCAGATTTACCAACTTGCTCTCCATTTCACATTGACAAATTCAGTTCTGTGCAAAAGTTTTAGACACTCTAGCTATATCTATCTATAACTATCTATCTATCTATCTATCTATCTATCTATCTATATATACCTAAGACTTTTGCGCAGAACTGTATCAAATGAGTATATTTATTGTAAACTTCATCCCTTTGATTTTACGGCAAAGATGTAATTGTTAAGCACATTCTTACTGTCTGACATCTGTCTCGTTTTTGCTGTCTCTTAGTGACATCCTCTGTTAATTGCTGTGCAATGAATCATTACCGAACTTAAATGCAAAAAAATTCTATCTCATTTGATTTAAGTTCCAAAACCACCAGATATGTAAAAGAAAAAAACTTTTCCTGAGAATGCAGTACCCTTGTAAATATGGCTTCAGTAAGAATATGATGGCACTCTCAGAAGAGCAGAAGATTAATGAAGATGGGACAAAAGAATTGGACAAAGGAAAGGTAAGAGCCATATCCCTTGTGTTCTTGTTGCTGAAGCAAGAGACAAGGGACTGTGCACTGAAAGACACAGAAAAAGAAAGATATGCTCTTTTGTCCCAGAATGTCTGGACCTTAGGGAAGACTCTCTAAATAGAAAGCCTGCCTCAGAAAAATACTATACTTCATAAATGGATCACAATAGTTTCTTTAGATCTTAAATCATATTAAACCTTTACAAATTGAACTTAGATTTTGCCAAAGGAAAGTGACCTTTTATCCAAAAGGAATTTAATTACAGACAACAGGCTGAGGCTTTAGAAATGTTAATTTGAAAATAAAGTGGCATTTTATTATGCATGCTTGTGGAAAGGGCTCGACTATATTTCATTTCATTGTTAATTTATGTTTATGTCAAACAAAGATGACATTTGATGTTATTATAAGGCTGTATAAAATCAGTATAATGTTGTCATTCATGTTCAGTTCAGAAAAGCAGTGAAAGAGACAGACTGGCAAAACATAGAATAAGGGCTGAACCTCGTCTACCTAATGAAGTGGCCACCGAGGCTACGTTCATGGTCTTCTGCCGTTGTGGCACATCCTCTTCAAGGTTCGACGTACGATGTGTTTTAAGATGCTCTTCTGCCTACCATTAGTTGGAAGGCATGATTATTTGAGCTACTGTTGCTTTTCTTTCAGCTTCAAGCAGTCTGACCATTTTCCTCTAACCTCACTCTTTGATAAGACATTTTGAGCCCACTGCATAACTTTTTGGTTTTCACACCATACTCTGTGAACTCTAGAGACTTGTGCATGAGAATCTCAGGAGATCAACAGTTTCTGAGATACACCACCCATCAGGCACCAACAATTATTCCATAGTCAGTAACTTAGATCACATTTTGTTCCCATTCTCATGGTTGGTCTGAACAACTACTGAACCTCTTGACCATGTATGCGTTGAGTTGCTGCCACATGATTGGTGGATAATGTTTGCACTAACGTGCTGGTGTATAGCCAGAGAGAAGCAGCTGAAACAGTTTGTGGTTGTGATATTTAGCTAACAGTAGAACTCCTTTCCATTATCTCTCTCCCTCTCACTCTTAGCTGGGTTTTCATAAAGTTTATTAGATTATTGAAATATTATCAAGCCTAGTTGGGGTTCTTGAGAGTGACATAGCACGCAGTTGAACTATTATACATAGAACCTTTGTACTATTTGATTTTCTTTTAGATCTTCTAAATAGATAACAGCTTACAGTATTACAATATTTAATGTTCAAATCTCAAAAGTTGAAAGTATATTTATTATCAAAGCATGTATACAACCCTAAGATTCATCATCCCAAAAACAACCACAAAACAAAGAAACACCATGGAACCCATTCAAAGAAAACATGAAACACCCAACATGCAAATAAAAAGAACAAATTGGGCAAAAAGAAAAAATGAGCCAAAAACACAGAATGTAAAGCAGAGAGTCATTGAAATAGTCCAGAAATGTTCGGTTGTATTCAGTTCAGTTCTACTTCGTGCTGTATCGTTTGTTGATTGTAGATTGAGAAGCCCGTCCACCCTGGCCAAAGTTGCACAAAATAGTAATAAAAAAGGAGTAACCAGAAACACATATAATATGAACTTCAGAGACAAATAGACACGTAGCTTACAATAATGTAAATATACTATAAAACTCACTGCTGATTGTTTAACAAAACTGGTGGAATTCATTTAAATTAAATTAAGTAATGTATTTTTTAACATTATGCTCCCCAATATCTTTTCAATTTTTATTGTAATTCACAGATACCCATTATAATAGCTCAAGTGGTTTCTTTTATCATTGTCCAGCCTTATAAATTCCTAAACTGAACTGCTGATTCAAGGGAAACTAGTCATATCCATTTAACTCCCCATCAGCTGATTCAGTTTCTAGATCTCTCTGGCTGTTGTACATTCCAGCTCTTCACAGCAGGGCTGAAAATTTAATGAAGCTGTTTCATGAAATTGTGTCTCCTTGGCCAGAACCTTTTCGGTCATCAGCACTCTTTACAGATGTTGTTTACAGATCACATACTCATTCAGTAGTATAGACTGGCTTTCATAAATGGCACAGAATACTCAAGAGAAAAGAATGAGTGTTGAAAAAGAACCTCTACAGAAGCATTTGGTGGACGGCAATAGCACTTAGGATATTTTTCCAATTTTCTGTTTGACTAGGCCATCCATGTTCATAATTATTCCCTTCAGAATCAATGGAACTCTAAAGAAATTAATAAAACTTTAAAAACATATATTTATTTATTGTTTATCGAGCTACAGCATGGAATATGAACTTCTGACACTTTGAGCCGCACTGCCCAACAGCCCCTCCTCCCCCAACTTAATCCTAGCCTAATCACAGGACAATTGACAATGACCAATTAACTTACCTGTTGGAACACACATAAAATGCTGGAGGAACGCAGCAGGACAGGCAGCATCTATGGAAAAGAGTAAGCAATCGACATTTGGGCTGAGACTCTTCAAGTCCATAGATGCTGCCTGGCCTGCTGAGTTTCTCCAGCATTTTGTGTATTGTTGCTTTGGATTTCCAGCATCTGCAGATTTTTTCTTGTTTGTGAACCTACGTGTTGGACTGTGGGAGGAAACCAGAGCACTGGAGGGAGAACGTACAAACTCCTTACTGGCGATGGCGGGAATTGAACCCTGGTCACCTATACTGTAAAGCGTTGTGCTAACCACTGTGCTAACCCAAGATTATACACCTAATCATTATACTCCATTCCCTTCCAAATGTCACCTTATTGTATCATTGTGGCTCACATATTGAGCTTTGTTTTTCATCTTCTCAGGATTTGCATTGGTAAGTAACTCTGGGATTTCATAGCTCTTACGAAATCTAATAAGAAATCAACATCTTCCAGGAAAATTAATCACGCAATTTCATCTGCGATTTACTTCCATTCAATGTCAATAGGGATGTCCTTGTTATATCTCTTTATAAAATACAGCCCATGAATTGACTGTGCATAGAACACAATGGGAATTTTTCACAGATAAGAGGTACGTAATTTCTTTTCAAGCATTTCCATACTTACCCATGGTATCAAAACAAGCCATATACATTCTCAATTGTAAATTCAAGAGATTATGTGGATGGTAAAAATCTTGAGCAGCATACATAAAATTTTGGAGGAACTCAGTAAGTCCTTTCTTCTTTCAGTTATTTCTTAACTTTTCATTACTAGTTGTAATGTTTCTCAAATGCATTAATAGGCTCTACATATGCACAAAAGGGATTATAGTTTATTTGCAGGGCAGAACACTAAAGCTATTTCCATTTTTGTGCATTAAAATTTGTGTTTGACTGTTCTCTCTCTCTCTCTCTCTCTCACCTGCTGCTGCCGGGGGAAGGGGCCTGCGTTTGAACAGTCTCTCTCCCCCTGTCACTCAATACTGCCGGAGGATGGTGCCAGAGTCTTCGGTCTTGTGCAAGGCTTAATTGACACAGTTTGTGTATTGTACTCTGCGGTTCATGTTATGATGTGTTTCTGGTTTCTGATTACTCCTTTTTCTTTACTATTTTGCGCAATTTTGATTGGGGGGGGGGGAGCTGGCTCTGCAGGCTGCAGTCAATGCGCGACAGTGCTAAATAGAACTGAACTGAACATTCCTAGTCTGTTTCAATGACTCTGTGGTGTGATGTTTTATATTCTGTGTCCTTCACTCATTTTTTTTTCCATTTGCATGATTTGTTCATTTTTTTGTGTGTGTTGGGTGTTTGATGCTTTCTTTGAGTGAGGTTCTGTGATGTTTCTTTATTTCATGGTTGTCTGCAGGAAGACAAATCTCAGGGTTGTATACTGCATACATACTTTGATAATAAATGTACTTTGAATCTCTTGTATCTTTGAAATCCTTCTCCAGAATAGGTGTCCCTGTCATTATTATGTTGTTTCAAAGAAGACACAGTGCATGTGTCACACCCACAGACATGGTAGCGAGGTAGATACGACAATTGCATTTGTGAATTTGCATGTGTCAGCTAATTATTATTTAATCGTGGTGGTATTTAACTCCATACTTTTCGTTGTAGTGCTTGTCGAGGCTTGGACAGAGCACAGCAACACTTCACTGCCTGTTTGCTTTTGGCCTTCCCTGAGAATTTGGACTTTTGAGTCAACTGACTTTGAAGACTAGCGGTATTCGTTTAATGTTTAGATTTTCTTTTCAGCCGCAGAGTAAGCTTCATTTCCCATTTGAGAGTTTTATTTAACGGCCCTATTTGGCCTAGCTTTTACTGTTTTGTTTTCCCTTTAACACTGTTCGCAATAAAGTTTGTGAACTATCGATCTGCTTCAGTGTCTCTCACTCCGCACTTGGGTCATATCCGAACCTAGTAACAACATGAATGTCCTGAACAACAGATTCACTATCTATCTAAATGTATAGATATATTACAAAGCTTTATAAAAAGAAAAGTATTGATTTTCTACATCAGAGATATACTTCCAATGATAAATTACAAGTAACATACCAATAAGAGCATTTCACATAATTGCAAATGATTATCTCTTTTAAATCAATAATAACAATGACTCCAGCCTAGTCTTCCTGTCTTTCTTACAAGTTCCAGTAATGAATCTATGTTTTGACTTTTCATGAACATAAGTCTTCTGTCCATCTGTTAAACTTACTTGCATCTGGCAATGGAGTTGAAATTTGTACTGATTCTAAGCTGGACACAACCTCATGACTGAATACTTTTTTTTATATACAGCAGATCTACACGGATGCTATGGAATTTTGAGCAGTTCCTACCAAGTATCTGCTGATTACATCAATCTCTATTACCTTTCATTTGTGTGCCTTCAGTTGCCATGAGAGCAAAGAACACAGATATTTTAATTTTGCTTGAAATTGTATTGGTCTTGTTTCAAGTAATAACGCTCTGACCCTTTCTTCTTGAGATTGCACTTACTGTAAATGTTCTGAATGATGGCTTTGCTACTCCATTTGAGGCAGATGATATGATATATTTGATATTGTTGCATTGGATAATGTTTACAGAGAAAAACATTCAAAACAGGGGAAATTGTCAGAAATAATAATTTCAAGCAAACTATTGCATGCACTTCAGAACCATGACGTGACAACTTGACTGGTTGCTTCGCTGCCTGGTATGGAGAGTCCAATGCACAGGGCTGAAAAAAGCTAGGGGACAGTCATCACCACCATCAAGGACATATTCAAAAAGTAGTCAGCTGCTCTCTCTCTGCTGGGTCCATCTTTGTGTGGTCGAGACTTGCTGTTACCAGGTTCAGATATGGCCCAAGTGCAGAGTGAGAGACACTGAAGCAGGTCGATAGTTCACAAACTTTATTACTGTTCTTCATTAAGGATTCTCAGCGTCCTGGACCTGGCCTCTTCTCATTACTACTGTCAGGGAGGAGGTACAGGAGACTGAAAAGGCATACTCAATGTTTTAGGGACAGTTTTTTTCCCATCCACTATCAATTGCTGAAAGGTCCGTGAATCCGTGAAGGCTACCTCACTATTCTGCTCCCTGTTTGCACTAGTGATTCAATACTTCTTGTTGCAATTTAATGTAAGTTTTTATGTATTGCACTGTACCGTTGCCACAAAACAACAAATTTCATGACATTTCAGAAATCTGATTGTGATTCAGATTCCACTGGATGTTCAACAGTGGTACACAAGCCAATGTGTTTTTACTTCAATCCACTTTGTGACAATCAATTAATGCCAGAAATTGTCATTTAATGATTCAAGGTCACTGCATAAACAGGGCCACTAAACATAGCTTCCTGCTGTTTGCTGTCTTTACTGTGAATTCTGCATGTAGAGAATAAAGTTTTGACAAAATATTTTCTCATGAAGTAGTTTGCATTAATGCACATTATTTAATGGTCCTCTGCTCACATAGCAATGGATTATGAAGATTATGGAATAATTTTAGTTCCTGGTGTGCTGGTCAAATTCTGTCCATCACTTCAGTGTTTATTTACAGAGGCTTTGCACAATGGGCGTTCACTGACTGCATTTAACATGCAGAAGTCAGAGTGCTAGAGTTCTCATGTGGTATCTGCAACAGAGCATCTGCAAAGGCATTAGAGTCACAGAAAAGCCACCGCTCAGAAACAGGCCCTTCAGCCCATCTAGTCCGTGTCACTTAAACTGCCGACTCCCATTGACCTACACCATAGCTCTCCAAATCGCATCCACCACTTGAGTTGTCATTTGTTCCACACTCTCACCACACACTGAGCAAAGAGGTTTCCCCTAATGTTCCCCTTAAACTTTTCACCATTCACCCTTAATCAATGACCTCTAATTCTAGTCTCACCCAACCTCAGTGAAAAAAGTCTGCTTGCGATTATCTTATCTATACCTCTCATAATTTAATATACCTCTATCAGAATCAGAATCAGAATCAAGTTTATTATCACTGGCTATGTCCTGAAATTTGTTAACAGCAGCAGCAGTTCTATGCAATTCATAATATAGAAGAAAAAAAATAATAATGATAATGAATAAGTAAATAAATTACAGTATACATATATTGAATAGAATAAAATCATGTAAAAAACAGAAATAATATATATTAAAAAAGTGAGGTAGTGATCAAAGGTTCAATGTCCATTTAGGAATCAGATGGCAGGCGGGAAGAAGCTGTTCCTGAATCGCTGAGTGTGTGCTTTCAGGCTTCTGTATCTCCTACCCATAAGACCATAAGACCATAAGATATAGGAGCAGACGTAGGCCACAGCGAGAAAAAAGCATGCCCTGGGTGCTGGAGGTCCTTAATAATCGATGCTGCCTTTCTGAGACACTGCTTCTTGAAGATGTCCTGGGTACTTTGTAGGCTAGTACCCAGGATGGAGTCGACTAAATTTGTAACCCTCTGCAGCTTCTTTCAGTCTTGTGCAGTAGCCCCCCATACCAGAGAGTGATGTAGCCTGTCAGAATGCCCTCCACGGTATATCTATAGAAGTTTTTGAGTGTATTTGTTGACATACCAAATCTCTTCAAACTCCTAATGAAGTATAGTCGCTGTCTTGCCTTCTTTATAGCTGCATCGATCTGTTGGGATCAGGTTTGATCCTCAGAGATCTTGACACCCAGGAACTTGAAACTGCACACTCTCTCCATTTCTGATCCCTCTTTGAGGATTGGTATGTGTTCCTTCGTCTTACCCTTCCTGAAGTCCACAATCAGCTCTTTCGTCTTACTGATGTTGAGTGCCAGGTTGTTGCTGCGACACCACTCCACTAGTTGGCATATCTCGCTCCTGTATGCCCTCTCATCACCATCTGAGATTCTACCAACAATAGTTGTATCATCAGCAAACTTATAGATAGTATTTGAGCTATGCCTAGCCACACAGTCATGTGTATATAGAGAGTAGAGCAGTGGGCTAAGCACACACCCCTAAGGTGCACCAGATTTGATCGTCAGTGAGGAGGAGACATTATTACCAATCTACACAGATTGTAGTCTTCTGGTTGTGAAGTCGAGGTTCCAATTGCAGAGGGAGGTACAGAGGCCCAGGTCTGTAACAACTTCTCAATCAGGATTTTGGGGATGATGGTATTAAATGCTGAGCTATAGTCGATGAACAGCATCCTGACATAGGTTTATGTGTTGTCCAGGTGGTCTAAAGCCGTGTGAAGAGCCATTGACCTATTGTGGTGATAGGCAAATTGCAATGGGTCCAGGTCCTTGCTGAGGCAGGAGTTGAGTCTAGTCATGACCAACCTCTCAAAGCATTTCATCACTGTAGATGTGTGCTACCGGGCGATAGTCATTAAGGCAGCTCACGTCATTCTTCATAAGCACTAGTATAATTGTTGCCTTTTTGAAGCAAGTGGGAACTTCCGCCCAGAGCAGTGAGAGGTAGAAAATGTTCTTGATTACTCCCACCAGTTGGTTGCAACAGGTTTTCAGAGCCTTACCAGGTAGCCCATTGGGATCTTCTGCCTTGCGAGGGTTCACTCACTTTAAAGCCAGCCTAACATTGGTCTCTGAGACAGCGATCACAGGGTCATCAGGTGCAGCAGGGATATTTACAGCTCTAGTTATATTCTCCCTATCAAAGCGGACATAGAAGGCATTGAGTTCATCTGGTAGTTAAGTGTTGCTGCCATTCATGCTATTGGGCTTCGCTTTGTAGGAAGTAATGTCTTTCAAACCCTGCCAGAGTTGTCGTACATCCGATGTCGCCTCCACCCTCATTCTAAATTGTCTCTTCATCCTTGAAATCTCCTCTGAATCTTTTATGTTCTAGTGAATAAAGTTCTAATCTATTCATTCTTTCCTTATAACTCAGGTCCTCCAGTCCTGGCAACATCCTTGTACCCTTTCAAATATTTCCTGTAGGTAAATGACTGAAACTGCACACAATACTCCAAATTACGCCTCACAAACGTCTTACACAACTTCAACATAACATCCCAGCTACTGTACATTACACTTCAATCTATGAAGGCCAATGTGCCAAAAGCTTTCTTTACGACCATTTCTATCTGTGTTCTGCTTGACATTCCTGTACTTGAGTACAAAACTATCCTATGACAGAAAAATTTCCTGTTTTTGCTTCTTTGATGTTGTTATTGTACGTTGTGCTAATTAGGTACCTAACATCACTAATCCCAGTTACAGTAGTCGTTGCATACAGTCTGCTACTAGGATAAATGGTTTGCCATGATTCCAAACACTATGTTGCATTCATTCTTGACTTGTGCATAATTGTACTTATTTTTGTGAGAGTGCGACAAACAATCTAATTGGTTTTCCTTGTTAATAGTTTTTTTAGTTTATTTCAACACAAACAGCACAAAGACACATCAGCTACTAATTTCAGCTCATGCATAGGTTGTTTCATGAAAAAGAAAAGGTTCAATTGCTGAAGCTTACTTGCATTCATTATCTGCCGTTATTCTTGCTCCATAAGCCAGCCGGTGGTGTAGTGGCTTCCACACTGGCTTCGGAGACAAGAGGACGGAGTTCAAATCCGGATGAAGCCTTGCATGCTTTCCATCCGTGCTGGATTGAGTGTTGAACTAGCAACTCAGCCTCATAAAAAAAAGACAAAAATGCTAACAAAAATGGCATGGTTGCTGCCCAATATGCCACGAGGTGCAGAACGGAACAACAATAATTCTTGTTTCACGTTACGTGCCTTTTCAGCTCAAGAATGCTGAATGAACACCATAGCAAGGTCTGTCAGGAATCAAGCATACCGTATTGTGTCTAGGAATGTGCCTAGTTCAATTGGATGTTAATTTCAGGATTTAGTGCTTTGTTTCCAGTGACGGGGTGGAGATGTAAGGAGGGGTAAGGCGTTCCGTCCCTCCACTAGCCTGCAGGTCACCCTTGGGCAATGGGTATCACCTGCTTAGACCGCCAATCAGGGTCGGGTGAAACCATGGGAGCAGGAGATGAATGGTCGTATGAGCAGATGGTGCATGTCACAAGTCCTGGTTATGCGACCACTGACGCCAGGCAGACAATCTTTGAAGAGTATTGATTATAGCTGGGGTCACTCATCTTGTAAAGGCACAGCCCAGAAGAAGGCAATGGCAAACCATTGCTATAGAAAAATTTGCCAAGAACAATCATGGTCATGGAAAGAACATGATCGCCTACGTCATCTGACCTGGTACATAATAAATGTAATGAAAGAGCAGTGCTTTGTTAATAGCCTCTACTATTTCTGTCTCTAGTTTCAGGTCATTGACATCAACCTTCCAATCAGTACACACAGCTTAGAATATGGGACTTAGACGGAACAGTACACCCAGGTCCACAGTGTCTGTGCTGACCATGACACAGACTAATTATATCTGCTTGCACATGATCTACATCCCTCCACTACTTTCATTTTTACATATGCATCTGTCTAAATACCTCTTAAGTATCATTATCATAGCTGCTTCTACCATCAGCCCTGACACCACACATTCCAGGCACCTAATCTCTATGCACATCTCCCTTAAAGCTTCCCTCCTCACCTTAAAGCTATGCCCTCTAGTATTCGACATTTCCACCCTGCAAAAGAGACTCTGCCTATCCATCCTAGTTCATAGTTTTGTAAATAAAAGTAAGCTTTTACTTTGCTATAACGTTACACAGTTTTCAAATAATGTCCTGAGTACTTTGTCCAGTATCAAAAGCTAACCTCTAGTTCACATTATGATCTGTTTCTGGTTTTGTTGTCTCTCCATTTTTTTTTTTGTTGCTATTTTTGTGTCATTTTGATCCGGGTGGACTGACCCTGCAGCCTGTAAATAATGGAAACACAGCACAGAGTTAGGTTGAACTGAGTTGGACTGAATATGCTGGAGCCTTTTGATAACTTTGCGGTTAATGTTTTATATTCGGTGTTTTTCACTTTTTTTTGCTGTTTGCATAATTTGTTTTTTTTGTGTGTGTGTTGGAGGTTTGGTGTTTTTCTTTTGAACGAGGTTCATGGTTTTCTTCGTTTCATGGCTGTCTGTGAGAAGACGAATCTCGGGGTTGCATAATGCATACATACATTGATAATAAATGTACTTTAAACTTTGAAGAGTTTGTTTGTGTTAATGAATATCAACAAAAATATGCTGCTGGCTGCACAAAGAATGATGCACTTTCATCTGTTTAAGTTAGATTTGTAAATTACAACCTTGTGAACAAGTAGAACACATTGTATGTGCTAATAGCAAACTATTGCTGACTCTCTGTTGATGTTCATTCGTGTCTAGGCATAGTAACACCCTTCACTCTGTGAACTCTGCATACAAATGGACTGAAGATATTGCTTATCATCTACAGTTTTACTTCATGTCTATATGCTGTGTTAAGCACTCTATTTGTCCTGATGTTGGTACAATTTCAGCAGAGTAGGCTTTCAATTTAACAGTTCTTTCCGTCAATTATATCTGGCTGAATGTGTTCTAGCTGGTATCAGCTTATTATCAAACAGAACATCTGGTAGTAACAATTTACAAGTCAATGTGTTGGTTGTTAATTAATATCTTGACTCAAAATGTCTGTCTCTTTCCTAAGTATAATCCCACTTCCTAATGGCGCTTACTATTTATAATTGCTACTGAAATTTCCTTTTGTCATTTGAGTGAGCCTTGATCTGCTGGCTGTCAAAATGTGACCTTTCTCTATTTGACACAAGTGGTACATACAAGCTCGTTTTCGATGCTTAAGAGAAGTCTGCGTAGCTACATGGAAGGCAGAGGTATAGGCGGCTATGATCTGGGTGCAGGTTGATAGGTGTAGGCAGTTTAAGCGGTTCAGCATGGACTAGATGGGATGAAGGGCATGTTTCTGTGCTGTTCTTTTTTATGACTCCACACTGTAACTGAAATACTGTATGTGGCTGTTCGAAATTATGGAGAATGATTACCATTGCCACGATAACATTTGCTAAATTAATCACCCCAGACTCAGTTTTATACTCTTAGACTTTGCAATGATACTCTGATTATGAACCAGAGTTATACTCATCACTTGAGATGGGTACAACCCACTGGCATTAGAGGTTGCCACTTCCATTGAAACGGCAATTTCATACGAAATTTTCAATGTGTTCTCTAATTGTCTGAACTTGTTTATCTTCCAGTCCACCCACAAATCCAGTGCACAAGCATGACCTAATGATAGAGGAAACGTAAGCATTAGTTCTCCAGTGAAAAAAATGATCACACTAATTGTGTTTTGACCTTGTTTCAAATATTAACACGAGAAATTCTGTAGATGCTGGAAATACGAAGAATCATACACAAAATGCTGGAGGAACTCAACTTGTCACACGACATCTATGGAAGTAAAAAAACAGTTGACATTTCGTGCCAAGACCCTTCTTCAGGACAGAGAAGGAAGAGGGAAGATGCCAGAATAAGAAGGTGGCGGGAGGTAAAGGAGGATAGCTGGACAGTGATAGGTGAAGCTAGGTGGGTGGGAAAGGTAAAGGGCTGGAGAGGAAGGAATCTGATAGGAGAGGGGAGTGTCGCATAGGAGAAAGGGAAGGAGTAGGGGCACCAGGGGGAGGTGATAGGAAGGTCAGAAGATGTAAAAGGACAGGTGGGTGGGGGAGGGGAGATGGGCAATATAAGAAGCGGGAAGGAGTAGGGACATTTTTTTTACTGGAAAGCGAAATTGATATTCATGTCATTAGGTTGGAGGCTACCCAGACAGAATGTAAGGTGTTGTTCCTCCAACCTGAGTGTGGCTTCATAATGGTAGGACAGGAAGCAATGGATCAACATGTCAGAACAGGAATGGAAATTGGAATTAAAATGTTTAGCCACCGGGAAGTTCCGCTTTTGGCAGATGGAGCAGAGATGATCAACAAAGTGGTCCCCCAATTTAAAATGGATCTCAACCAAGTAGAGGATGCCACATCAGGAGCACCAGACACAAAAGATGACCCCAAGAGATATGCAGATGAAGCGTTGCTGTGCCTGGAAGGACTGTTTGGGGCACTGAATGGAGGTGAGGGAGGAGGTGAATGGGCAAGTGTAACACTGAGGCCAATTGCAGGGATAAGCACCAGGAGAGAGATTAGTGAGGAAGAATGAATGAATTGACAAGGGAATCACGGAGGGAGTGATCCCTGTGGAAAGTGAAGGGGGTGGGAGCAAAGATGTTTGGTAGTAGGATCCCTGGTAAAAATTTGTTTGGTAAAATTATTTACCAAATTTATGTTTCAGATTAATAGTTTTCAGCTATTTCTAATTGCTTTGAAATAAATTAAATTTACAATTGCTTCATGACAATGATAAACTTATGACCACAGGATGTAGGAGCAGAACCAGGCCATTTGCAGTGCAAAGTTAAGTAATGCAAATAAAGTCTAGGACTCCAACTCCCTTTGTGACTGGAACAACACGCTCAAAATGCTGGAGATCTTCACAGATCATGCAGCATCACTGGAAATGTATAAACAGTTGACATTTCTGGCTTCATCAGGACTGGAAAAGAAGGATGAAAATGCCAGAATAGGAAGGTGGGGGGGAGGGGGAGGAAGATCTGCCTATCTCCTACCCTGGCACCTCTGCTTCTCTTTCTCCCATTGTATACTCTTCTCTCCTATCAGATTCCTCCTTCTCCAGCCCTTTAACTTCCCACCTAACACCTCCAAGCTTCTTACTTCATCTCCCCTCCCCCACTGGCTTCACTTATCACCTTTTAGCTTGTACTCCTTCCCCTCCCCACCTTCGTACTTTGCCATCTTCACCCTTCCTTTCCCATCCTGATGAAGGGTCTCGGCCCGAGGTGTATATGGATTTCAGCAAGGCACTTGATAAGGTAACCCATGCAAGGCTTATTGAGAAAGTAAGGAGGCATGGGATCCAAGGGGACATCGCTTTGTGGATCCAGAATTGGCTTGCCAAAGAAGGCAAAGAGTGGTTGTAGACGGGTCATATTCTGCATGGAGGTTGCCTCAGGGGTCTGTTCTGGGACCCCTACTCTTTGTGATTTTTATAAATGACCTGGATAAGGAAGTGGAGGGTGGGTCAGTAAGTTTGCTGATGACACAAAGGTTGGGGGTGTTGTGGATAGTGTGGAGGGCTGTCAGAGGTTACAGTAGGACATTGATAGAATGCAAAACTGGGCTGAGAAGTGGCAGATGGAGTTCAACCTAGATAAGTGAGAAGTGGTTCATTTTGGTACGTCAAATGTGATGGTAGAATATAGTATTAATGTTAAGACTCTTGGCAGTGTGGAGGATCAGAGGGATCTTGGGGTCCAAGTCCATAGGACACTCAAAGCTGCTGTGCAGGTTGACTCTGTGGTTAAGAAGGCATATGGTGCATTGGCCTTCATCAATCATGGGATTGAGTTTAGGAGCTGAGAAATAATTTTGCAGCTATATAGGACCCTGGACAGACCCCACTGAGAGTATTGTGCGCAGTTCTGGTCGCCTACAACTGGAAGGATGTGGAAACCATAGAAAAGATGTAGAGGAGATTTACAAGGATGTTGCCTAGATTGAGGGGCATGCCTTATGAGAATAGGTTGCATGAACTAGGCCTTTTCTCCTTGGAGCGAAGGAGGATGAGAGGTGACCTGATAGAGGTGTATAAGATGATGAGAAGCATTGATTGTATGGATAGTCAGAGGCTTCTTCCTAGCGCTGAAATGGCTAGCATGCGAGGGCACAGTTTTAAGGTGCTTGGAAGTAGGTACAGAGGGGATGTCAGGAGTGAGTTTTTTTACGCAGAGAGTGGTGAGTGTGTGGAATGGGCTGCTGGCAATGGTGGTGGAGACAGATACAATTGGGTCTCTTAAGAACATGGAGCTTAGAAAAATAAAGAGCTATGGGTAACCCTAGGCAATTTCTATGGTAAGGACTTGTTTGGCACAGTTTTGTGGGCTAAGGGGCCTGTATTATGCTGTAGGTTTATCTATGTTTCTATGTGTCTATGTTTCTACTGTACTCCATATGTCCTCACAAATATGCAGTCAAATTCTGCTCTAGCTCCATCTACAAGTTTGCAGAAGTCATGACCATTGCAGGCTGGATCTCAGCTAACAACAAATTAGGAAGGAGGTAAAGAGCCTAGTGGAACATTGTCATGATAATGACCTTTCTCTGAATGTTAGCAAAGCAAAAGAGCTGTCTTTTTTTCACTTCAAGAAGAGGAATGGTACATTTGAATGGTACAAATGATGCTGGGATGTTGAGGGCTTCAAGAACCTAGGTGTAAAACTCACCAATAGCTTAATCCTGTCCCATCCATCCATGCTTAAGAAAGCACAGCAGCCACCTCTACTTTCCCAAGAGGCTAAATAAAATTGGCATGTCTCAAAGGGTTCAAAGAATTCCAAGTACAATTATTATCGAAATATATATGCAGTATACAATCCTGAGATTCACCTTCCCCACAGACAGCCACGAATCAACATTAAGAGCCATAGAAACATAGAAACATAGAAAATCTATAGCACAATACAGGGCCTTTGGCCCTCAAAGTTGTGCCGAAAATGACCTTTCCTGAGAAATTACTAGGGTTACCCACAGCCCTCTACTTTTCTAAGCTCCATGTACCTATCCAAAAGTCTCTTAAAAGACCCTATCGTATCAACCTCCACCACCGTTGCCGGCAGCCCATTCCACGCACTCACCATGCTCTGCGTAAAAAACATACCACTGACATCTCCTCTGTACCTACTCCCAAGCAGCTTAAACCTGTGTCCTCTTGTGGCAACCATTTCAGCCCTGGGAAAAAGCCTCTGACTATCCACACGATCAATGCCTCTTATCATCTTATACACCTCTATCAGGTCACCTCTCATCCTTCGTCGCTCCAAAGAAAAAAGGCCAAGTTCACGCAACCTGTTTTCATAAGGCATGCTCCCCAATCCAGGCAACATCCTTGTAAATCTCCTCTGCACCCTTTCTATGATTTTCACATCCTTCCTGTAGTGAGGTGACCAGAACTGAGCACAGTACTCCAAGTGAGGTCTGACCAGGGTCCTATATAGGTGAAACATTACCCCTCTGCTCCTAAATTCAATTCCATGATGAATGAAGGCGAATACACCGTATGCCTTCTTAACCACAGAGTCAACCTGCGCAGCTGCTTTGATCGTCCTTTGGACTCGGACCCCAAGAACCCTCTAATCCTCCACACTGCCAAGAGTCTTACCATTAATACTATATTCTGCCATCATATTTGACCTACCAAAATGAACCACTTCACACTTACCTGGGTTGAACTCCATCTGCCGCTTCTCAGCCCAGTTTTGCAACCTATCAATGTTCCGCTGTAACCTCTGACAGCCCTCCACACTATCCACAACACCCCCAACCTTTGTGTCATCAGCACACTTACTGACCCATCCCTCCACTTCCTCATCCAAGTCATTTATAAAACTCACGGTCCCAGAACAGATCCCTGAGGCACACCACTGGTCACCGACCTGCATGCAGAATATGACCCATCTACAACCACTCTTTGCCCTCTGTGGGCAAGCCAATTCTGAATCCACAAAGCAATGTCTCCTTCGATCCCATGCCTCCTTACTTTCTCAATAAGCCTTGTATGGGGTACCTTATCAAATGCTTTGCTGAAATCCATATACACTACATCTACTGCTCTTCCTTCATCAATGTGTTTTGTCACATCCTCAAAAAATTCAATCAGGCTCGTAAGGCACGACCTGCTCTTGGCAAAGCCATGCTGACTATTCCTAATCATATTATACCTCTCCAAATTTTCATAAATCCTGCCTCTCAGGATCTTCTCCATCAACTTACCAACCAGTGAAGTAAGACTCACTGGTCTATAATTTCCTGGGCTATCTCTACTCCCTTTCTTGAATAAGAGAACAACATCCACAATCCCCCAATCCTTCGGAACCCCTCCTGTCCCCATTGGTGATGCAAAGATCATCACCAGAGACTCAGCAATCTCCTTCCTTTTCTCCCACAGTAGCCTGGGGTACATCTTATCCGGTCCCGGTGACTTATCCAACTTGATGCTTTCCAAAAGCTCCAGTACATCCTCTTTCTTAATATCTATATGCTCAAGCTTTTCAGTCCACTGCAAGTCATCACTACAATCACCAAGATCCTTTTCCATAGTGAATACTGAAGTAAAGTAATCATTAATTACCTCTGCTATTTCCTTCAGTTCCATACACACTTTCCCACTGTCACACTTGATAGGTGCTATTCTTTCACATACTATTCTCTTGCTCTTCATATACTTGTTGAATTCCTTGGTGTTTTCCTTAATCCCGCCCGCCAAGGCCTTCTCATGACCCCTTCTGTCTCTCCTAATTTCCTTCTTAAGTTCCTTCCTGTTAGTCTTATAATCTTCTAAATCTCTAACATTACCTAGCTCTCTGAACCTTTTAAAAAATGCTGGGGAACGCAGCAGGCCAGGCAGCCCGCCCCCCCCCCCCATCCCTTCCCACCGATCTCCCTCCCAGCACTTATCCTTGTAAGCAGAAGTTCTACACATACCCTTTCAATTCCTCCCGCGCTACCATTCAGGGCCCCAGATAGTTCTTCCAGGTGAGGCAACACTTCACCTGTGAGTCAGCTGCGGTGATGTACTGCGCCCGGTGCTCCCGCTGTGGCCTTCTATATATTGGCGAGACCTGACGCAGGCCAGGAGATCATTTCGCTGAACACCTACGCTCTGTCCACCAGAGAAAGCAGGATCTCCCAGTGGCCACACATTTTAATTCCACTTCCCATTCCCATTCTGATATGTCTATCCACAGCCTCCTCTACTGTCAAGATGAAGCCACACTCAGGTTGGAGGAACAACACCTTTTATTCTCTTAGGGTAGCCTCCAACCTGATGGCATGAACATTGATTTCTCTAACTTCTGTTAATGCCCCACCTCCCCTTCGTACCCCATCCCTTATTTATTTATTTTCTTTCTCTTTTTTCTCCCTCTGTCCCTCTCATTATAACTCCTTGCCCATCCTCTATGCTCGCCTCCCCTATCTTTCTCCTTAGGCCTCCCATCCCATGATCGTGTCCCTTCTCCAGTCTTGTATCCCTTTTGCCAATCAACTTTCCAGCTCTTAGCTCCATCCTTCCCCCTCCTGTCTTCTCCTATCATTTTGGATCTCCCCCTCCCCCTCCCACTTTCAAATCTCTTACTATATCTTCTTTCAGTTAGCCCTGACAAGGGGTCTCGGCCTGAAACATCGACTGTACCTCTTCCTATAGATGCTGCCTGGCCTGCTGCGTTCACCAGCATTTTTTATGTGTGTTGCTTGAATTTCCAGCATCTGCAGATTTCCTCGTGTTTGTGTTCTGAACCTTTTGTAAGCATTTCTTTTCTCCTTCACTAGATTTACTACAGCCTTTGTACACCACGGTTCCTGTACCCTGCCATAAGTTCCCTGTCTCATTGGAACATACCTATGCAGAACTCCACACAAATATTCCCTGAAGATTTGCCACGCTTCTTCCATACCTTTCCCTGAGAACATCTGTTCCCAATTTAAGCTTCCAAGTTCCTGCCTGATAACCTCATAATTCCCCTTACTCCAATTAAACGCTTTTCTAACTTGTCTGTTCCTATCTCTTTTATTTACAATGCTATTGTAAAGGAGATAGAATTATGATCACTATCTCCAAAATGCTCTCCCATTGAGAGATCTGACAACTGAGCAGGTTCATTTCCCAATACCAAATCAAGTACAGTCTCTCCTCTTGTAGGCTTATCTACCTTAGCTTATCATGGCAGTAGAGACTGACCCAGATTGGGGGACCGCTTCGTCGAGCACCTCCACTCTGTCCGCCACAGCAGACAGGATCTCCCGGTTGCCACCCACTTCAACTCTGCTTCACATTCCCATTCGGATATGTCCATACATGGCCTCCTCTACTGCCATGATTAGGCCAAACTCAGATTGGAGCAGCAACATCTTATATACCATTTGGGTAGTCTCCAGCCCCTGGGTATGAACATAGAATTCTCCAGCTTCCGGTAATTCCCTCCCCCTCCCTTCCCCCATCCCAGTTTCACTCTGCCCCTTCCTCCAGCTGCCTACCTCATGGTTCTGCTTCCTTCTACTTCCCATTGTGCTTTCCTCTATTCCATCTTCAACTTTCCTGCCTATCCTCTCCCTGCTTCCCCTCCCCTACCCCTTTATCTTTCCCCTTACTGGTTTTTCACCTGGAACCTACCAGCCTTCTCCTTCCCATCCTCTCCCCACCTTCTTTATAGGGCCCCTGCCCCCTCCCTCTTCAGTCCTGACGAAGGGTGTCGGCTTGAAACATTGACTGTTCGTTTCCAGGGATGCTGCCCAACCTGCTGAGATCCTCCAGCGTGTTGTGCATGTTGCTTTAACCCCAGCAACCGCAGGGTATTTTGTGTTTATCATAGCTTCAAGTACTGATCCACGCTCTAAGCTCATTCACTTTGTTCACAATACTCCTTGTGTTAAAATAGACAAATCTCAAGCTGTCGATCTGAGCGCATCCCTTCACTATCACCTGCCTATCCTCCCTCACACACTGTCTCTAAGCTTTCTCTATTTGTGAGCCAACAGCCTCTTCCCCAGTCTCTTCAGTTTGGTTCCCACCCCCCAACAATTCTAGTTTAAACTCTCCCCACTAGCCTTAATCATGAAATCCTTTTTAAAAATATCATATCACCATGATAACCATAACCATGAAATCTATTCCAAAAATATCACATCACCCTCACCTTCCCCCCAAGTGCAAACGAGCGAAAACATGGATATAAAACACATGATCAAAATTTGTATTTCAGTTCAGCTCAGTGTTCATTGTCTGCAGGCCACTGTGATTCAAAATTGTCCAGACTAGCTATGGAAAAAAGGAGCGACCAGAAACCAGAAGACATATCATAAACATGAATAAGAGTCCACAATCCACAAACTGCATCAATTAAACCTTACTCCGACATCATCGGTGGGGGGTCGGGAGGAGAGAGATAGAGAGAGAGATAGAGAGATAGATAGATAGAGAAAGAGAGAGAGATCACTTGAACGCAAGGACCTTCCCTCGGGAGCATTGAGAAAGAAGGAAAGAGGAACTGTCATAAGGAGACATCCTCCTCTGGCAGCAGCGAGCAAGAGGCTGCTAAGGTACTGGACACTCACTCACCCCCGCACCCGCCTTGATGATTTTACTCTTCCTCGGCAAGATCGGCAGGGGACGGAGTCGATCATGGGCTCACACACCATCCCCAGGCTCCCTGGCCTCCCTGCTGTATGTCTTGCTCTCAGACTTGTGGACCTCTCCTGGAGACAGCAAAGTGCCAGATTGGATGACCAGCACAAAAACACAACAAAAAGCGGGAATAAATGGAGCCTTTTGTGGTTGGCCGCTGGTGACGAGTGGCATTCCACAGAGGACAGTGATGGGCCTGCTTCTTTTCACGTTATATTTCAATGATTTGGATAAAGGAATTCATGGCTTTGTGGCCAAGTTTGCAGACAATATGAAGATAGGTGGTGGAGCAGGTAGTGTTGAGGAAGCAGGGTGTATACAGAAGGACATAGACTGAATGCGAGAATGGACAAAGAATACAGTGTAGGGAAGAGCATGGCCATGCACTTTGGTAGAAGGAATAAAGGTGTGGACTATTTCCTAAATGGGGAGGAAAATTCAAAAATCAGAGTTGCAAAGGGACTTTCGAGTCATTGTGCAGGATTCCCTAAAGGATCATTTGCACATTAAGTTGGTGGTAAGAAAGGCAAATGCAATGTTCGCATTCATTTCAAGAGGACCAGAATAGAAGCAAGAATCTATCAGGCATTGGTCAGACCACTCTTGAAGAATTATAAGCAGTTACGGGCCCCTTATTTAAGAAAGGATGTGCTGGCATTGGAAAGGATATAGGGAAGGCTCACAATAATGATCTCAGGAATGAAAGGGTTAACATATGAGGAGTATTTGATGGCTCCAGACCTATACTTGCTGGAATTTAGAAGAATGAGGGGGGATCCAATCGAAACCTATTGAACATTGAAAGGACTAGACAGCACAGACGTGGAGAGGATGTTTCCTATAGTGAGGGAGTCTAGGACCAGAAGGCACAGCCTCAGAACTGATGCAAATTCATTTAGAAGAGAGATGAGGAAAAATTTCTCTAGCCAGTGGGTAGTGATTCTGTGGAAGTCATTGCCACAGGCAGTTGTGAAGGCCAATTCATTGGGTATATTTAAGGCGGAGGTGGATAGGTTCTTGATTAATTAGGGCATCAAAGGTTATGGGGAGAAGACAGGAGAATGGTGTTGAGAGGGATATTAAAACAGCCATGATGAAATGGTGAAGCTGACTTGATAGGCTGAATGGCTTAATTCTGCTCCTATGTCTGATGGTCTTATGGTCTTATATTCAAGTCCTCTCAAAATGAATGCAAACTTTGCAATAGCCTTCTTTATTATCAATTCAACCTGCAAGCTAACCTTGCAGAAATACAGAACTGGGACATCCAAGTCCCTTTACACCACCAATTCCTCATTTCTCTTCCTTTTAGAAAATAATCTATACTTTTATTCTTCCTACCAAAGTGCATAACCCCAGACTTTGATCTCCAATTTGCAAATGTCTTTGAAAATGAATTCAAGTTCAGTATCCATCAAGCAGCATCTGATTTTATTTGCAAGTTCAAACATTTAACCCAAGTGCCAGTGAGACTTTGAGTTCCTGTTCCAAACTGCGTTTCAAAATCATTGACATGTCATTACAAAGCAGACCTCATGACATGTCTCATCTGTCCAACAGTATCACAGCATCTCCAGACAGATAGATATGGCACAGAGCAAATGAGAAAATCTTGTCTTTGTTCACTAGTACTAAATAGAAATAGAGTACTGGCTGAGTGATACACTCACCCTCTCATATTTTGGTCCTATTAACTTTAATGGAACCAAATGCACAAAGGAGAGAATAACAAGCAGCCGATAATCCCTAATGCATTTAACAACACCAGCCAAAGATAATTTTACCCCCTAAGTGCTTTTAATAAAGACTCAACAGACATGCCAGTCAGAATCTGTACAAAGCCAGGCTACTGAAAGTTCTATCACCTGAAGTAATAATCTATCTTTTCAGACAGTGGTGGTCCACAGTTTATACCTGGCACATGCACTTTCTTTCCCTTTTATCACTATGATTTTTACTACTGTAGTCAACGACTTAAAGCTTCTGAGAGTTCATCTTGAGAGAACACATAAAGTGTAGTTTGATAGCTCTCTGCACATAGAGGTATTAAGTGACAAAGCAAAAGTGTATAGGTAGGTGGGGTCTGCCCTTAAATTTGACAGAACTCTGAATCTCAGCACAAAAGCTCAGAGATCTGTACTTGATGTTACTGTGATGCTCAATTTTAAATTCATTCTCTTAGAATTCTCAGGACTCCAGATCAATCAAACAATTTGCATGCAAGATCACAAAGTACGGCTAGAGACAATAGCCAAGTGTAATGAAGATAGATTTCCTGCAAGTTTGACCTTGATTTTCACTGGGACCATAAAGAGACATGGGAAAACTGCTTTTCATTTTATTTCCTCACATGATATGGACATTCAATGGTCCAATTTAATATCAAAGAATGCATACAACATACAACCTGAAATTTTTACTCTTCACAGACATCCACGAAACAGAGAAAAAAAATCAAAGAATAAATAACAGAAAATGTTAGAACAGCAAAGCCTCCCACCTCCCCCACTTGCTTCAGCAAAACCTTAATCCGCACCACCCACCATGCAAGCAATAGCAAAGCCCGCCAGAGACCCTGATCTAGAACCCATCAAAATCTACTGTCCATCCCAACACTTCGACATCACAGGCAAGCTCTCTCTCTCTCACTAGCGAGGGAGAGAGAGAGATCGCTCCTGCACTATGAAAGGGGAGGGGAGACCAACAGCTCACTACTTCCATGTCTGAACGCCCTGACTCGAAGACCAACAGACTCTCAATCACATTATTGGTAATGGTGGTATTTGTTGGCCATCTGTAAAGAACCATAGACCAAAAGACAATTCAGAAGTGAGCACATTGTGACCAAAGGCAAAATAAACGTTTTCAAATATAAACAGATGCCGGGCATTCTCAGAGTGTCAGACAGAATCAATGTAGAGAGAGATAGTGTTAACTTTTCAATTCAATTGGAATAGTAAGAAAATAAATATGCCTTCAGTGCAGAGAATAATCAGGATGGCAAAATCAAAAGGAATATCTTTGATAGATGAAGATCAAGACTGTCTAGGTGACACAATTGTGTTTGTCACCAGCTAAGAGAAGACTGGATTAAATTATACTTTCAGGGCAACCCTTAATCTTCACTAAATCACAGGCATTCTTTTTGTTCTCTCTACCCCTCAAAGTTTAAATTTCGTAGTCTTGGATCTCTGTTTATTTTCTGATCCTTAGGGTTCTTTCAGGAGTCCCGAATGGTGAAGAGTTGTAATTCTGAAAAATCATTTATTTTAAAGTACAAACAAACATGCAAATAGTGAACAAACTAAATAAAGAGCTGATAAATGAAGCTAAGATAAATGAAATGCAGTAAGCAGCTGAAGATAAAAGATAGCACCTCTGAAAAATCCATCACTTTTATAATTGTGAGAAGAGAAATTCCTTAGATAAAATAAACAAATCAATGATTGCACAATTACATTATGTGGGTAATGTGCTAATACTTAGCTAATAAAAAAATGAGAAAAGTTAATTAGTTAAATGCTATACTGTTTTTGCCAGTGAGTGGGGACAACCTAGCACAGGCTATGAAAGATAGTAATACACTTTGATTTCCAGCAACTGGAGATTTTCTCTTGTTTACTGTGAAAAATACATGAGTTTATAAAATGTACCCAAGATTAAGCTACAACTATAGTCTTACATTAATTCATCACATAAAAAGTATTTTAATAAAGGTTTCCTCCAATACTGAACTATGTATACCAAATACAATTTTAAGATTCATCACCTTGTAGGCACCCATAGGAAAATAAAGAAATACAATAGAATCGGTGAGAAGCTATGTAGATAAACGTCCAATGTGCAAAAGAGAACAAATCAGAATCAGGTTTATTATCACCGGCATGTGACGTGAAATTTGTTAACTTAGCAGCAGCAGCTCAATGCAATACATAATCAGGCAGAGAGAGAAAATTTAAAAAATAAGTAGAATAAAACATAATAATAAATAAACAAGTAACTCAATTACATATATTAAATAGATTTTTTTTAAATATGTAAAAACAGAAATACTGTATATTAAAAAACAGTGAGGTAGTGTCCAAAGCTTCGATGTTCATTTAGAAATCAGATGGCAGAGGGGAAGAAGCTGTTCCTGAATTGGTGAGTGTGTGCCTCCAGGCTTCTGTACTTCCTACCTGATGGTGACAATGAGAAAAGGGCATGCCCTGGGTACTGGAGGTCCCCAACAATCGTACAAATGGTTAAAAAAAATGTAAACAAAAATGCATAGAACATGAGCTGCAGAGTGCAGTCGATCCAGGAGCCCGATGGCTGCAGGGCAACAGCTACTCCTGAAGCTGGTGGCATGAAACCCAAAACTCCTGTACCTCCTGCCCAATGGTAGTAGTGAGAAGAGAGGGAGATGGGTCAAATGCAGGCAGACATCACTGAACATTAGTTTGTTTTCCATTCTTGGTTCTCTATGCTTTAATCAGAGTGGAGAAGTGGAACTGAGCATGGGTCTCTTTTCTGCTCTCGGGCCTTGATCCTCCGCCCTGAACTTAAAACAAGCTTGTTTTCTCAATTTCCAACTTTGATCATGGATCATTGACCTCAAATATTAATTGTTTCTCTCTACACTTGCGTATGTTGCCTGTGCTGTTGAGTATTCCTTCGTTTTGTGTTTTACATGCAGTATGGGCTCTCGAATTAGACTGAGTAATGACAGCAGGTTTTCTTCTTTGAAGGTTATAGGTGAATCAAGTAACCTGTAGCTTCAGGTCCTCCAGTACTGAGGTTAGATTTATCTTACATTCAGTGTTCGCTTGAAACCAAGCCTCTGGATTAATTCTAACTAATAACCAGTAACTGCATCAGTACATTACTATACCATTTCATTCCAGCTAAGGTTACCGTGTGAAAGTTGAAGACTTTTCATAATCAGTACTTGTCAACACTTAAGGTTGTTATAGCCGAGGGTGGTAATGGGATAAAGCTCCCACTACCTATTAAATGCTCCCAATGGCATGTGCTGCAAATAGCCACTGACAACCAAGTCCATCTCCCGGTCTTCTCGTGTGCCCGGTAGAGCCATTTCTACTGACAGAAGAAGGGGCAAAGGTGGGTTACTTGTGCCTTAAAACCAGTTGCTTCGGGCAGCACACATCAAAGTTGCTGGTGAACGCAGCAGGCCAGGCAGCATCTATAGGAAGAGGTGCAGTCGACGTTTCAGGCCGAGACCCTTCGTCAGGACTAACTGAAGGAAGAGTGAGTAAGGGATTTGAAACTCTTCCTTCAGTTAGTCCTGACGAAGGGTCTCGGCCTGAAACGTCGACTGCGCCTCTTCCTATAGATGCTGCCTGGCCTGCTGCGTTCACCAGCAACTTTGATGTGTGTTGCTTGAATTTCCAGCATCTGCAGAATTCCTGTTGTTTGCTTCGGGCAGGTGGGGTTTGTCACCTGCAGTTGGCACTGGCACCTTCAGTTGGCACTGGAAATTCAGACAGATCATCTGTGGAAAAAAGTACAGTCGATGTTTCAGGCCGAAGCCCTTCAGCAGGACTGGAGAAAAAAAGATGAGGAGTAGACTTAAAAGGTGGGGGAGGTGAGAGAGAGAAATACAAGGTGGTAGGTGAAACTGCGAGTGGGAGGGATGAAGTAAAGAGCTGGGAAGTTGATTGGTGAAAGAGATACAGGGACGGAAAAGAGGGAGTCTGATAGGTGGGGATAGAAGGCCATGGAAGAAAGAAAACGGGGGAGGAACACCGGAGGGAGGCGATGGGCAGGCAAGGAGATAGGTGAGAGATGAAAAAGATGGGGAATGGTGAGGGAGAGGGCAGGGAGGTAGAGGAGTCCCTGAATGGTAATGAGGGAGGAGGTATAGGGGTCCCTGAATGGTAGTGAGGGAGGAGGTATAGGGGTCCCTGAATGGTAGTGGCCTCTGAATGGTAGTGAGGGAGGTATAGGAGCCACTGAATGGTAGTGAGGGAGAAGGTGTAGGGGCCTCTGAATGGTAATGAGGGAGGTATAGGAGCCACTGAATGGTAGTGAGGGAGAAGGTGTAGGGGCCCCTGAATGGTAGTGAGGGAGGAGCTTTGCGTTGGTGATAACATATCCTCCTAGCTGATGATCAACTCTGGCGCACCTCAGGGGTGTGGCTTAGCCCACTGCTCTACTCTCTATATACATATGACTGTGTGGCTAAGCATAGCTCAAATACCATCTACAAATTTGCTGACAATACAGCCATTGTTGGTAGAATCTCAGGTGGTCACGAGGGGGCGTACAGGAGTGAGATATGCCAACTAGTGGCGTGGTGCCGCAGCAACAACCTGACACTCAACATCGGTAAGATGAAAGAGCTGATTGTAGAGTTCAGGAAGGGTAAGACGAAGGAACACATACCAATCCTCATAGAGGCATCAGAAGTGGAGAGAGTGAGCAGCTTGGATGTCATGATCTCTCTGAGGATCACACCCAGTCCCAATATATCCATGTAGTTATAAAGAAGGCAAGACAGCGACTATACTGTACTTCATTCGAAGTTTGAAGAGACTTGGTATGTCAACAAGTACACTCAGAAAATTCAATAGATGTACCGTTGAGAGCATTCTGACAGGCTGCATCACTGGCTGGAATGGAGGGGCTACTGCACAGGACCAAAAGAAGCTGCAGAAGGTTGTAAATCTAGTCAGCTCCACCTTGGGCACTAGCCTACAAAGTATCCAGGACATCTTTAGGGAGCGGTGGCTCAGAAAGGCAGCACCCATTATTAAGGACCTCCAGCACCCAGGGCATGCTCTTTTCTCACTGTTACCATTAGGTAGCAGGTACAGAAGCCTGAAGGCACACACTTAGTGATTCAGGAACAGCTTTTTCCCCTCTGCCCTCCAATTCCTAAATGGACATTGAAGCTTTGGACACCGCCTCACTTTTTCTTTTAATATACAGTATTTCTGTTTTTGCACGTTTTTAAATCTATTCAATATACATAATTGACTTACTTGTTTATTTATTATTTTTTTTCTCTGCTAGATTATGTATTGCATTGAACTGCTGCTGCTAAGTTAACAAATTTCATGTCACATGTCGGTGATAATAAACCTGATTCTGATTCTGATTCTGAGGTGTAGGGACCCCTGAAGGCAGTGAGGGAGGAGGTGTAGGTGCAATTAGACCGTTTCACCAAGCACCTACGCTTCGTCCATCAGAAGAAGTGGGGTCTCCCAGTGGCCACCCGTTTTAATTCCACTTCCCATTTCCATTCCAATATGTCAATCCATGGCTTCCTCTACTGTCGCAGTGAAGCCACTCTCAGGTTGGAGGAACAACAGCTTATATTTCATCTGGGTAGCCTCCAACCTGATGGCATAAACATTGATTTCTCAACCTTCTGGTAATGGGATCCATCCTCCCCCTACCCTTTTCTTCACTGGTCCCCATCCCCTTTTCCTTCTGTCATCTTATCTCTTTGCCTGCTCATTGCTTCCCTCTGGTGCTCCTCCCCCGTTTTCTTTCTTCCATGACCTTCTATCCCCACCTATCAGACTCCCTCTTCTCCAGCCACGTATCTCTCTCACCTACCAACTTCCCAGCTATTTACTTCATCCCTCCACCTCCCAGTTTCACCTACCACCTTGTTTTTCTCTCTCCCCTCCCCCACCTTGTAAACCTACTCCTCAGGGTTTCTTCTCCAGACCTGAGAAAGGGTCTTGACCCGAAATGTCGACTGTCCTTTTTTCATTAGATGCTGTCTTGCCTGCTGAGCTCCTCCAGCATTTTATGTGTGTTGCTTGGATTTCCAGTATCTGCAGATTCTCTCTTGCTGGTGACTCAAACCTCTGTTGCTCTGCAGCGACACCCTCTCATGACTTTGGGAGTAAAGCCCGAAGGAAAAGTCTGGAGCCGGGGTCCATAAGGCTGTCCACTTTTGAGTTCAATGCTGCCAGGCAACTCTGGCAATGTTGCTGGTGCTGAACTACATTGGTCTCTGCTGTTCCATTGGGTTCATTAGATACGTGGAGAGGGGGAGCTTGTTACATGGGAAATAGCTGGCTCGCTCTATTGTATTGCCCCGGCTTGTGTATCTAGACAGCTAGGACACAACATCCATGGTTGACCCTGACCAACAGAGGCCTCAACTTGTCAACACACTGCTTTAACAACTGGTGGCAAAAGCCATTATAAACTGTTCCACAGAAAGGGCACAGAGTTCCATTCTGTGAAATTCTTTGCGTGGTGAGTTCTACAATTATGAGCACGAAGGTTATACCTTTTGTACTGGCTGAAGTAGAGTGTGTAGTTCTGAAGGGATTTGACAAAGAGAAAGGGCACAATAATGATCTCAAACAAAGAGCATGACACTTCAGAAACTAAAGCTAGAAATCAAAAGAAATCTTGTTTTATGCATTGGGTTTTCTTAATATTGTGGAAGGCAAAACAATATTCATTAATTCAAGAGAAGACAAAGTAATTTTAGTGCCAAAAAAGGACAAGTTTTGACTGGCTGACAAGCCAGAGCAAGAGTTCTTGCAGAATGGAGTAGCAATGCTGACAACCTGTTAATGGACACGATTTTAACATTCTATTGACCTTCTGCCATTCTTGCTGCCAATCATATAATAGGGAGACATTATATTTTGTCCTTGAACGGTTTATTCAATCATAAAGACAGCAGATCTCTCTCCTGCCTAAATATAAGGTAATGGCTGATGTACAAGACCAAATGACAATACCCCTTCACACACTGGTTAAAATTCCATTTTAACGGTTCCATATGAGGGCCAGAAAATTCAAGGCTATGAGATTCCCTGAGTGAAAGTTTTGCAAAAGGGAGAGAGAAGAAAAGAATCTGAAGTTTGTGAAATAGAAGAGGTAGGGAAAATTAGAAGGGTTTATACCATGTAGAGGAGTGGGAATCGGTGTCGGAACGCATTCAATATTGACTCTTCCCACAATTTACTTATTTATTGATATACATCATGGACAAGGCCCTTCTGGCTCTTTGAACCATGACACCCAACAATTCTTAGATTTAATCCTAGCTTAATTACAGGATAATTTATGATGCCCAATTAACCTACCAATTGGTATGTCTTTGGGCTGTGGGAGGAAAACGGGACACCTGCAGGAAACCCACGTGGTCATGGGGAGAACGTACAAACTCCTTACAGTCAGCAGCGGGAATTGAACTCAGGTCACAGGTACAAAGTGCCGTGCTAACCACTATGCTACTGTACCTCCCCAATGATCATTGCTAGTTGCCTCAGTAAAAGCAGGGGGATGTAAAGTGCATAGGCTTGATCCAGTTCACTATTTTCTATTACATAATTTTGTTCACTATTTTTACCTGCAAAACAAAACAAAACATTCTTGCACTTCCTCTTTAAGGAGGACAGGCTACCATGGCCTGTGGCCTAAAATCATTCAAAGCAATAGGCTTTATTAATTTGATGGATAATCTGTAACAAAGCAAACAAATGTGAGTTACATTAAGAACATTGAATTGTGCAGTGCATATATCCTCACACACATTCACCCATTACCCCTGTTTTCTTTTCCCTTTGTTCATCCCTTCTATTTCCCTCTCCCCCACTTGCTTCTAGCTGCCCATCACCCCCTCCACATCTATTTTCACCTATCATCTACTGGCCTGTTTCCCACCCACTTCCTACTGTTATATACTGGTAATCTTTCCTTTACTCCCACAGTCTTGATGCAGGGGTTTTATCTGAGATGTTGGCTTATGCTCTTTGCATCCACAGATGCTGTTTGACCCGTTAAGTTCTTACAGTATTTTGTCTTGTTATATTGTTCCAAATCAGTTCATCCTCCAGTACATTTCCTGATTCTGTTTTCCACTTTGGGCAAATTCTCTCTCCTAACAAATCTAACCTGACAAAAGTGGTTTGCCATCACCTTCCTCTGGGCAGTGCCTTTACAAGACTGGTGACCCCAGCTATTATCAATACTCTTCAGAGATTGTCTGCCTGGTGTCAGTGGTCCCATAATCAGGACTTGTGATATGTACCAGCTACTCATCCGACCGTCCACCACCTGCTCCCATGGCTTCACATGACCCTGATTGAGGGAGCTAAGCAGGTGCTGCACCTTATCCAAGGGTGACCTGTTCACTAGGGGAGGGTAGAAGCACCTTACACCTCCTTTGCTAGAGACGTATCTCCACCCCGCCACCTATCATAACTGCAGAATGGCAGTAAAATAAGTTTGTGAAACCTTCAATACGACTTTTTAAAAATGAAGACAGCATGAAAGATCTAGCTGCATTAACTCAAAACATTAAATCTCTTTGTATTTCAGATTTTTGCTGTGCATTCAAAGCATTTTCTGATTTTTGAATTGTTTCTAGAAATAAAGGAAATTTTTGAATATCTTCTATTTGAATCTTTGCAAGTACTAATCTCCTCCTTGTTGTGGTTTGGAGGCTTGCGTGCCTCAATGATTCAAACAGCTATATTGGTTGGAGTCAGGGCTTTGTGCTTTGGCTCTTGGTAGGGTCATCCATGTCAAACAGGTCAAAGGATAGAGACCAGACTAAGAGTGGTCCACTGGTCCTCCTGGTTCGGGGGTTCAGCTCAGGGCTAACAACTGTGACTGGTAAAACTAAAGGAAGAAACAACAATGAAAGATTCTTCTGCATCTGAGTGTGACAGTATTCCTCAATCTCCAACTGGGACTTCTTTTCTTTTTTGAGATACAGCACAAAACAAGCCCTTCTGGCCCTTTGAGCTGCACTGCCCAGCAATCCCTGACGTAGCCCGAGTCTAATCACAGGACAATTTTCAATGACCACTTTGAACTCTGGGAGGGAACCAGAGGACCCAGAGGAAACTTCTGCAGTGGGGAGAATGTACAAACTCCTTACAGGCAGAAGCGGGAAGCGAACCCAGGTCGCAGGTATTGTACGCGACTGTGCCGCCCCACTGACAGTAGTGAAAACCACGAGGAAACTACTGACATGATGACGGAAGCTGTGAACACCACCAGAGATGGAGAACCTTCATTGCTGCCCTAAACTTCAGAATCAGAATCAGGTTTATTATCACCGGCATGTGACGTGAAATTTGTTAACTTAGCAGCAGCAGTTCAGTGCAATACATAATCTAGCAGAGAGAGAGAAAAAAAAATAATAAATACAGTAAAACATAATAATTCATAAACAAGTAAATCAATTACGTATATTGAATAGATTAAAATTGTGCAAAAACAGAAATACTGTATATTAAAAAAGTGAGGTAGTGTCCAAAGCTTCAATGTCCATTTAGGAATCGGATGGCAGAGGAAAAGAAGCTGTTCCTGAGTGTGCCTTCAGGCTTCTGTATCTCCTACCTGATGGTAACAGTGAGAAAAGGGTATGCCTGGGTGCTGGAGGTCCTTAATAATGGACGTTGCCTTTCTCAGACACCGTTCCCTAAAGATGTCCTGGGTACTTTGTAGGCTAGTGTTCAAGATGGAGCCAACTAGATTTGCAATCTTCTGCAGCTCCTTACAGTCCTGTGCAGTAGCCCCCCGCCCCCCATACCAGACAGTGATGCAGCCTGTCAGAATGCTCTCCACAGTACAACTATAGAAGTTGTTGAGTGTGGCGTCACAGGCGTAAGTAAGTATGTGTGTACTAATCTAATAAAGCATTGAATGTTTCAGAGCGATACACCTGAACCATGCTGTTAGGTTACCGTAGGTAGCGGATTACTTATGGTGAAATGGTGGGACACTTTCCTCCAGTCCATTTTAACACAAATTAAGGCAAATTATGACTAAACGGCTTCATGTGGTGTCAAGAGATTCAGCTCCGTTAGTTGCCTTGCAGCTCCTTTAATCATTGTCTTCCTACCCCAGAGCCTTACGTAGGGTTAACACAAAGCTGCATTCGGTCATATGAAGTCAGTAATTTGTCACAGAGCATGGGAAATACAATTATGAATAGATACAGCTAAACACTGTCTGATAGATATCAGGATAAATTGGAATAGGAAGAAGAATCTGGGATATTTTAATACCAGGCTGTTAAACAGAAATATTCATTAGGTATTCATCAGGGTCTCAGTTTTACAGAGTTAATAAATCAATGTTTTATAAGGAATGTGCAATGGGTTTTCGCCAGCTGTTTGTTAGGATTGTTGCCAATTAGTAATGGTGTGGAAACACATTCGGCAGATTTTAAATTGCACAAGAGGTGGAGCATTGTATAGTTGTCAAAAATTAGCTATAGGAATAGGAACATTGCAGGCCAACACTGTCAAGTATCTATTATGCATCCATTGATCATGTTCCTTGAATGTAAAATCAACAGATGGTGCAGATCTGCAGATTATGTGTCACCAGCAGAAAATAATGTTTCTCTTCTTGTGACCCTCTGAAATAATGCTCAGTTTTTCAAGTTGCTGTAATTTACCAGCTGCACCAACAATTATTTAATCAATGCCATATCACTATTATAAAATGGTGTAGTTATTGTGTGAAATGGATGATGCATTGATTGCTTCAAGTGTTGCTGCTTAATTGCCATCGAATAATGAAAGTGGGACCAACAAGTATGTAATATGTCAGTTCTGTATAATGACTTAATGACATCCACACAACCTGTATCTGTTTTAAATCTTTACATCAAAGCAATCCTAGAGGAATAGAAACATAGAAACATAGAAACATAGAAAATAGGTGCAGGAGTAGGCCATTCGGCCCTTCGAGCCTGCACCGCCATTTATTATGATCATGGCTGATCATCCAACTCAGGACCCTGCACCAGCCTTCCCTCCATACCCCCTGATCCCCGTAGCCACAAGGGCCATATCTAACTCCCTCTTAAATATAGCCAATGAACCGGCCTCACCTGTTTCCTGTGGCAGAGAATTCCACAGATTCACCACTCTCTGTGTGAAGAAGTTTTTCCTAATCTCAGTCCTAAAAGGCTTCCCCTTTATCCTCAAACTGTGACCCCTCGTTCTGGACTTCCCCAATATCGGGAACAATCTTACTGCATCTAGCCTGTCCAATCCCTTTAGGATTTTATATGTTTCAATAAGATCCCCCCTCAATCTTCTAAATTCCAACGAGTACAAGCCTAGTTCATCCAGTCTTTCTTCATATGAAAGTCCTGCCATCCCAGGAATCAATCTGGTGAACCTTCTTTGTACTCCCTCTATGGCAAGGATGCCTTTCCTCAGATTAGGGGACCAAAACTGCACACAATACTCCAGGTGTGGTCTCACCAAGGCCTTGTACAACTGCAGTAGTACCTCCCTGCTCCTGTACTCGAGTCCTCTCGCTATAAATGCCAGCATACCATTCGCCTTTTTCACCACCTGCTGTACCTGCATTCCCACTTTCAATGACTGGTGTATAACGACACCCAGGTCTCGTTGCACCTCCCCTTTTCCTAATCGGCCACCATTCAGATAATAATCTGTTTTCCTATTTTTGCCACCAAAGTGGATAACTTCACATTTATCCACATTAAATTGCATCTGCCATGAATTTGCCCACTCATCCAACCTATCCAAGTCATCCTGCATCCTCTTAGCATCCTCCTCACAGCTAACACTACCACCCAGCTTCGTGTCATCCGCAAACTTGGAGATGTTGCATTTCAGTCCCTCATCCAAGTCATTAATATATATTGTAAACAACTGGGGTCCCAGCACTGAGCCTTGCGGTACTCCACTAGTCACTGCCTGCCATTCTGAAAATGTCCCGTTTATTCCCACTCTTTTCTTCCTGTCTGCTAACCAATTCTCTATCCACATCAATACCTTACCCCCAATACCGTGTGCTTTAAGTTTGCACACTAATCTTCTGTGCGGGACCTTGTCAAAAGCCTTTTGAAAATCCAAGTATACCACATCCACTGGTTCTCCCCTATCCACTCTACTAGTTACATCCTCAAAAAATTCTATGAGATTCGTCAGACATGATTTTCCTTTCACAAATCCATGCTGACTTTGTCCGATGATTTCACCGCTTTCCGAATGTGCTGTTATCACATCTTTGATAACTGACTCCAGCAGTTTCCCCACCACTGATGTTAGGCTAACCGGTCTATAATTCCCCGGTTTCTCTCTCCCTCCTTTTTTAAAAAGTGGGGTTACATTAGCCACCCTCCAACCTCAGGAACTAGTCCAGAATCTAACGAGTTTTGAAAAATTATCACTAATGCATCCCCTATTTCTTGGGCTACTTCCTTAAGCACTCTGGGATGCAGACCATCTGGCCCTGGGGATTTATCTGCCTTTAATCCCTTCAATTTACCTAACACCACTTCCCTACTAACATGTATTTCGCTCAGTTCCTCCATCTCACTGGACCCTCTGTCCCCTACTATTTCTGGAAGATTATTTATGTCCTCCTTAGTGAAGACAGAACCAAAGTAATGAAACACTAGGTTTTTAATCCAAGAGAGGAGATTCTAGAGGTGTAGGAGCCATGTATCTACTTTCTGCCTGTATTGTATTTTGTGTTGCCTGTATATTATAGAAACATAGAAACATAGAAAATAGGTGCAGGAGTAGGCCATTCGGCCCTTCGAGCCTGCACCGCCATTTATTATGATCATGGCTGATCATCCAACTCAGAACCCAGCCTTCCCTCCATACCCCGTGACCCCTGTAGCCACAAGGGCCATATCTAACTTCCTTTTAAACATAGCTAATGAACTGGCCTCAACAGTTTGCTGTGGCAGAGAATTCCACAGATTCACCACTCTCTGTGTGAAGAAGTTTTTCCTAACCTCGGTCCTAAAAGGCTTCCCCTCTATCCTCAAACTGTGACCCCTCGTTCTAGACCTCCCCAACATCGGGAACAATCTTCCCGCATCTAGCCTGTCCAATCCCTTTAGGATCTTATACGTTTCAATCAGATCCCCCCTCAATCTTCTAAATTCCAACGAGTACAAGCCCAGTTCATCCAGTCTTTCTTCATATGAAAGACCTGCCATCCCAGGAATCAATCTGGTGAACCTTCTTTGTACTCCCTCTATGGCAAGGATGTCTTTCCTCAGATTAGGGGACCAAAACTGCACACAATACTCCAGGTGTGGTCTCACCAAGGCCTTGTACAACTGCAGTAGTACCTCCCTGCTCCTGTACTCGAATCCTCTCGCTATAAATGCCAGCATACCGTTCGCCTTTTTCACCGCCTGCTGTACCTGCATGCCCACTTTCAATGACTGGTGTATAATGACACCCAGGTCTCGTTGCACCTCCCCTTTTCCTAATCGGCCACCATTCAGATAATAATCTGTTTTCCTATTTTTGCCACCAAAGTGGATAACTTCACATTTATCCACATTAAATTGCATCTGCCATGAGTTTGCCCACTCACCCAACCTATCCAAGTCACCCTGCATCCTCTTAGCATCCTCCTCACTGCTAACACTGCCACCCAGCTTCGTGTCATCCGCAAACTTGGAGATGCTGCATTTAATTCCCTCATCCAAGTCATTAATATATATTGTAAACAACTGGGGTCCCAGCACTGAGCCTTGCGGTACCCCACTAGTCACCGCCTGCCATTCTGAAAAGGTCCCGTTTATTCCCACTCTTTGCTTCCTGTCTGCTAACCAATTCTCCACCCACACCAATACCTTACCCCCAATACCATGTGCTTTAAGTTTGCACACTAATCTCCTGTGTGGGACCTTGTCAAAAGCCTTTTGAAAATCCAAATATACCACATCCACTGGTTCTCCCCTATCCACTCTACTAGTTACATCCTCAAAAAATTCTATGAGATTCGTCAGACATGATTTTCCTTTCACAAATCCATGCTGACTTTGTCCGATCATTTCACCGCTTTCCAAATGTGCTGTTATCACATCCTTGATAACTGACTCCAGCAGTTTCCCCACCACCGACGTTAGGCTAACCGGCCTATAATTCCCCGGTTTCTCTCTCCCTCCTTTTTTAAAAAGTGGGGTTACATTAGCCACCCTCCAATCCTCAGGAACTAGTCCAGAATCTAACGAGTTTTGAAAAATTATCACTAATGCATCCACTATTTCTTGGGCCACTTCCTTAAGCACTCTGGGATGCAGACCATCTGGCCCTGGGGATTTATCTGCCTTCAATCCCTTCAATTTACCTAACACCACTTCCCTACTAACATGTATTTCGCTCAGTTCCTCCATCTCACTGGACCCTCTGTCCCTTACTATTTCTGGAAGATTATTTATGTCCTCCTTAGTGAAGACAGAACCAAAGTAATTATTCAATTGGTCTGCCATGTCCTTGCTCCCCATAATCAATTCACCTGTTTCTGTTTGCAGGGGACCTACATTTGTTTTATCAGTCTTTTCCTTTTTACATATCTATAAAAGCTTTTACAGTCCGTTTTTATGTTCTCTGCCAGTTTTCTCTCATAATCTTTTTTCCCCTTCCTAATTAAGCCCTTTGTCCTCCTCTGCTGAACTCTGAATTTCTCCCAGTCCTCAGGTGAGCCACTTTCTCTGGCTAATTTGTATGCTACTTCTTTGGAATTGATACTATCCCTAATTTCTCTTGTCAGCCACGGGTGCACTACCTTCCTTGATTTATTCTTTTGCCAAACTGGGATGAACAATTGTTGTAGTTCATCCATGCAACCTTTAAATGCCTGCCATTGCATATCCACCGTCAATCCTTGAAGTGTCATTTGCCAGTCTATCTTAGCTAATTCATGTCTCATACCTTCAAAGTTACCCCTCTTTAAGTTCAGAACCTTTGTTTCTGAATTAACTACGTCACTCTCCATGTTAATGAAGAATTCCACCATATTATGGTCACTCTTACCCAAGGGGCCTCTCACGACAAGATCGCTAATTAACCCTTCCTCATTGCTCAAAACCCAGTCCAGAATAGCCTGCTCTCTAGTCGGTTCCTCGACATGTTGGTTCAAAAAACCATCCCGCATACATTCCAAGAAATCCTCTTCCTCAGCACCTTTACCAATTTGGTTCACCCAGTCTACATGTAGATTGAAGTCACCCATTATAACTGCTGTTCCTTTATTGCACACATTTCTAATTTCCTGTTTAATACCATCTCCGACCTCACTACTACTGTTAGGTGGCCTGTACACAACTCCCAGCAGCGTCTTCTGCCCCTTAGTGTTACGCAGCTCTACCCATATCGATTCCACATCTTCCCGGCTTATGTCCTTCCTTTCTATTGCGTTAATCTCTTTTTTAACCAGCAACGCCACCCCACCTCCCCTTCCTTCGTGTCTATCCCTCCTGAATATTGAATATCCCTGAACGTTGAGCTCCCATCCCTGGTCACCCTGGAGCCATGTCTCTGTGATCCCAACTATATCATAATCATTAATAACAATCTGCACTTTCAATTCATCCACCTTATTACGAATGCTCCTTGCATTGACACATAAAGCCTTCAGGCGCTCTTTTACAACTCTCTTAGCCCTTTTTAATGCTTGCCCTGGATTTGTCGGCCTGCCACTTTTACTTTTCCCCTTTGTACTTTTTGCTTCTACGCTCACTTTACACTCCTCTGTCTCTCTGCACTGGTTCCCATCCCTCTGTTGTGAACTAACCTCCTCACACCTAGCCGCTTTAATTTGATTCCCACCCCCCAACCATTCTAGTTTAAAGTCACCTCAGTAGCAATGGTAATTTGTCACGTGGATTGGGGTGAGGTAGAAGCAAATTAATATAGTCATGTACACATACTTTGTCCTTCTTAGTTAGTTTAGTTTAGTTGAGAGGGAGTGAGCTGGGGATAATACCTTTTGTATGCCACTGCCCCTCTCGAACATGCTGTAAATCTAGACATTTTGTAAAATTATTTTACATTTTATTGTGCTTGCATGTTTGTTTATGTGTTGAGAGGGGAGATGGCAATATAACGGAAATATCCTCCTTCCGAATAAACAAGATGTGAATTTAGTTTTTTTTAGAATTAGTTTAATCTACCTGGAAACCAAAAGCAATGAAAGAAATAGTTTTATTCCCTGCTTGGTGACTTTTATTCCACTCTTACTCCTCTTATTTCATTATTTGGCTCATTTTGGTTAGGCTAATTTCTAATATCGCTGTAAGATCTTTCATCTTTGCTGGTTTCATCATAAAGGATAGAACATACTTTCTTGACTTGGAACTCAATAACTTGGAAGTGCGTCGTGCAGTGTCGAGTGCCTGGCTCAGTCTCTAGCAGTCGTGGTTTGTTTTAAAGTAACTGCGACAAGAGGCATAAAGGATCACTATTGCCAGTGTTAGGATAGTCATTCATTTGGGATGGGGAAATGGCTGGCATTGCCATCAGTATCTTCAATTGTTCTTTAGAATTTTAGTTGGCATCTTCTTGAATATTTGTAGCCTGTGTGTAGAAGAGTCTCTCACAATGCAAATGGGACAGTGTTGAAGTAACTATCATTGCCGGTACTAAAATAAAATACCAAAAATAACTGGGTCCAGAAAACACACACTCTTCCATCTCAAACAATCCCTTTATTTCACATGTGCTCAAGGAGAACAGCATGTGCCCTTGTCATCCACATTGTTCTGAATTCTGAACAGAAAACTGGTATTTTTATACAGAATTACCTTATTATTTATGGATATTGATCATAGAAATTGTACATGTTTGAATTCTTTACTGGCAAGATCAATCACTGTTTACAATAGAGGTGTTAACGTCAATCAAAACTTCAGGTGGACAGTCAATGATATTTTAAAGTTAGTAAAGCTTTAGTTTTTGGGTAATGTTTCACATCCCTCCATTACTCCTATCTTGACTGTCACTGAAAACTTCCCCCCTCCCCCAATTGAGGAAAGTAGAAGTTACGAACCTGGGGTCCACAGATCCCTTGATTAATGGTGTTGATTCATGGCATAAAGAAAGCTGGGAACTGCTGGTATAAAGGGACACTATGGGTCAGAGAGAGCTTTCTGGAAAAGTCTCACTACAAAGGCTTCACTCATCTGGCTTGAGTACATACTGCCACAGTCAATCTCAGCCTACCTTATCTGTAGTAAGGAGAGCTCTCTCTAGCGGTCGTCTATCTTCAAAGGACTCACTTGACTACAACTGCTCAGGCTATCAATGCCTCACCACATGCAACAGATTTGAAGAATTTTACCCAACAACAATAAATTATGCCAATATTCCAAGAAAAGATCATGTGATAATTGACAACTAACTGCTGGTGGTTGGGTTGCCATACCAACTATTGCATAGTTGAAAGAAATGAATGTGAAAGGCTTCAACTCGATTGTGGACTGGGAATGTTAGCAACAGTTCATGTAAAATGGTACATATTAACATCCTTAAACTAAGCACCAAAGCCAACAAGTTCACATCCATAATCATTATCTAATAATTGTAAAGTTAATGGAGCTAGGCATAATGTTTCCTCACACAAAATATTCTGACCAGATGTAAGGGTCAGGTTCTTAAGAAATCTGAAGGAAGTCTGAGGAAATGTCACCAACCAGAAACAGTAATCCTACACTCCACTTTGCACACATGCTAAGTGCATCAATTATGTTTTCTCAGAATTATTTGTGGCTCAATTAGGGCACACTCTTCCCTGGGTCAGGAGGCATTGGGCAAAAGATCAACTCCTAGTACCTGACAAAACAAATCTGGCTGATATTTCAGGAGAAGCTAAGAGGATAGAGTACTCTCTGTTGCCTGAGATGTTAAACAGAGGTCTTATTGGCTGAATAGAGAAGATCTAAAAATGTTATAATGAATAAGAGTAACAGAGTTATCTGAGGCTTATACTTATCCTATTGTTATTTAGCCGTGAACAAAGTTTCAAAGTAATTCCCTTGTTTAGAACTAATTTGATTCAGTATTTGATTGAAAATCTGTGTTGCTTTCTTTGCTCTGTTCTAGACTTTCAATAACTTGCTCTGCATTTTACGGAAGTGGACTTCCGGGCAAGCTGTCAAAAGACTGCTGATGTACTCAGCATCAAAAAGTGGCTTTTTAAGACATGAAGAGAAGCCTAAATTTGCATTTCTTTTTGTTAAACTAAGCAATTCTGTTTGACCCAGATGTTTTATTTAAGCCTGGTTCTAGAGAACCTAAGGTGGCGGGAGGAGATATGGTTCTACCAAAGGAGATGTAAGGCACTCCTTCCCTCTGCTAGCCTGCAGGTCACCCTTGGACAAGGTGTAGAACCTGCTTAGCCCCCTGATCAGTGTCACGTGGAGTCGTGGTGGATGGACATATGGGTAGCTGGTGCATATCACACGTCCTGGTTGTGACCACTGACTCCAGGCAGACAATCTCTGAAGAAAATTGATAATGGCTGGGGTCACCTGCTTTGTAAAGACACTGCCTAGAAGAAGGCAATGGCAAACCGAGAACAATCATATGACATGGCACATAATAATGATGATTTAGAGAACCAAAGATGAAAAAGCATTTATTGTGCGGAAAGGTAATAGTGCAATAAACTTTACTTCCAGCACTTCAGATGGGAAAAATGTCCTATTTACTTCCATCCACTAACTGTCCATCTATAGCCTTCTTGGAATGAATACAGTAACTAGAAGGTGAAGCTTACCTGTAGACAATATTGAGCAAAAGTCCGAGGGAAATATGCTGAATATAACTAGGGTGCCTAAGACTTTTGCAGAGTACTGCAGTAATGTTATATATTGCACCGTACTGCTACCATGCAAAAGAAAATCATGACATTTATGTGAGTGATGGTAAACAGGATTCTGGTATGGGTCTCTATTGAGGACTGAGAGTGGGAAGGGAGCATGGCGAGGGGAAAAGGGGAAAGGAGAGGGAAGGGAGTGAGACGCACCAGGGAGACATTCTATAATGATATAATGATCAATAAGTGAATTGTTTGGTATCAAATTACCTTGCTTGGTGTCTCAGGGCTGGGTGTATCAGCACTCGTGCCAACCCCTACCCCTGGCACTCCTTCTCTGCCACATGTCCCACACCCCTCCTGCAGCACTTCATCCTCACCCTTCCCAACATCCTTTGCTACTGCCAGATTTACTGTACAAACTCGCTCTCTGCTCCATGTTGACAAATAGAGTACTGTGCAAAAGTCTTGGGCACCCAAGCTATATATATGTGCCTCAAACATTCGCACAGTTCTGTAAAACCTTTCAGAAAGGTTGAATCTGCATTACTAAAGGACGGAGGAGAAGATGGTGGCGCGACGCAGCTCGCAGCGGCCACTCCGGTGGACGATATCTGTTATTTGTCAAGTAGGGTGTTGTGCACAATCCTGATTTGATGGAGACAGACGTGAGAGCATAGAGCATGGAGGAGCATCTGGTGAAACTTCTGAAATGCCTGTTTCGCCGCTGCTGTTACTGTGTGATCCAGAATCTCCGGAGGGGAAGGCCCTGAGTCCTCGGCTTTGCTTGTTGCTCGGTGGCCGGGGTGGGGTCGAAGCGCTCGGCAGAGATGGTGCTCGGTGCTTGGTGTCGGAGAACTGGTCGGAGGCTAGAAGTTTTTGAACGGACTGAGAGATGGCTGTGGTCGGGTGCTTCCAATGCATCGGCAGTTTGCGGCGCTTCCATCTGCGTGAGATGATGGGGCTATCAGGACTTGAGACTTTTTTTTACCGTGCCCATGGTCTGCTCTTTATCAAATTACAGTATTGTTTTGCACTGTTGTAACTATATGTTATAATTATGTGGTTTTGTCAGTTAGTCTTGGTGTGTCCTGTGTTTCTGTGATATCTTTCTGGAGGAACATTGTATCATTTTTTAATGCATGCATTTCTAAATAACAATAAACGAGGACTGGGTGTTCTCATGATCTAATCTAATCTAATCTAATCTGAGGATGCAGAAAGTTTAGAAAAAGGCTCCAGTTCTCTGTGCAACACACATAAAAGTTGCTGGTGAACGCAGCAGGCCAGGCAGCATCTCTAGGAAGACTAAGTCCTGACGAAGGGTCTCAGCCTGAAACATCGACTGCACCTCTTCCTAGAGATGCTGCCTGGCCTGCTGTGTTCACCAGCAACTTTTATGTGTGTTGCTTGAATTTCCAGCATCTGCAGAATTCCTGTTGTTTCCAGTTCTCTGTGCTTCAGATTTCCAGAAACAAAGGTGGAAAACCTCAGGTTTATTATGGATTACTGGAACATACTCATGGACAAAATCTTGGACCATAACACAGTATTTTATAGTAAATCACATTTTATTGCCATTGAGCTCATCTCTTCATCTTCCTCCTTCATTTCTGCCTATTAACAGCTTGTTATCATATTGCCTTTATTACATCTGACTAACTATATTACCACATATATTCCTTGACTTTTATACATAGCATCAACTCAAATTTATCTTAATCAAAATGTTTAAGATCACGTAAGTATCTGTCATCTTTTGTCTCAGTGGCTTACAAAACCCGCAAGTTTAGAATGTGCTCAATCATTGCTATACTCCAGTGTGTTAGCACTGAGCCAAAGCTGACACTTAAATAAAGAATTTATTTTGTATAAGCCCAAGGTGAAAAGGTTGTCTAACTCAGCTGACCAAGGCAGTTTTCCCAGAGGTCACAGACAGCTTATTGAGGTTAAGTAATACATCGATTACATTTGAGCCTGAACTCTCGGCGCAACTTTAGAGATTAATAGACTTGAGTCAGAAGTCTGTGCGTTAAAGTCTCTGTCCGGAGGTATAAAATCTAGGTGTGGCACTGACAGAGACCTGTAAGGTTGCAAGTGCCATCTTTCAGATAAAACTTTAAATCAAAATATTGTACGTCCTCTAAACCGGATGTTAAGGAAACAATGAACCAATTTTTTTAAAACATGGAATTCTACATAATGGATGATCTGAATAAAGAGATTTAGACTCAAATTCAGATTCAGATTCATTTATTTATCATGCGTACACTGAAACACACAAGAAATGTGTTGTTTGTGTTTACAACCGTCATGACCTAAGGATATGCTGGGGGTGGCCAACATAACATGCCCACAATGTTGTACAGAATAACACAAATGACAACAGCACAACAACAGCAACAAAACAAAACAACAATAGAAAAACAAGTTATTTTCATCCCTGGCATCCACCCACCCAGTCACACACACACAAACAGGCCTCTAACCCCAAGGCAGGCCACTTCTGGACCCCAGTCCTCCTGTCCTTAGCCAGAACTTGCAGACTCACAGACACTGGGCCTCTAACTTTCGGACATGCCAACCCAAGGACTTTGACCATTGCGACTCAACTTCTGGACACAGACCAGTCTTCGAACTTTGGGCTATTGGCCCCAGGACTTGCTGATCACAGGGCTTTGCGCTCTGTGCCTTGAACACTGAACCCACACGGATCTGCAATCCTTGGGCTGGCTGACCCGGAAGGGTCAGGTCATCTCTGGCCCAAACTCACAGATGTCAAGCATCTGATTCTAGGTGACTGAACTGAATTGAATTGAATTGAATTTATTACTTACATCCTTCATATACATGAGGAGTAAAAATCTTTAAGTTATATCTCTATCTAAATGTGCAATGTGTAATTTATAGCAATTTATAATAAATAGTATGTACAACAGGATATTCGATATAACATAGAAATATAGTTGTGCAAGCCTGAGTTAAGCAGTCTGATGGTCTGGTGTAAGGAGCTGTCTGTTGGTCTTGTGTTTTATGTTGGAGCCTGTGGGACCCAGTGGCTTCAACTATTGGGCCTCAACTTCTAGACTCACCAACTTCTGTCTTTGCCCTTTTGGACTCTGGACTCACAGGGTCTGGGAACTCACTGAGCTAAAGGCACAGGCCCTTTTGCCTCCTGCCCACACGGACCTTCAGCCCTGGGAACTCACTAACCTGGGATAACTTGCTCACGATCAAGCTACTACACATGGGGCTTTACTGTCCACAAATGATTGTAAAATCTGTACTGGATGTTAAGTGTTTTTGGTTTCTGATAGAAGCCATTGTAGGTGTGCCAGTTTTTTAAACCCTTGTTTTTTCAATCTTTTATAGCAATGCAGATAAAATATCATGAACACAAGAGATTCTGCAGAAGCTGGAAACCCAGAGCAACACACACAAAATGCCGGTGGAACTCAGCAGGCCAGGCAGCATCTATGGAAATGAATGAACAGTCAGAATCAGATTTAATATCACTGACATAAGTCATGAAATTTGTTGCTATATGGCAGCAATACATTTGAATACATAAAAATATAAATTACAGTAAGTGTATATATATACCGTATCTAGTGAAATGAAATGAGTAGTGCAAAAAGAGAGAAATGATAGTGAGATAGTGTTCATAGGTTCAATGTTCATTCGGAAATTGGATGCAGAGTGGAAGAAGCTGTTCCTGAATCACTGAGTGTGTGCCTTCTGGCTCATGCACATCCTCCCTGATGGTAGCAATGAGAAGGGGGCATGACCTGGGTGATGGGGTCCTTAATGATGGACGCCACCTTTCTGAAGCTTCACTCCTTGAAGATGTCCTGAATGCTGGGAAGGCTAGTGTCCATGATGGTGCTGGCTGAGTTTCCAACTTTCTGCAGCTAACTTTGATCCAGGGCACTGCCTCCCATACTAGACAGTGATGCTGTCAGTTGGAATGCTCTCCATTCTATATCTGTAGAAATTTGCTAGTGTCTTTGGTGACATACCAAATCTCCTGAGACTCCTAATGAAAATAGCTGCTATCATTCTTTCTTTGTAATTGCATCGATATGTTGGGCCCAGGATAGATCCTCAGAGATGATGACACCCAGAAACTTGAAACTACTTAGCCTTTCCATTACTGACCCTCACAACCCCCACCCCCGATAAGGACTGGTGTTCCCTCATCTTACCCTTTCTGAAGTTCACAATCAGTTCTTTAGTCTTACTGATGGTGAGTGCAAGGTTGTTGCTACGACACCAATCAACTAGTTGATCTATCTTACTTCAGGCCAAGACCTTTCCTCAGGATTGTTCATATCATGAGCAACTTTGGGTCCCATTCCAAATAAAGAATGTACCAACATTGGAGAGTGTCCAGAGGAGGTTTATAAGAAAGATCCCAGGAATGAAAAGGTTAATTTGTGAGGTGTTCTTGATGCTCTGGGTTTGTAAATCAATGGAGTTGAGAAGATTAAGCAGAAGTCTCATTGAAGCCCTGCAAATATTGAAAGATCTAAATAGAGTGGAGATGGAGAGGATGTTTTCAGAAGTTGGAGAGGTTACAGCCTCAGAATAAAAGGACATGTCTTAAGAAAAGAAATTAAGTGGAATATTTTCAGCCAGGTGGTAATGAATCTGTGGAATTCATTGGCACAAATGGTTGTGGAAGCCAAGTCAAGGGGTATATTTAAAGTGGAGGTTGATGGATTCTTGATTAGTCAGGGCATGAAGGGTTATGGGGAAAAGGCAGGAACTTGGGCTGAGAGGGAAATAGATCAGCCATGATGAAATAGTGAAGTAGACGCAATGGGGCAAATGGCCAAATTCTTCTCCTATAGCTTACATGCTAAACAGTTAGCCATTGGAAAATCCTGCATTTCGCGGATGGAGCAAAGGTGCTTGATAAAGCCTTCCCTCCGTCTATGTCAGCACCAATGTAAAGGAGGCTAAATCTGGAGCACTGGATGCAATAGACAGCCCCAAAAGATTTGCAGGTCAAGTGCGCCTCACTTGGAAGACTGATTGGGACCCTGAATCGAGTGAGGTTACAGGTAGAAGGCAGGAGAATGGGGTTGAGAGGGAAACTAAATCAGTCGTGATGGAATGGCAGAAAATACCTGATGGGATGAATGGCCTAATTCTGCTTCTATGCCTTTTGGTCTTATGGTCTAAGTTATGTCCATGTTAGAACTGATATTCAGACAGCTATGAAAAGGAAGCTCATAGCTTCATCTAGTCAAAGATAATGAAATACACAAACGATTAATAAGAAAGTCAACGGTAACAGCAGATCTACAGCCTTCCAGCAATTTCAAGGACAACAGCTTGAATTCTGCAACACCTTTAACTGTGAAAACATCTGGAGCTGATTCACAGTGGAGTGGATGCCAGGTCATTGGATCATTTAGTAGATGTGAGAGAAGAACACAGTTAAAGACATTGTGGAAACACAAGAGAGACTGAAGATGCTGGAAACATAGCATGATGTCACAGGCACTAGACTGAGAGAATTAAGGGCCATTTATTGGAAAATAATGTCACAGAATGAGAACAGTAGGATAAGTGTGGCAATGAGAAGGTGCATGTTCCTCAAGTTAAGTTGGAAAGGCTGGAGAGAAACATACAAATTAAAGCTTGAATTTTCCACTTATTGAGAGTTGTCAGGCATTTTACCCAATTCAGAATTATTACAAAGCATGTTTATGCAAAATTCATTTGTAGATTTAATTCTTACTTTCCTAAGTTATTGTGTGTTATATGTACAGGTATTTTTTGTGTGCTGCTGTGCTTTACACCCTGGTCCAAAGAAACATTATATCATTAGACAATATACAAATATATAGTTAAATTACAATAAACTTGATTTGACGTGAATATGTTTCCTAGGCAGTTTAAGGTAGTATCAAAGGAATCTTCCACAAAAGAGTAGAAAACTTAAAATTCATTATAAAAGTTGTTATCAAGATTAAATTTCTATCAGTTTTTTTCATTTTTTAGAAGACATTATTATTGAGTTAAGTTAAACCTGTTAAATATGCTTCTGGAGCGGTGCAGAGCACTGGTCACCATGGTGGGCTTTGCTCACGGACAATGGAATTCCTAATGGTGATTTCCAGGCAGAAAGAGACATTAAAGGAGATAGAAGGTATTTATAATATTTCAAATAGGATTATAAAGCACAATAGAGATAAATGCACCATACAGCATTACCCAGATCAGCGGGTCCTCAGCCATTTTTTAATGGTATAGACTAATGCCATTAAGCAAGGGGACTGTGGATCCCAGATGGGAACCCCTGACCTAGATAGATAGGTAGCCTTGATCAGCCTGGATCAGTCTCAGTTTATGCCCATACCCACCTGACCGAGAAGTGGTAGAATAATCTCACAGGCTCTCTTTTTTCCTGAGCCGACTGGCAGTGTTAAGTGATTGCTCTGTTTTTGACGATGCAATGCAGAATTCCCTACCATGAAATGCTCTGACAAACTTTGAAAGAAGCCAGATCATTAGAGCTCATGTTCTTTCAAAACTCTTTTAAGAACTTTCAAAAATAATCTTTCAAATTCAGAGACGCTTAGTTCATTTTTTAAAACGAATTAAAATAATGTTAACTAATATATACTGTGGTGGTGACGGTGGCTGTCCATCGTGTCTGACAATGACAAGGAACCTATGCGGGAAAGTTTTTAAAGTGGAACAGCCATTGCATTGGGACAGTTCTGCTTTCTCAACTTCAGAAGTCCAGATCTAGTGGTATGAACAAGTGTCACAAACTGGGGTCTTCCTTGGTTGCAGTGGATGACCAAGACACCTTCTGTGCCTTGTCATGCTCTTCACTCTCCATGGAGTGTTGCAGAACCACCTTCCTAGCTATTGGATCTCACTGTAGATCTCATCCATCCAGTCCACCGGAGATGACTTTGCATGCTAGGACAGGCATGCCCCTATCTCACCAGGGTATGAAGCCTACTGGCTACCCTCACCCTGGTGTAGCCCACTTATCGAAGCAGTGCACCCAGGTGTGACCGCTGTCACATGCCACCAGTTACTTGGAGTCACAGGTGAGAGCTGAGTGTCTGGTAGCAACCAAAGTTGAGTGATCTACCCCGGAATAGACACGACAAGCCCCTTCACCAGAGGTGCTACCCCTCCCTGGACATCCCATATATTAATCACTTAGAAATAAGCAAAACACTGGACAGCAAAGCAAAAAAGGTCTCTCAAACAACATCTTGCACTCCTTAAGTCTGCTTTTGTTTATTCCCCTTGGCGAATGGTGATTCACATTGGTTCAATAGCACTGTTTGTGGAAGTTTTTATTGTCAATTTTTATTTTGAGAAGGCATAATATCAAAATGAAGTTTAAATGCCAGTAACACAGTTAACCCACAAAAGCTGAATATTTCAATATATCCCTTCATTTTAGAAATATTTAATTCATCCGTTATTTTCTGCTTGAACACCTTACTAGATCAATGAATTCTGGGCTACAACATGAAGCCAGCAGTGAGCACCTACAACCACAAGAAGCAGAGAAACTAGGAGCTGCAGTCGGCTATCAAGCCTTTCAAGTCTACCCCTTGCAAATTTATGTAATCATGATTGATCTATGCAGGCCTCAATTCCTTTGTTGTGCCCTCTAATCCTCAATCTATCAAATATTTATCTACATGCAATTTAAAGACATTGATTGATTATGTTCAACCACCTGCCAGGGTAGAGACTTCAAGAGATTCACCATCCACTGCAAGATGAAATTTCTTTGCATCTCAGTTTTAATTACTGGCCACTTTTCTTGTAGCTATGACCCTTTGTTAAGAAAACTACTCGCAAAAATCTTGCTAACGTCTACTCTATGACGGCCCATTATGATCTTATATGTTTGAATAAGGTCATCCCTCATTCTTCTGAACTGGACAGTAGACCACTCCTGCCAAAGGGTCGCAGCCCAAAAAGTTGATTGTACTTTTTTCCATAGATGCTGCCTAGCCTGCTGAGTTCCTCCAGCATTTTGTGTGTGTGTTGAGTAGACAGCTCCAAATTATTTTTCCCTTTCATGGGAACCCTCTCATCCCTGATTTAGCCTTGTGTGCGAAGTTAAAAATTGTGTTTACTAGATCTGCTGATATTAACAAACTGCCCAAAACCACCTCAGGTTAAAATGGCAAGGCTCTGCCTGTTGACTGAGACGTGCAGAAATTAATGAAATCATGTCACACCCCAGCCTTAGTCATCATGACAAGGGCTATGAATACTCTGGAAAACATTGATATTGAGTAAAAATTCAAAAATTATTGACATTAATGAAGCAATTTAAAAAAAGCAAAATATTTGCCAAAAAATTTGGAAACTCAATAAATATAAATGGTTGTATCAGATTAATCAAGTTCAGAGAAACTGATGGCATTACATGGCCAGAGATATACTCCCTCTGGAGTTCCAAAACCGGTGACATCAGTGACATGTACACTAAGAAACCCTGGCTATTTGGGGGCAAAAATTACACTATCTGTGTTAAAATCAAACAGATCAATGTAATTTAGAACTAACAGCACATGCATACATAAAACAATAAAACATCTTATATAAACCAAGAAATAAAGTAATGCATTGTTAACAGCAAAAAGATTATCACTGGAAGTTCAAATAATACCAAAGTTCGGAATCAGAATCAGGTTTGCTATTATATTGCTGACATATGCCATAAAGTTTGTAGCTTTGTGGCAGAAGTGCAGTGTCATGGATAATAATTTACTATATGTTACAATAAGAAATATATTTTGAATAAATAGTGTAAAAAGGAAGTCAAACTTCAAGGCAGTGATCATGGGCTCAGAAACTTGATGGTGGAGGGGAAGAAGTTGTTCCTAAAAATGTTGATTGCCCATTGTCAGGCTCCTGTATCTCTTCCTCAATGAGAAGAAGCCATGCCCTGGATGGTGAGGGTCTTTAACGATAGATGTCACCTTCTTGATGCACTATCTTTTGAGGATATCTTCAATGGTGGGGAGGCAATCACCCACAATGGAGATGGCTAAAACCACAAACCTGTACAGCCTCTTTCAACCTTGTCCATTGGAGTCTCCATACCAGGCAGTGATGGAACCAGTCATCATAGTGCATTTGTAGAAATTTGCTAGAGTCTTTGGTGACATCACAAAATTCTGTTTAATTTCTGTTAGATGGTTGAGAAGACAAAGTAATCGCTTTACCCACAGATTAACACTGAGGAAGTCTAAATTCATAAACAGAACAGTTGTGGTTGTGAGATTCAAGGAAATAATTTACCTGAACGTAGGAATTGTTGGGTTGCCCTAGACTAGTCAAGTGAAATTCACATTATCAGTTGGAAAATTATTAATAAATTTATGTACAGTATATTATCCATTTTTAGTGTGTCTTATTAGGAGCCCATAGTGGAATGTTTCTGCATTTTTATCCCAGAGAAAGTGATTTTGTTGTCACATGTTCAATATTGTTACTGTTTATGAGGATGACTAATAGCAGATATTGGAAACCATTTTCCTCATCTCAGAGAGTGACTATGCCTTCTACTTTGGTGTCCCAAACAGTCCTTCCAGATGAGGCAACATATCAACTTCAGATCTGCTGGGGTCACCTATTGTGTCCAATGCTCCCGACGTGGCCTTCCCTACACTGTATATTGGGGAATATATTCGTTGAGCACTTCTGCTCAGTCTGCCAGAAGTGGAACGTCTCAGTGGCCAAACATTTTAATTTTGAGTCCCATTCCTGTTTCAACATGTTGGTCCATGGCCTCCTCCTGTGCCAAGATGAGGCTACCCCCAGGTGGAGGAGCAACACCTTATATTCTGTTTGGGTAGCCTCCAGCCTGATGGCATGAATATCGATTTCTCCTTCCAATAAAAAAAATCCCTCCCCCTCCCTTCTTCTTCTACTCCCCACTCTGGCCTCTTACCTCTTCTCACCTACCTATTATTCCCCCTGGGTCTTCTCCTCCTTCCCTTTCTCCTATGGTCCACTCTCCTCTCCTATCAGATTCCTTCCTCTCCGGCCATTTACCTTCACATCCACCTGTCTTCACCAATTACCTTCTAGCTTTCCTCCTTCCACCCCACCCCCCCACCTTTTTATTCTGGCATCTTCCCCATTCCTTTCCAGTCCTGAAAAAAGGTTTTGTCCCAGAATATTGATAGTTTATTCATTTTCACAGACGTTGCCTGACCTGCTAAGTTCCTCCAGTATATTGTGTGTGTGTGTTGCTGTGACTTCTACTGCCACAAGATGACATGATGATATTCTGCTGCTCAGTTTCTCTTTTAATGTAGCTGAGTAGCAAGTAGACAATATCCTCCCAGGTCATTAGGGTCCCCGTAGAGTGCAGTGTCACTGAGCATATACATTGCTGATTAGAACCAAAGGTTCAGGTGCATAATGATTTCAAAATATAAAACTGGAGAACAGTAAAGAGTGGCCAATAATGAAAGAGGATTTAGAAGTATGGAAGAGGTATTATAATTAGGAATATACATTTATCTTGTGGGATTAAACAAGATAAGCTTGACACATAATCATGACAAAAGCTACTGATCAAACAGAAGGAAAACGTAATTATAGACAAAGGGCTTAGTGAAGTGCTCAAGATGTTGCTTACCTGGATGAAGAGGTTGGAGTGTTTCCTCATTGGCAGAGCTCTAGGTATTAGGAAAATGGGGAAGGTGAAAGGTATACAGCTGTAAAGTGACACAAACTGTATCTCCCGGAGGTTCCCGAGCTGGGGCCCACCGACCCCTTGATTAATGGCATTAAATGAAGTTTGGGAATCCCTGAATATTGTGCTGCCATTATTTTCAGAGTGGCATTCATTGAAATGGACTATTATTTAAAATGATGACTGTTCCTCCATCTGATTGAGATTTGATAGGACTGGGTGACTTGCTTATTTTGTAACTAGTCTGAGTTTTAATGACTTTCTCGCGCTAGAGCCACTGCTCCCATGGGATTCTGTTAGATCTCTTACTGCCCATTACAGCACTGGCGTTTAGGGCAGCCATGAAAGTCCTCCATCTCTGGTGGTGTTCAGGGCTTCCTTCGTCGTGTCAGGAGCTTCTTCTCAGTTTTAACTACTCTCAGTCATGTAAGTCCCAGGTGGAGACTCAAGAATATCTGCACACTCAAGTGAAGAAGGATACTTCATTGCTGTTTCTGTAACAATTTAGTTTTACCAGTTAGGATTGTTAGCGCTAAGCTAAACCTCCGAACCTGGAGAACTAATGGACTACTCTTAGTCTATACTCTATCCTTTAACATGTTTTGCATGGTTGACTCTACCAAGACCCAAAGTATAAAGCCCGGACTCCAGCCAATGTCGCTCTCGGAGTCATTGAGGTATGCAAGCCTCCAAACCCAATGACAAGATTTTGGTCCTCTCAGACGATTATGTTAGATGGCTGAGAGGTTTATGGCAGCAAGTACTATTGTGGTATGAAAGACCAAGTCTTTTGAGACAAGTAAGATTCCAGTACTGTGTCAGGCACAGTGGTGAGCAATATTATAACTACAATCCTCTGAAATTTCAAGTAAAAAGCTGAGGAAAGAACACGGCAAAATAAAAGTCAAGGACACAAATTAAGGGGAAAAAATGTATGTGTGATTTCATAAGCTGGTTTCATAAAAGGGCCATTCTGGATGATGATGGAAAACATAATTCATAACTATTTATAGCACATAACTGACTATAATTTATGTAACAATGTAATTGTTCACTCCTCGCACATCTTCCTCCTGAAACCTTAATCATGAGAATCATTTCAAGTAGTTCCAGAGACAGGAATAAAAATCAAGGGCAAAGTCTTTTTTTCTTCATACATGCATTGGGATAATTAAACTGTACTGTCAATTATTGCAATTACTTTGCAACCAAAAACTCTGAGAAAATACTTTGATTGTAACCCTCATGACAAAATGTGATTTATATAACAGTATGTTTGTGCAGTAATGCCTGTGCCCAGTAATCTTCTTCAATATTACTCAAACTGCAATTAAAATTTGATGTATTTTCCATGTTCTACAGATCAAGCTGAAGAGATTTCTTCAGCATGAATATTTGCAACTGTGCTTTGCTTCACAATTTTCAATAATCTCTCCATTTATATTTATGGCACCCACACGAACATTTTTTCACTCTGCACCTGGGGTTCCCAACCTGGGGTCCAGCGACCCCTTGTTTAACGGTACTGGTCCATCTCATAAAAAAGGGTAGTGGAGCCCTGCTCTATATTAAGGGAGACAGCATCTCTACCCAGTCAGGGAATTTTATCCAGAATTGTTTGATAGGGCCATTGATGACTGCTTCCAGCCCTTTGTTGATGACAGAGAAGAGATCAATTGAGTGGGAATTAGCTGAATTGGATTTATCCTGCTTTTTTTGTGAACTGGACCTTCTCAGCCAACTTTTCACATTGTCACTTAGATGCAAGTGTTGTAATTGAAGTTGAACAGTTTTGCTAGAGGTGCATGTTATGTTTTGCAACTTCAAAGCAAGACACAGGAGTCCAAAATGCAGGTCTAACTTTGGGTTTACTTTAAGCTTGGTGCGCACATATCATGTTGTAGCATTATGACATATGCAATTAATGTATTTTTACATATAATCTAATTAATTATGTAAACAAATGAGAATGCTTAATCAATTTATATATATATATAAAATATTATTGAAATATTAAAAACAAAACACTGCAGCTGATTCTGGAGCACAGTTCTTCAGTGCTATAGCTGTGATATACCTGTGCTTGAGACCCAGGAGTCGATAAGAAGTCCGGAAGTCAAGGTCTGTGGCAGGAGTCGTAAGTCTGTGAACTTCTCCAGATCCGCTGGTGACACTAAAACCCAGTGTTTGCTAGCCCAGGTCCAAATCTGAGTCCATTGAGGTTGGAGGACAGAAGAGATGGCCTGTCTTGGGGCTAGTGCATTGTGTATGTGCGTCTGTGGGCGGGTGGAAGGGAGGAAGGAATGGGTCTTGTCTTGCTGTTGCTGTTTTGTTGCTAGTTGTTTTCTGTGCAGAACATTATGGGAATGCTATTTTGGTGCCAGAATGTGTGAGGGCACTTGCGGGCTGCCCTTGGCACATGCTCAGATATGTTGGTTGTTAACACAAACAATGTATTTCACTGTACATTTCAATGTAATTATAATAAATAAACTGGAATCTCAATTTTGCCTGATCTCATAGTACTCATTATTTCCAGTGTTCTAAACTGTTCCTCGACATCAAGTGGACTGAATCAATTGGGCTGTATGCTGTGACTGTCAGGTGGAAGTGAGGAGGAATCATCGACTTGGAACTTCTGGTTGAACAGAGTTATGAATTTTCCTGCTTTTAACATTCACATGCTGCAGAATGCCATTGTTGAGACCCTCCTCATTCTATTAACCGTTTAGTCTGGATGTGGTAACTACGCAAACTATCAGTCTGATCCATTGGTATTAAAGAGCCCATGGTATTAAAGGAAAGTTACTGGCATGGTTAGAGCATTGGCTGATTGGTAGGAGGCAGTAAGCGGGAATAAAAGGATTCTTTACTTGTTGGCTTCCAGTCCCTAGTGGTGTTCTGCAGGGGTCAGTGTTGGGACCCCTTCTTTTTATCAGTGATTTAGATGATAGAATAGATGGCTTTGTTGCCAAGTTTGCAGATGATAAGAGGATTGGTGGAGGGGCAGGTAGTGTTGAGGAAACAGGTAGGATACAGAAGGAATTAGACAGATTAGGAGAATGGGCAAGAGAGTGGAATTACTACTACTATGTTAACTCAGGCCTAGGGGGTGGGCGACGGGCACGATGAAGGACTTTCCACTTCTCCCTCTCCTTCATCAGTGTGTTCAGTTCATCTACATTAGCCTCACTGCTGTCTTCTAGGAGTGTGTTGACCAAAGTCTTGAGAGGGCACCCAGGGTTCATCCTCCCATACTTGGGCTCCCATATGATGATTAGGCTGGCAGGTAGCTCGGGGTGGTGTAGACAGTGCCCCGCTAGTTGCAGGCTTCTCGCCTCGATTTCAGTGGTGAGCATCGGTAGGTCATCATAGATCTCGACGTTCATCATGTGCTGTTGCCAACTCACGTCAAGAGCCATCCGGAGCATTCATGTATAGCAACCATCTAGAGACTTTCGCATAGTCTTGGTGAGTGTCCACGTCTCGCATCCGTACGTGAGAATGGATATGACTGCTTTGAAGATTCTCTTTTTAAGCCCTCTGGTCAGGTTCGACTTCTAGGTTTCCTTCATGTTGTTCATAGCCCTCCACGTCAGCGGAGAGTGGAAAATGAAATACAATGTTGGAAAATATATGGTCATACACTTCAGTGGTTGAAATAAATCTGCAGACTATTTTTTATACTGTGTAGAGAGAAAATCCAAAAAATCTAAGATGCAAAGGGACTTGGGAGTCCTTGTGCAGAACACCCTAAAGGTTAACTTGCAGGTAGAGTCGGTGGTGAGGAAGGCAAATGCAATGTTAGCATTCATTTCAAGAGAACTAGAATACAAGAGAAGGGATATGATGCTAAGATTTTATAAGGCACTGGTGAGGCCTCACCTTGAGTATTGTGAACAGTTTTGGGCTTCTCATCTAAGAAAAGATGTGCTGGCATTGGAGAGGGTCCAGAGGAGGTTCACAAGGATAATTCAGGGAATGAAAGGGTTATCATACAAGGAACATTTGATGGCTCTGAGTCTGTACTCGCTGGAATTTAGAAGGATGAGGGGGGATCTCATTGAAACCTTTTGAACGTTGAAAGGTCTAGACACAAAAAAAAACACATTGTACAAATGGCAACAATAACATCAATCGCGCCCCACCCCCAAACAAGGTTGTTTAGCTCTGATTATATCATGCTGATTTTACTGTTTAGTATGCAAACAAGTGAGAATTGGAGTCACTATTGAAAAGCTTGGATTTCTGTACATACTGTGACACCATAAAATGCAATCCTTTGTCCAGAATCTCCACTTGGAAGTTGTCCTAATTGATATAATCACATTCTTTTTTAAGAGCACAGGCTAGGCCCAGGCTCAGCTTTTATCAAAAATATATTTCCTGATAATAGCTGATAGTGGCACAGTAGTGTAATGGTTAGCAAAATGCTTTACAGTACCAGTGACCCACTGCTGCTTGCAAGAAGTTTGAACATTTTCACTGTGACTGCTCCAGTTTTCTCCCACAGTCCAAAGACCTACTGGTTGCTAGGTTAATTGGACTTTGTAAATTGTCCGATGATTTGGCTAGGATTAAATAAGGGTTTGATGGGTGGCTTGGCTCGAAGGCCAGAAGGGCCTATTCTGCACAGTATCTCTATAAATAAAATATATAAATTTGAAAATAATTGTTTATTAATGTCTAAATAATTAGATATTAATAAGTCTGGAATAGACTGTATTGGAATAGATGAAAGAGCACAGACTCTGTATTAGAATAGGTGAAATGTATAGACTTTGTATTAGAATAGTAAAGTGATACAGACTCTGTATTGGAATAGGTGACGTGTACAGACTTTATATTAGAATAGTGAAATGTACAGACTCTGTATTGGTATAGGTGAAGTGTACAGACTCTGTATTGGAATAACGCAGCTCTCTGGTGAAATGATATTGTATTTGTTAAGTAGGGTACCGTGCACAATTCTGATTTGATGGAGACAGCCATGAGAAGCACGGAGGAACATCAGGAGAAACTTCTGAAATGCCCGGTTCGCTGCCGCTGCTACTGTGCGATCGAGAATCTCCGGAGGGAAGGCCCCAAAATCCTCCGCTTTGCCTGCTACTGGTGGGGGGCTGGGGTCGAAGTGCTTGACAGAGATGGTGCTCGGTGCTCGGTGTCAGAGGACTGGTCGGAGGCTCGAAGTTTTCGGACGACTCAGAGTCGGACTGCGGTCGGGCATGGCAGGGAGAGTTTTCCTCCTTCTCCTGTCTGTGTGAGATGTGGGACTTTTGAGAGACTTTGAACTTTTTTTTACTGTGCCCATGGCCTGATCTTCATCAAGTTATGGTATTGCTTGCACCGTTGTAACTATATGTTATAATTATGTGGTTTTTGTCAGTTTTTCAGTCTTGGTCTGTCCTGTGTTTCTGTGATATCACACCGGAGGAATATTGTATCATTTCTTAATGCATGCATTACTAACTGACGATAAAAGAGGACTGTGTGCCCTCATAATCTAATCTAAAACATTCTTAGTACTCTCCTAACCTCCACCATTATGACACCTTGAGTGAAGAAACAAGGGTCAAAGAAATTCTTCCAGGATCATGAATATCTAGAAATTGCTGGTCAATGCCACCCATCTCACTTCATCCTTAGCTGTCCTAATAATCCTATTGAACTTGTTGAATTTAATTGACTAATAAGTTCACTACAAATGATAAAGGCTGTAATTACTAAATAATTTTATATATTGTGATAATTCTAAAGTTCAAAATTATTATCAAAGTATGTACCATATATCATATACATCCTTGAGATTCATCTTTTTGCAGGCATCCACAAAACAAAGAAACATTAGAATTCACTAAAAACACATATACAAGATCACCACATATCCAATTTGCAAAAAAGGACAAAGAGCGCAAATAGTCAAAAAAAAGTGAACAAAAACACATGGAACATTCTTGATATAATGTCAATCACCCATTACAATTCTGATGCTTACAGTACTGTGCAAAAGTCTTAGGTGCATTTAGACATAGCTATTTTGCCTCAGACTTTTACACAGGACTGTATTTGTCAATGTGGAGCGGAGAGTGAGTTTGTAGAGAGCAAAGGGTATTGAAAATATGAGAATGAAGTGCGGTATGAGAGATGTGGGACAGGTGGCCGGGGCAAATGTTGCACTGGCGTAGATACATCCAGCCCTGAGACATCAGGCAAAGTCATTTGATGTTAAACAATTGGTTTATTGCTCATTACAAAATGTCTCTCTGGTGCTTCCCACTCCCTCCCCTCTCCCTTCCCCTTTTCCCAACCATGATTCCCCATTCTCAGTCCACAATATAGACCCATATCAGAATCAGGTTTATCAGCACTCACATATGTCATGAAATTGTTTTATTTTTTTGCACCATTATAGTGCCATACATAAAATTACTAAAGGCCTTCGACACCCAAGCTATATTTGTGTGTCGAAGACTTTTGCACAGTACTGTAACAATTTAAATTATGGAGCCTTATTATTTTACATGATTAATTGCTGTTATAAATTTTAAAAATATGATATTTTGTTTTGAGATCCCATTGTGTCTCTCAGTTTCATTATGTCACTTTCTACTCCAGTATTTCCTCCTTCTCAGTTGTATGTTACCTTTGATTATCACTGATCCAAATAATGAATTGTTGATCCAATGTTCACAGAGAGATCATTGCCCCACCGCATCAGAATCAGCATGCAATTCCATAAGACCATAAGACCATAAGACAAAGGAGCAGAAGTAGGCCATTCGGCCCATCGAGTCTGCTCCGCCATTTTATCATGAGTTGATCCATTTTATCCTATTTTGTCCCACTGCCCCACCTTCTCACCATAACCTTTGATGCCCTGGCTACTCAGATACCTATCAATCTCTGCCTTAAATACACCCAATGACTTGGCCTCCACTGCTGCCCGTGGCAACAAATTCCATAGATTCACCACCCTCTGACTAAAAAAATTTCTTCGCATTTCTGTTCTGAAAGGGCGTCCTTCAATCCTGAAGTCATGCCCTCTTGTACTAGACTCCCCCATCATGGGAAACAACTTTGCCACATCCACTCTGTCCATGCCTTTTAACATTCAAAATGTTTCTATGAGGTCTCCCCTCATTTTTCTAAACTCCAAGGAATACAGTCCAAGAGCGGACAAACGTTCCTCATATGTTAACCCTCTCATTCCCGGAATCATTCTAGTGAATCTTCTCTGTACCCTCTCCAATGTTAGCACATCCTTTCTTAAATAAGGAGACCAAAACTGCCCACAGTACTCCAAGTGAGGTCTCACCAGCGCCTTATAGAGCCTCAACATCACATCCCTGCTCCTATACTCTATTCCTCTAGAAATGAATGCCAACTTTGCATTCGCCTTCTTCACTACTGACTCAACCTGGAGGTTAACTTTAAGGGAATCCTGTACGAGGACTCCCAAGTCCCATTGCACCTCAGAACTTTGAATTCTTTCCCCATTTAAATAATAGTCTGCCCGTTTATTTTTTCTGCCAAAGTGCATAACCATACACTTTCCAACATTGTACTTCATTTGCCACTTCTCTGCTCATTCTTCCAATCTATCCAAGTCTCTCTGCAGACTCTCCGTTTCCTCAGCACTACCGGACCCTCCACCTATCTTCGTATCGTCAGCAAACTTAGCCACAAAGCTATCTATTCTATAATCCAAATCGTTGATGTACAATGTAAAAAGAAGCGGCCCCAACACCGATTCCTGTGGAACACCACTGGTAACCGGCAGCCAACCAGAATAGGATCCCTTTATTCCCACTCTCTGTTTCCTGCCAATCAGCCAACGCTCTATCCACGTATGTAACTTTCCTGTAATTCCATGGGCTCTTATCTTGTTAAGTAGCCTCATGTGTGGCACCTTGTCAAAGGCCTTCTGAAAATCCAAATATACAACATCCACTGCATCTCCCTTGTCTAGCCTACTGGTAATTTCCTCAAAAAACTGTAATAGGTTTGTCAGGCAGGATTTTCCTTTAAGGAATCCATGCTGAGTTCTGCCTATCTTGTCATATGCCTCCAGGTACTCTGTAACCTCATCCTTGACAATCGACTCCAACAACTTCCCAACCACCGACGTCAAGCTAACAGGTCTATAATTTCCGTTTTGCTTCCTTGCCCCCTTCATAAATAGCGGAGTGATATTTATAATCTTCCAGTCTTCCGGAACCATGCCAGAATCTATCGACTTTTGAAAGATCATCGCTAATGCCTCCGCAATCTCCACAGCTACTTCCTTCAGAACACGAGAGTGCATTCCATCTGGTCCAGGAGATTTATCGACCTTTAGCCTATTCAGCTTCCTGAGTACTTTCTCTGTCGTAATTGTGACTGCGCACACTTCTCTTCCCTGCCACCCTTGAGTGTCCGGTATCCTGCTGGCTTCCTCAGTGAAGACTGATGCAAAATACTTGTTCAGTTCCTCTGCCATCTCCTCATCTCCCATTACAATTTCTCCAGTATCATTTTCTATCGGTCCTATATCTACTCTCACCTGTCTTTTACTCTTTATATACTTGAAAAAGCTTTTAGTATCCTCTTTGATATTATTTGCTAGTTTCCTTTCATAGTTAATCTTTTCTCTCTTAATGACCTTCTTGGTTTCCTTTTGTAAGGTTTTAAAAACTTCCCAATCATCTGCCTTCCCATTAATTTTTGCTTCCTTGTATGCCCTCTTCTTTGTTTTAACTTTGGCTTTGACTTCTCTTGTCAACCACGGTTGCATCCTTTTTCCACACGAAAATTTCTTCTTTTTTGGAATATACCTGTCTTGCACATTCCTCATTTCTCGCATAAACTCCAGCCACTGCTGCTCTGCCATCTTTCCCACCAGTGTCTCTTTCCAGTCAACTTTGGCCACTTCCTCTCTCATGCCACTATAATTTCCTTTACTCCACTGAAACACCGACACATCAGATTTCGGCTTCTCTTTTTCTAATTTCACAGTGAACTCAATCATGTTATGATCACTGCCTCCTAAGGGTTCCTTCACCTCAATCTCTCCAATCACCTCCGGTTCATTACACAATACCCAATCCAGTAGAGCTGATCCCCTAGTGGGCTAAACAACAAGCTGTCCTAAAAAGCCATCTCGCAGACATTCTACAAATTCTCTCTCTTGAGATCCAGTGCTGACCTGATTTTTCCAATCTACTCGCCTGTTAAAATCCCCCACAATTATCATAACACAGCCCTTCTGACAAGCCTTTTCTATTTCCAGTTGTAATTTGTAGTCCACATCCCTGCAGCTGTTTGGAGGCCTATAAATAACTGCCATCAGGGTCCTTTTAGCCCTGCTATTCCTTAGCTCAACCCATAAAGATTCTGCACCTTCCGATCCTATATCACCTCTTTCTAATGATTTAATATCATTTCTTACCAATAAAGCCACGCCTCCCCCTCTGCCTACCTTCCTGTCCTTCCGATACACCGTGTATCCTTGGACGTTCAGCTCCAGAGACATGCATCCTTTAGCCAAGTCTCAGTGATGGCCACAATATCATACCTGCCAATCTGTAGCTGTACAACAAGATCATCCACCTTATTCCTTATGCTGCGTGCATTTAAGTACAACAACTTAAGACTAGTATTTGATACTTTTTGCTTTGATTTCACTGCAACTTTATTGCACTGCAACTCATCCCAATGGCTACACATTTGCCCCATCACCTGCCTGTCTTTCCTAACATCTTTACTGCTCACTATCTTAGATTTATTTATGTTTTCCCCTTCCTCCACTCTATCATTCCGGTTCCCATCCCCCTGCCAAATTAGTTTAAACCCTCCCTAACAGCTCTATTAAACTTTCCCGCCAGGATATTGGTCCCCTTCTGGTTCAGGTGTAACCTGTCCTTTTTGAACAGGTCATACTTTCCCCAGAAGAGATCCCAATTATCCAAGAATCTGAAGCCCTGACCCCTACACCAGTCTCTCAGCCGGGTATTCATCTGCCTGATCCGACTATTCTTGCCCTCGCTAGCATGTGGGACAGGTAGCAATCCCGAGATTACTACCCTGGAGGTCCTGCTTCTCAGCTTCCTTCCTAACTCCTGGAAATCTCTCTTCAGGACCTCCTCCTTTGTCCTATCTATGTCATTGGTATCAACATGTACCAAGACAACTGGCTGCTCACCCTCCCCCTTTAGAATATTCAGGACCCGATCCGAGACATCCCGTACTCTGGCACCTGGGAGGCAACACACCATGCGGGTATCTCTGTCAGGCTCACAGAATCTCCTGCCTGTTCCCCTGACTATGGAATCCCGCACGACTACCGCATTTCTCTTCTCCCTCCTTCTCTCCTGCACAACAGCGCCAGGCTCAGTGCCAGAGACCCGGTCACCGTGAGCGTCCCCTGTCAGGTCATCCCCCTCAACAGCATTCAGAACAAGATATTTGTTGCTGAGGGGGATAGCCACAGGGGTGCACTCCACTATCCGGGCATTTCCCTTCCCTCTCTTGACAGTGACCCAGTGTTCTGACTCCTGTAGCCTAGGGATGACTACTGACTCCTGTAGCCTAGGGATGACTACCTCCCTGTAGCTCCTGTCTATCACTTCTTCACTTTCCCTGATAAGCAGTAGGTTATCAAGCTGCAGCTCCAGATCCCTAACACGGTCTCTGAGGAGCTGCAACTCGGTGCACCTGGCGCAGATGTGGCCATCAGGGACGCTGGAAGTCTCCCATGATTCCCACATCTGACACCCTGAACAAAGCACTAACCCTGCAGGCATGCTATCTAATTCTACATGAATGAAACAGGAAAAATAAGTCTACTCACTCACTTACCTCGCCAAACAAACAAACTTTTTAAACCGTTAGCTGTGAAAACCCTGCTGTTCCTGTCTGTCCGGGCCGATTCGCGAAAGCGGTGGGGGGGGGGGGAGAGAAAAAAGAGTTGGCGCTTCGCTCTCGCCTCTTCCCGTTTATTGCTGAATCCCGTTGAAGCCGAAGCCCTACACTCTGCTACCGCTCACTCTGCTGCCCGCTCCGACAGCCTATGAAAGAAAACTTCAATAGGGTGATTGGAGCAAAAATTACAGAAGTTGGAAATCAAAAACAAAATGGTGGAACACTCAAAGTCAAGGATCCTTCATCAAAAAAAAAATTCTTAACCCAAAGCTTCACCGTGTTTATTTCAAGTGCAAGAGATCCTGCAGATGCTGGATATCTCGAGATACACACACAAAATGCTGGAGGAGCTCATCAGGCCAGTTAGCATCTATAGAGGGGAATGAACAGTCAACATTTTGAGCCGAGACACTTGTTTCTCCAGAAGAGTTGAGCTTGATGGTGGGACTCTGACCTGAACCATTAACTCCTTGCCCTCTGAAGATGCTGTCTGACTTGTTGAGCTTTCCCATTGGTTATGGTTTTACAGTAGAACAATATTTATTTACAGGTCAGAAGTAAGTGTGGGCAACTTGTTGATGGAGTTACGTACCTCGTAAATAGGTTGCCAAACCAGCAGAAATGGAACACTGGTTGGAGTTTGTGATTACTAGGAACTAATAAAGTTTTATTAAAGAAATAAGTAATATAGGACACTAACCGCAAGGATATAAATGTAACAGATTAGCAATCATAGTATACACATATACACAGAAATAGGGTAATAGGAATCAACCAAGCTCTATCGCAGTCTAGGGATAAAATGATCAGTCGTAAGGTGAAGCAGAGTTCAGTTCAGTCTAGTGCAGTTCAAAGTAATCGCTGTTGTTGTACCGTTGGAGAGAGAAAGAGAGAGAGAGAGAGAGAGAGAGAGAGAGAGATGCAGTTGGTTTCAGGCTAACCTTTCGATGCCTTCTGATCCAGCTGTGGTCACCAACTGTGACCCCTCCGTTCCGGATGTGATCGTTCTTCCGTGGTGAACCCGGCACCCAGGCAAGGGCGGACACACAACAGGTCCCCACTAGTCGTACCTTTACACCCTGTGAGCCTCTGACCGATTCCCGCGAACCGATCCTCCAAACTCTCACCAACTTGTGGGGCACACTGCTCTTTCCAGGGTCTCGTGGCATGTGTGTCGTGCCTTAGCAAACCCACTATTTTTATCCCCCTGATGGGGTATCACCTGTTCATCAAACTTCAAAAAGTTCAGGTTCAAAGCAAACGGTCTGTGGCAGATGCCAACATTTGAATTGTGTCTCTTTCTTGTTAATCTCTCTGTTCTCTCTTATTAGCATTTTGAATGTTTCTCCAACATCTTTTATTATCTCTCTCATTAGCATCATCCGTTCTGCAGCTCTGCTTGGCTTCACACATGACAATGGCAATATAGACTGATGCTGTTTTAGTTTTTTGAGGGTGTTCTTTGACATAAGAATTGGCACCAATGAGAATTTATAGCAAAAATTTTAAAATTACTCATTAAAACTTTACTGGAGGTAGTATACTGGTCAGTTTGTGGGTTTACAATATAGTTATGGAAAATGAAGTCATGAATAGTGCAAATAAACGTTTTAATTACACTTTTACTATAGTCAGCATTGAAGGGAGATAGCTGACTCATCTACTGGGAATTTGAACACATTTTCTCAACTAAATATTGCCTTCAATTTAATTGAAGATGCTGCTTTCAGCTAAGACTGTCAATAGTACTGCTGCTATGAATGACTTAATATTTGCTCTAAGAGCAGTCTACTTTGTGTTGTTTCTTTTACACAATAAACATACAGTACTGTGCAAAAGTCTTAGGCACGTATATATAGCTAGGGTGCCTAAAACTTATGCACTGGACTGTAGAGTCATGTAGTCATAGAGTAATACACAACAGAAGCAGGAACTTTGGCCTTTATTTCCAACTCTACCTTGAATCAGAAGCAGGTTTAATATTACAATACGTAATCATAAAAACTGTAAATTACAGTTGAAGTTTAGGATGTTGGTGATTATTGGTAGCCAAAGAAATGTGTGCCAATAGAATTCAAAGGTCAACTGAAGGGGTAGCCAATCAGGACTGAGGCAAGCGAAGAGGCGCCAATATAAATGCGAGCACTCCCAGAGAGAAACACCAACAACTGCGCGCTGAGGATGTCACTTTGACTGGTGATGAAATATGGGCAAGCTAATTGCCAAGCTCAGCGAACACCGTAACATCAAACAGTAAGAAATATAGACAGTTACTGTATACTATTGATCCCGAAGGAAATTACAGTGTCACAGTAGCATTACAGGTGTACAGATATATAAATATACAAATATTAGAAGAACAGTTAGAAAGAATAAAAAATAAGTTACCTCAAACAGTCTAACAGGAGTGGGTCATCACTTCCCTGGCTATCGGTTGACTCACTATAGAGCCTAATGGCCGAGGGTAAGAATGACTTCATCTGGCACTCTATGGAGCAGCACAGTTGTCGTAGTCTATGAGTGAAAGTGTTCCTCTGTTCAGCCAAGGTGGCATGCAGAGGGTGAGAAATATTGTCCAGAATTGCCAGGGTTTTCCATAGGGTCCTTTGTTCTACCACAGATTCCAGTGTGTCCAGTTTGACTCCCATAACAGAGTCAGCCTTTTAAATCAGTTTATTGAGCCTGTTGGCATCACCTATGTTGATGCCATTGCCTCAGCACACCACCACATAGAAAATTGTACTGGCAAAAACAACCTGGTAGAACATGTGAAGGAGAGGCCTATATATCCCAAGCGGCCTTAGTCTCCTCAGGAAGTAGAGGCGACTCTGGCCCTTCTTGTACTTAACCTCTGCATATATAAGTATATATCTATAGCTATCTATCCCACTCTACTTATCAGCACTTGGTCTATATCCCAATTCAGCATGGCATTCAAATGCTCAACCAGATATATTCTATCTTTTGTTAAATAAGTATTTATATTAAGCAAACCAAACCAGTAAAAGTACAGTTTATAGAACATGGTAAGAAATGCCCTCCACACAACAGTGAATTGACATTTATCTTGAATTAATTTTGTGAGTTCACTCCAAGGCCTAGAAAGAAATATGGAGAATATGAGTATACAGCCTGTCAGTGAAGCTGGTGAAAAACTCGGGAGGTTTGGATGCATGTGATAATTTCAGTAAAAGTTCATTGTATAATGCAACTATAATGTATATATAGCATTTATGAGACCTAACGTGAAAGAACCATGTGGGGAAAAGATAGGAAACATACATAAAATTGATTATTGCCAAGAAAAGTCTATCATCATTGTACAATTTTTATTTAAGTTACTATTATATATCAGAACACTTTCATTTTTGGACAGAGGATTTAGAGATCATTTTAAATTTCCAATTGACTAATCTATTTTAACGAAGCCGCAGGAGCCACTGTTGTATGATCAATGAACCTTCCACACGGTTCCAACTTCCTCAAATGCTTACTTTAAAATGCAAAATCAATCTTCATATTAATATGACAGAGGTCTGACCTAATGAAAACTCGGCAAATCTTTCTCTTCCAGCTAGAATGATTCAGATATGACTCTTCAGGATGGAAGGACTGCACACAGAGAACTATTAACAACTAATCTTACATATGTTTTGTGACAATAGATAACTTGTTCGTTTATTTTTTCTTAGAAATTGTCAAGGACACTGGTATTTGATAAACCTCTTTCCTAATTCCCATTGCTACTGTTTATCTATTCTTGAAGTAGTGACATGGAAATGGTGGCTTCCTTCCAGACTTTAATGCTGATAATATTTTTGCCTAGGGCTACAACATATTACATTTTACAGGATTCTAACTAATTATAAAGGATCTAATATAATAGTTTTGTCTTTTTATATTCTGATACTATATAAAATGTTCTGCATATGTTGCAGTTATTAAGCTGAATTGTGGTATTAGAAATGATTGAAGTAACTCCATAAGACTAGAAGATATAGTAGCAGAATTAGTCCATTTGGCCCATCAAGTCTGCTTCGCTATTTCATCATGTCTGATCCATTGTCCCTCTCATCTCCAGTTTCCTGCCTTCTCCCTATCCTTCCATGCCCTGACTAATTAAGAGTCCATCAACCTCTGCCTTAAATATACCCAATATACCCTATGGTAATGAATTTCACAGGTTCACCTCTCTCTGGCTAAAGGAATTCCTCCTCATTTCTGTTCTAAAAGGACTCTGCTCTATTCTGAGGCTATGTCCTTTGGTCTTAGACTCCACCACCATCGGAAACGTCCTTTCCACATCCACTCTGTTGAGATCTTCCAACATTCGATAGTATTCAATGACGTTACCCCGCAAATCAGTGAAGTAACTGTAATTTTCAGTATATATTCTGAGTTCCCTTTGTATGATATAATTTGCCACCATTTTCATAGACAAGGAAGTCACTTAAGAATGTGATCAACAGCTTGATTAATAAAATCAATCCATTGCACCAAGCGACTGCAGTGCTGATATGTTCATTCAGATCTCTCTTTTCAAAAATAGAAATGATCCTCTTGTATATACACCTGAATGCCTTTGTTGACAGTCTTAGAATCAGAATCCAAATCAGGTTTATTATCACTGACATATGTCATGAAATTTGCTGTTTTGCAGCAGAAGTACAGAGCAGTATAGTATTGTACTGTATGTTACTATAAGAAATAGAAATCTCACATTTATCATGGAAAAGATTAAAATCATAAATTACTCATTCTTTCATTCATTATGTGCTGCTTCAAATGATGTAGATGATCATGGTCTTGACCATGACTGTTCTTGGCAACTTTTTCTACAGAAATGGTTTCTTTGGGACAGTGTCCTTTCAAGATGGGTGACCCCAGCCATTATCAATACACTTCAAAGATTATCTGTCTCGCAACTGTGGTCTCATAACCAGGACATGTGATATGCATCAACTGCTCATAAGACCATCCGCCACTTGCTCCCATGACTTCATGTGACCCTGATCGTGGGGGCGGGGGGGGGGGTGCGGGGGCCGGTGATGTGCGCAGTGGCTAAGCAAATTCTACACCTTGCCCAATGGTGACGTGCAGGCTAGTGGAAGCAAAATACTACATTTAAGCTAAAGGCTTAACGTTTCTATTTTTAATTCTGGACTGAACAACCAAATTCAACATGTATAATCATTCCACAAACCAGAGAGAATTTGCAGATGGTGGAAATCCAAGAAACACATGCAAATTGCTGCAGGAACTCAGCAGTCTAGGTAGCATCCATGGAAAAGAAAACAGACAACATTTCTGGCCGAGACCCTTCAGCAGGGTTGCCGAAGTTTCTCAGCCCAAAACCTCAACTGTTCTTTCTCACTTTCTCCCTCCCTCCCTCCCTTCCTTCCTTCCTTCTCTCTCCCTCCCTCTCTCTCCCCCCTTTCCCTCTCTCTCTCTCACTCCCTCCACCTCATCCTCCTCCTCCTCCTCCTCCACACCACCACCACCACCCAAAGAAAGGACCCTACATTAGAATAGTCTCTCTCCCTCTATGCTGTTGGAGGATGGTGCCAGAGTTCTGTGACTTGGGCAAGGTTTAATCAATGCGATTTGCGGATTGAACTTCGTCATTCATGTTATGATGTGTTTCTGGTTTCTGGTCTCCTTTTTTATTTTGCTGTTTATGGCTGATTTTGATTGGAATAGCATGCCGATAATGAACTGACCTGAGCTGAATATGCGTGGATTCTTTTGATTTTGTGCTTTATATTCTGTGTTTTTCACTTTTTTTTGCAGGTGGGGAGAGGGTTGATGACTTCCTTTGAATGGTTTTCTTTGTTTCATGCGGAAGACAAATCTCGGGTTTGCATACTGCGTGCATACTTTGATAATAAATGTACTTTGAATCTTTGAATCTACCATCATATTCTCCATGAACCCCATATCTCACCAGCAGGAGAGAGCAACAAGAGGAGGCAGCAGAATGGTATAGATGATGGGAACCTTGGAGTCCTCAATATTAACTCCAAACCCCATGACATCTCATGGCACTGGACCAAATGCAGATAAGGAATTTCCTCTCTAACAGCCAACCATCATCCTCCCTCAAGCCAATGAATCTGGCTTCTTCCATATTCATCTAGTGTAGTGGTCGATCTTTGAGACTTTCCCAGTAGATCCCGAAAAAAATGAAAAATAAATAAATACCAAATACTGTTGCAATGTGAGCATTATAAAAATAAGTAATACTAATTTGGATAATGGTAATATAGCAATACTCCAGCTACTGAAAGCTGTTTGTAAAGAGAGATTGTTTCCAGGTTGGGTATGGGTATTTGATCCTCCACAATATTCCGCGTGGGAATTTAAACTGGAGGTAGCAGTGTTTTTTTTTAATGAGTCCGAGTTGCAAGCGCGGATAGAGAGTGCGCTTGGGAGTGGGTTGCGGGGCCTTAGTTCTGTTCTTTCTGCCCAGTGCGCATGTGTGTATAGCTCCCCTGCCATGCACCGTGGTAGAAAAGACCGGAAGTAAAACCTCGCAACCCGGAAGCAACCTCACTTTACAAACAGCTTTCCGTAGCCGCGTAGCTACGGAATTACTATATTACCATTATCCTAATTTGTATTAACTGATCTTTATAACGTTCACAATACAACACTTCTCCCCCTTTAAATTCCAACATTCCCCAAATGTAAATAACTGGGAAACAGAAAACAGTGGTGTTATTATCTTGCGTACCTCTGAAACTTATACTAATGTCTCAGTAACAGTTTACCAATACAAAACACCTGAAAAACATGGCAGATTCAACATTCAGTCTAACAAAGGAAACTGTCCATTCAAATATTCAGTCTGTCAGGAGGTTTGCGATGGTGCTGTGCTGCAACAGATGAAAATTATGAAATTTAAGTACAGGAGTTGTCTTACTGACAGATACCTCACAGGCTGTCTCAGACTGGCTGTCTGTAGTTATGAGCCAAATTTCAGAGAACGAGCAGAAAGTATTCAACCCCAGTCATCACACAGTGCAACAGTCAATCTTTATTCATTTATTTTTCATGTTGAAATAAAATTAAATAATGGAACATAGAATTAAAGGTGTTGTAATGTGAGCATTATAAAAATAAGTAATACTAATTAAGATAATGGTAATATAGCAATACTCCAGCTACTGAAAGCTGTTTGTAAAGACAGATTGTTTCCGGGTTGCGGGGTTTTACTTCCGGTCTTTTCTGCCCAGTGCACATGTTTATGATTAAATGATTTAGTAGGTTGATCTTGCTTTTCACTAAGGCTGAGGTTAAAAAGGTTGGCGACCACTGATCTTGTGGTTGGGAATATGGACACATTCACCCAGAAATCCCAACCAAAAGGAAAGCAGTGGTGTTTCCGGAATTTCCCAATTTGTTTTAATATTGGATAGTGATACAACTGTACTTTGCAAACCTGTTCATTTAAAAGGAGAAGAATCCTATGGAAATTAAAATCTAATGAATACTATAGATTGGTGTCATCTCAGGGAAGAAGACGACTGTCAATTGCAACTAATCCTATGATAATTGACACCAAACAAAATGTATTAGAAATATACAATATTTTTTGATTTTAACAAATTATTGTAGCAGGGATGATGGAAGGCAATTTAGGACACTTATGTGTCAGAATGCTGTGTTCAGATTTCACAGACCTTGGTGAACAAACTGCTACTCCTCAATCTAGATACACCACTGTTCCACTGGGGATAGACTTCTTAACCAGCATACCTTAGATAGTCAGGATGCACAGTCACTCCTCCTTCCCATTGTCCTCAACATGGATGCTTCCCAGGGCTGTGTGTTGAGCTGATTGCTGTACACTCTGCTCACTCGTGATTGCAAGGCCAGACATCCAAATAATCACATTCTCAGGTTTGCCGGTGACACAGCAGTGAAGGGACTGAATGCCAACAACAATGGGGTGGCCTACAAAGAGGAGGAGGAAGATCTCATGGCCTGGTGCCAGGTAAATAATGTTTTCCTCAATGTCAACAAGAAAAAGGAGATAGTTATCAACTTCAGGAGAATTCGCTCTACTCACAGCTCTCTTTACATAGATGGCCCAGCAGTGGAAACTGCGAGCAGTTTCAAACTCCTGGGACAGCATATCGCACACAAACTTTCATGGTCCCAGAATGCATCTTACACAATCAGAAAAGTTCACAACTTTCCGAGGAGGGTGAATAGAGCTGGACTATGCACATCTGTACTTATGTCCTTCTACAAATGTGTAGTAGAGAGCATCCTAACATACTTCATCACAGCATGGTTTGGAAACTGCACTACAGCAGACAGGAAGACTGTACAATGGATAGTCAAATCTGCCCAACACACCTCTGGGCACCATCCTGCCCACCCTCAAGAACATATATACAGAAAGATGCCGGGAAAGGGCCAGGAACATTATGGCAGATCCCACCCACCCTGCTGTCTGACTGTTTGATCCCACTCATGTCAAGGAGGATCATCCTTGGCAGGACTGCCAGACTCACAAACAGTTACTTTCCCCAAACAGTAAAGCGGATCAGTAGCTCCAAGCACTAACTCACCCCTGAACAGCAACACCACTTTACCATTTCCTGGCAGAGACTCTTTATGGGCAGACACTCTAACGTCACTTTATGGACACACAATCCATCTATGTCTATATGCTATCTTATGTATTTATATTTATTGTGTTTTTTTATCATTGTGTTCTTGTTTTCTTTTTGTGCTGCTTTGGATCCGGAATAACAATTATTTTGTTCTCCTTTACATGTGTTTTACTAGATATATACTGGAATTAAACTATCTTGAATCTTAAACAACCTTGGAGAGCAGGAAGAAGTGAAAATTAACTTTAGAGAAGTTTAGCCATGCCTGATGATTATTCACTGAGGCCATTACTACACTGAATTTATCAAATGGGATCCAAACTCACACTGTTTTTAGTCAAGTTTCTGACAACTTTTCCTGCAATCATGTTCACACTACAGTGAACAGAAGGTGTGCTGAAATGTAATTAAAACTAATTTATTTAGAAAAATGTTAGTGGATATTTATAATGACAGAGCAATTGAAAATAGACAGACTCCAGTTTTTAGTGAATGAAGAAATGTTAGCCTGACCCCTTTAGATGAAAAATTAACAGATACCACCTGTGATGGTCAGAATTAGAACCATTATTCTGTATATTCACTGTGCTGGAAAACTAAATATTTCAATGCAATTTACTCATATATTACACCATTTAACAAAATCAGAGACTTGTAAGCTAAAAGTAACTTTTAAAACCACACATTTGCAAATAATGTGAATTTAATAGATTAAGTTAAAATTAATAGACCATATCATTTGATTGGACCTATTTACTATTTCTTTTCAGCCAAGATCTAGTCAGTTCTATGAAAGTGATTAATATAACTATTTGTTAACAATCTTGGTTCCATGTTGCTTTGTATTTTCATCATTGTTCCTCCATTATTGGGAACACTGTCATTAATAGCATTCTTCCACATGTCCTCATGAACTGCAATTTTCTGCATTGTCAATGTCGTTGCTAAGAAGAAAATAAATCATTGCTCTTGATTTATTTCTCACTATGAGAAGTTCACGTCTCTTGGTGGCTTAACTGCTACCCAAGTAACTGGAGATGAGATGCTGTTTACACTGAATACATTTATAGAGCAATGATATTTTAAAGAAGTCTGCTTTATTGATAAGCCAATATCTGAACCTACAGGAGAAGACTTGCTGAAATGGAAATACTGCATGGCCAAAATCATAAAGTCCATGAACAAGATCCAGTATCTTGCACAAAATATGCAAATAAGACAGCAGTACCAAATAAACAAATTGAAAGTAAAATGTGTTAGGATGTATTCTGGAGTTAAGGTCTATAGGAAATATTAATTTCACTAGCAACCATTCTTCAGATTTGAATATGGATTGCAGACTAGATTTAAAATGCAGCTCAGATCAATTAGATCTCAATTGCCTCCATATGCAGGAATGGAACCTAGAGCCAGTGGAGATTAATATTCATTTTGAGTGTCTGGCGTGTGGGTGCGAAGAAGGAGGTGTGTGAAAATTATATGTAATTCAAAGGAAGATTGTAGATACATTGTAACTATAGAATTGTCCTGCTGTTACCTTTGAGCTTCAGCATATAAAAGAAGCCATGTAATATTGGATCAGGAAGCCTTTTCTTACAAGAGTGTCCTGACATACTGCCTAATGCTCATTTTTGTTGAATAAAACACTTCTCTATCTATTAGCTTCAGTGTCTCTCTGGTGACTTTGTTTACATCAGCATAGATATATAGAGTCTCGCAAAAGCAGAGGTGCCTTATTATCAACTCTTCTTGGTGCACAAATATGTCAATGCTGTCACAATTCTGCTCACCAGACCTAAAAATCCAGCAGTTAAGTGCCGTCCATTTTACCTACCAAGGGAGATTTCCAGGATCATTTTGGTAGCAGTATACATCCCACTTCAGGCTGATGTCATTCAGGCTTTAGATGATCTGAACAATGGGATCAAGATTCGCTCAACAGCACACCCTAATGCCTTCACCATTGTTTTGTGGGATTTTAACAGGCCAGTCTGAAAAAAATCATTAAGCAATTACCATCAGCAGATCACTTGGAATACCAGAGGAAACAACACACTGGACCACTGTTACACCACCATCAAGAATGCCTACCATGCTATTCCATGCCTTCACTTCAGGAAGTCTGACCACCTGGCTGTACTTCTACTCACTGTATATAGGCAGATACTGAAGACTGCAGCACCAGTAATGAAAATCAAGAAGGTATGGACAGGAGAAGCACAGGAGCACTTACAGGACTGCTTTGAATCAGTGGACTGGACTGTACTCAGGGATTCACCTTCGAAGCTGGATGAGTATGCTGCAGTTGTTATTGACTGCATCAAAATCTGTGTGGATTAGTGTGTACCTACAAAGGCTTACTGCACAATCCCAAAGCAAAAGCCATGGATGAACTAGGAGGTATGTCATCTGCTGAAGGCTAGCTCTGTGGCAGTTAAGTCTGGTGGCTGAGGACTATACCAGAAAACCAGGTATTATTTACAGAGGGCTATTTAAAGGGCAAACAGACAATTTCAAATGAGGTTGGATGCGATATCAGATGTACAAAAACTCTTGCAGGGTTTGCAAGACATTACATCCTACATAGCAAAACCCAATAGCATGGATGGCAGTGATGCTTCACTACCAGATGAACTCAACGTCCTGTACGTGTGCTTTGCAAGGGAGAATACAACTACAGCTGTGAAGATCCCTGTTTCACCTGGTGACCCTGTGATCTCTGTCTCAGAGGCCAATTTTAGGTAATCATTAAAGAGGGTGAATCCTTGCAAGGCAGAAGATCCCGATGGAATACCTGGTAAGGCTCAGAAAAGTTGTGCCATCCAACTGGCGGGAATATTCAAGGACATTTTCAACTTCTCTCTGCTATGGGTGGAGGTTCCCACTTGTTTCAAAAAGGCAACAATTATACCAGTACGTAAGAAGAATAATGTGAGCTGTCTTAATGACTATTGCCCGGTAGCACTCACATCTACAGTGATGAAATGCTTTGAAGGGTTGGTCATGACTAGACTCAACTCCTGCCTCAGCAAGGACCTGGACCCATTGCAATTTGTCTATCATCACAACAGGTCAATGGCGTATGCAATCTCCATGGCTCTTCACGTAGCCCTAGGCCACCTGGACAATACAAACACTTATGTCAGGAGGCTGTTCATTGACTATAGCTCAGCATTTAATACAATCATTCCCACAATCTTGATTGAGAACTTGCAGAACCTGGGCCTCTGTACCTCCCTCTGTAATTGAACCCTCGACTTCCTAACCAGAAGACCACAATCTGTGCAGATTGTTGATAATATCTCCTCCTTGCTGACGATCAACACTGGTGCACATTAGGGGTATGTGCTTAGCCCCTTGCTCTACTCTCTCTATACCCATGACTATGTAGTTAGGCATAGCTCAAATACCATCTATAAATTTGCTGATGATGCAACCATTGTTGGTAGAATCTCAGATGGTGACGAGAGGGCGTACAGGAGCGAGATATGCCAACTAGTGGAGTGGTGTCACAGCAACAACCTTGCACTCAATGTCAGTAAGATGAAAGAGCTGATTGTGGACTTCAGGAAGGGTAAGATGAAGGAACACACACCAATCCTCATAGAGGGATCAGGAGTGGAGACAGTGAACAGTTCAAGTTCCTGGGTGTCAAGATCTCTGAGGATCTAACCTGGTCCCAACATATTGATGCAGTTATAAAGAAGGCAAGACAGCAGCTATACTTGATTAGGAGTTTGAAGAGATTTGGTATGAGAACAAATATACTCAAAAACTTCTATAGATGTACTGTGAAGAGCATTCTGACAGGCTACATCACTGTCTGGTATTGGGGAGGGTGGGCTACTGCACAGGACCGAAAGAAGCTGCAGAGAATTGTGGATTTAGTCGGCTCCATCTTGGGTATTAGCCTACAAAGTACCCAGGACATCTTCAAGGAGAGTTGTCTCAGAAACCCAGTGTCCATTATTAAGGACCTCCAGTGCCCAGGGCATGCCCTTTTCTCACTGTTACCATCAGATAGGAGGTACAGAAGCATGAAGGCACACACTCAGCGATTCAGGAACAGCTTCTTCCCTTCTGCCATTTGTTTTCTATATGGTCATTGAACCCGTGAACACTACCTCACTTTTTTTAATATATATTATTTCTGTTTTTGCATAGTTTTAATCTATTCAATATCAATATACTGTAAATTTATTTATTTATTCTTTCTTTCTTTTCTTCTTCTTCTGTATTATGTATTGCATTGAACTGTTGCTGCTAAGTTAACAAATTTCACAACACATGCCGGTGAGAATAAATCTGTAAGGCATCAACACAAGCTGCCTACAGGGTTTAATGTTCTGTTGATGGTATTTAAAATTTGTGAATACATAGAATCATAGAATTACTATAACATCAAAAGATGCCACTTGACCCTGTAAGTCAATGTTGACTTCCAGTTGTGAGGGTTCATTGAAGCACAGTTGCACTGGAGGCCAGATGCTGGTCCATTTGACCATATGCTCTGCCATTGTACTTGGGATCTGAGCACTGCTGTGTTATGGAGAGGTGCCTGATGAACTTTGCCTTCCATCCCTGAGTTTTATATCAGGGAATTTGGGATATAAGTAGTGACCATGTTCATTTGAATTTGCTCAGTAATCCTGTGTAAGTGACCCTATTTAAATATTTTTTTAATAATTTGTAACTCCTGATTTAAGACAGTGCTACCGAAGGCATGCAACAGTCTACTGGCAGTTTAAAAGTGAAGAAATTTAATTCAAATATTACTAATAACACTTTTTTAAACTAAATTTAGGTAAACTATCAGCATAAACAATGAAGAGGTGAGCAAAGGCAAAGTGAACTCAAAAGATGTCCTCTGCTGGTGTGCTGCAAAATTGAAGCCCTTGGAGTTGGAGCTATGCTAGTTAGAGTGAATGATTCAGAGAGGAGAAGTCAAAGCAGAGGAATTCCAACGCCTGCCGAACTAACCCGGAAGCAAGGGTGGATTGCTCTAAGTGCCGAGCTGATTTGGAGAGGTTGAGAAAGGCTTCTTAGTCAGTGAGATCTAGGTCTGAAGTTAATCACTGGGTACGCATTCTAGGCTTTGAGGTGATATGGCACAGCAAGGCCCGGGTCCTAATATGAAGCACGATCTCCTGTTTGGACTATCCAAACGCCGGCCCAGATAGACTGGAAAGAAAGGGTGTCGAGATTCAGGTGAGGTCGGAATCCTCTGGACACCGTGCCGATTTGGAGAGGTCGAGAATGGCTTTTTCAGCCGCGAAATCTAGGCCCAAGGTGATTCACCATGGCAGAGCTTGGGTCCTAAGGTGAGGTATGATCCACTGTTTAAATGCTGACCCGATAGATTGGGAGCTCCTCTCTTCATGCTAAGGCTATGAGACTGCCCCCAGCTGCTGTGCTTCATGTCTGCAAATTTTGTGGTGATTTGTCCCCCTATAATATGATAAAGCTTTGGACCTATTCCAGGAATTTGGATCTAAGGACTAAATTTGGTGTGAAATGCTGTTGTTGTTGCTTGCTTCTATTGTTTGCATGATTTATGTTTCTTTCCTTTCTCTGTGCATAGAGAGGGTTAGGGGATGGTCTTTTTTTTGATTGTTTTTTTCTGGGTTTCTTGCTTTGAGGCTGCCTGTGAGTAAACAAATCTCCAAGTTGTGTAACTCAGACATTATTTGATAATAAGTGTACTTTGAATCTTTGAATTTATTACTATAGTGGATTCTAGTTAATTGGGTTGGAAGAGTTTAAACTCAGGTTAAGCTCTTAACATTAAGGGGTAAAAGACAACTCTTAAAGAACAAAAGCTAATTGAGAAAATAGCTATGATTCGTTATGTTTACTTGGGACACTGTGCCCTTTCATTGCCGCAGAAGACTGTTACCAAACCATTTCTAACAAACAACAGTTGCATGCATTTGCGTGGTAGTTATACCCTACACTGTAAATGAACAGTTTTTAAATATCATCAGTTGTGTGTGTTAATGCTCAAAAAGCAATCATTTTAATTATTTATAGCTGGCAAGAAATTTTCAACCCAGATAAGTGTGAGGTGGTTTATTTTAGTAGGTCAAATATAATGGCAGAATATAGTATTGGTCGTAAGACTTTTGACAATGTGGAGGGTCAGAAGGATCTTGAGGTCTAAGTCCGTTGGACACACAGAGCTGCTGCGCAGGTTGACTTCGTGGTTAAGAAGGCGTACGGTGCATTGGTGTTCATCAACCGTGGGATTGACTTTAAGAAGGGAGAGGTAATGTTACACCTATATAGGACCCTGGTCAGACCCCACTTGGAGTACTGTGTTCAGTTCTGGTCACTTCACTATGGGAAGGATGTGGAAACTATATAAAGGGTTCAGAGGAGATTTGCAAGGATGTTACCTGGATTGGGAAGCATGCTTTATGAGAATAGGTTGAGTGAACATGGCCTTTTCTCCTTGGAGCGGCGGAGGATGAGAGGTGACCTGGTAGAGGTGTATAAGATGATGAGCGGCAATGATCATGTGGATAGTCAGATGCTTTTTCCCAAGGCTGAAATGGCTAACGTGAGACAGCACCGTTTTAGGGTGCTTGGAAGCAGGTACAGAGGAGATGTCAGGGTTAAGTTTTTTACACAGAGAGTGGTGAGTGCTTGGAATGGGCTGCAGGCAACGGTGGTGGAGGTGGATACAATAGGGTCTTTTAAGAGACTCCTGGATAGGTAATTGGAGCTTAGAAAAATAGAGGGCTGTGGGTAACCTTAGGTAATTTCTAAGTATGTACATGTTTGGCACAGCATTGTGGGCCAAAGGACCTGTATTGTGCTGTAGGTTTTCTATGTTTCTATATAAAAAAAAGAAGTGAGACAATTCAGACCTGTTTTAAGCATTCAGGCTAGGAGATGCCAAAAATGACCAGGAGTGAAAATAAAATGATTTTACTACTTTAACAAGTTAGGAAATTTGAAAAATTTGAAGGTATTGACAATCATCTTGAATGATACAATGAAAATGAAGATTTGAAGGATTTATTTGTCGAAAACATTGCATGAATATGGTCTATTATCTGTTCATGTTGTCAATCAAAGGAGCATGGCCATGTACACTGGATTCAGTCATTGATAACGATTAGGAATTAATTAGGAATATACTACGTCCTGTGCTCCCGATGTGGCCTTTTATATATTGGCGAGACCCGACGCAGACTGGGAGACCACTTTGCTGAACACCTATACTCTGTCCGTCAGAGAAAGCAGGATCTCCCAGTGGCCACACATTTTAATTCCACATCCCATTCCCATTCTGACATGTCTATCCACGGCCTCCTCTACTGTAAAGATGAAGCCACACTCAGGTTGGAGGACCAACACCTTATATTCCGTCTGGGTAGCCTCCAACCTGATGGCATGAACATTGACTTCTCTAACTTCCACTAATGCGCCACCTCCCCCTCGTACCCCATCTGTTACTTATTTTTATACACACATTCTTTCTCTCACTCTCCTTTTCTCCCTCTGTCCCTCTGAATATACCCCTTGCCCATCCTCTGGGTTCCCCCCCCTTGTCTTTCTCCCCAGACCTCCTGTCCCATGATCCTCTCGTATCCCCTTTTGCCAATCACCTGTCCAGCTCTTGGCTCCATCCCTCCCCCTCCTGTCTTCTCCTATTATTTTGGATCTCCCCCTCCCCCTCCAACTTTCAAATCCCTTACTCACTCTTCCTTCAGTTAGACCTGGTGAAGGGTCTCGGCCTGAAAGGTCGACTGCACCTCTTCCTAGAGATGCTGCCTGGCCTGCTGCGTTCACCAGCAACTTTTATGTGTGTTATTAGGAAGTAATGCACAGCTTTATAGTACTGCAGTAGTAATGGCAGTGATCTAGTTTGTTCTGTATTTCATTTAAATATATAAATTGCTATCCAGTTAAACAGATTTTGTTTTTTTATGTCTTTTTTAATTATTTCCATGAAATTTCTGCTAATTGGGCCAAAAGATATTGATCCCAATGTGTCCCAGTTAACCAGAATCTACTGTATTTGCTTTTATTGCAGTATTTTATGACATTTCATTGTGACACCTATTTGTTAAGTATTTTATTATATTTAAACTAATTTTTATTTAAATTTATTTCGTAGTTAGTTTTTAAATGCCTCTGACCATCTGCTCATCACTTTGCATCTAAGACGTTAGACAAGAAATCTGGACAGTGAATCCATTGCAGATGGCTGGGTCCATCATGTTCCGAACACAGACAGCATCCATCTGGATATGGTACAGACAAGACAATGAAGAAACTTGACATTTTCTTTGACAGATTGCCTGTAATTGTTAAACAAATCGACTACAGAAAGGTGACATCAGGAGCCCCGACTGGTGGAAACCATTCGAGAGCAGGGTTTTGATTGTCAAAAATCTGGTAGGTGACGCTTTGTAATTTTAGCAAACTGGATCTCTATATGAGCCCAGCAACTGACTGACTGACAGATTCAGTATTGCAACTCTGAAGAAGAGTTCAAGAGTTCTGCATTTGACAGTGAATCATAGAAACTTCTGTTTGGATCTATTTGAAGAACAAATACTTTACACTTTATATTTTATTGTCACCAAACAATTGATACTAGAATGTACAATCATCACAGCGATATTTGATTCTGCGCTTCCTGCTCCCTGGAGTACAAATCGATAGTAAATATTAAAAATTTAAATTATAAATCATAAATAGAAAATAGAAAATGGAAAGTAAGGTAGTGCAAAAAAAAAATGAGAGGCAGGTCCGGACATTTGGAGGGTACGGCCCAGATCCGGGTCAGGATCCGTTCAGCAGTCTTATCACAGTTGGAAAGAAGCTGTTCCTAAATCTGGCTGTACGAGTCTTCAGGCTCCTGAGCCTTTTCCCAGAGGGAAGAAGGTCGAAAAGTGTGTTGGCTGGGTGGGTCGTGTCCTTGATTATCCTGGCAGCACTGCTCCGACAGCGTGCGGTGTAAATTGAGTCCAAGGACAGAAGATTGGTTTCTGTGATGTGCCGCGCTGTGTTCACGATCTTCTGCAGCTTCTTCCGGTCTTGGGCAGGACAATTTCCATACCAGGTTGTGATGCACCCTAGAAGAATGCTTTCTATGGTGCATCTATAAAAATTAGTGAGGGTTTTAGGGGACAGGCCAAATTTCTTTAGCTTTCTCAGGAAGTAAAGGTGCTGGTGGGCCTTCTTGGCAGTGGACTCTGCTTGGTTGGACCAAGTCAGGTCATTTGTGATATTGACCTCAAGGAATTTAAAGCTTTTGACTTGATCCACTTTTGCACTACCGATGTAAACGGGGTCGTGCGGTCTACAACTCCTTCTGAAGTCAACAACCAATTCCCTCGTCTTGCTGACATTGAGGGATAGGTTATTGTCTTTGCACCATGCCACCAGGTTATTAACTTCCTCTCTGTACTCAAACTCATCATTACCCGAGATACGGCCTACAATTGTGTCATCAGCAAACTTATATATTGAGTTCAATGGAAACTTGGCCACACAATCATGGGTGTACAGTGAGTACAGCAGGAGGCTGAGTACACAGCCTTGTGGGAGACCGGTGCTCAGAGTGATTGTAGAGGAGAGCTTGTCCCCTATTTTTACAGCCTGGGTCCTGTCTGTGAGGAAGTTGAAGATCCAGCTGCAGATCTGAGTGCTAAGGCCCAGGTTCCGGAACTTAGGAATCAGTTTATTTGGAATGGTGGTATTAAAGGCAGAGCTGTAGTCAATGAAAAGGAGACTCATGTATGCGTCTTTATTCTCCAGATGTACTAAGGAGGAATGTAGGGCCAGAGAGATGGCATCTGCTGTTGACCTCTTGCAGGCCAATTGCAAATCGTCAAGATTGACCAGTAGACAGTGGTTGATGTGTGCCATACCAATCGATTAAAGCACTTCAAAGAAATTGATGTCAGAGCCACCAGTCGATAGTCATTCAGGCATTCCACCTTGCTCTTCTTCGGCACCGGGATTATCACTGCCTTCTTAAAACACGAGGGGATCTTAGACTCGTAGAAGGAGCAGTTGAAGATGTCAGCAAACACTCCAGCTAGCTCGCTTGCACAGGCCCGGAGAACCCGTCCCGGGACGCCATCTGGGCCCATCACCTTCCTTGGATTTATCTTCAAAAATGTCAGCAATTCTGTTAAGAACCAACTATATTAGGTAATATGATCCAAGCCATCATATCAAATTCTAATTCCCACTTTCACCCTTCATTTACTACATGTAGTACGGCACAAAAGTCTTAGGCACTTATATATAGCTAGGATGTCTAAGACTTTTCCACAGTACTGTATTTGTCAACATGGGGCAGAGAGAAAGTTAGTATATCTGGAAGGAGCAAAAGATATTGGGAATGGCGAGGGTGGTGTGCTGTGTGAGTGGTGTGGGACAGGTGGCAGAGAAGGGGTGCCAGGGGCTGGAGTGACATGGGTATAAACAAATCCAGCCCTAAGACACCAGGCAAGGTCATTTGATGTCAAACAATTAGTTTATTGATCATTACAGAATGTCCCTCCCCTCTCCCTTCCGCTTTTCCCAACAATGATTCCTCTCTCTCTGTCCCCTTCCCACTCTCAGTCCATAAGTAGAGACCCATACCAGAATCACGTTCATCATCGCTCACATATGTCATGAAATTAGTTTTTTTCTTTGCAGTAGCAGTACAGTGCAATATAATTTAGTACTGTGCTAAATAGGCACCCTAGCTACTCTATATACAGGTGTCTAAGACTTTTGCACAGTACTGTAGCTTCATTTAAAACATTAACTTTCTGGTATTATAAATAACCCACTTCTTGTAGCCTAAACAGGATAATTGCACTTCTAATAAGAACCAAACCTGAACACATTATTAGCATGCTATTAAAAGAATGTAATGATATAATTAGCTTCAACTTCACCTGATTATCTTACATCTCCCAGAAATTTAAAGTGGCTCTCAGATCAAATTATAACTGTCTTTCCTGATGAAAAATGCATTTCGCTCATATCAGCTACTAACACCATGTCTCACCTTCACCACAACTCCCTCTATGTCCCTCACAATGTTCTGATAAGTATCAGGCCCCAATTTACATACACCCAGAAACATGAATAGACTTCAGCACGTCAGCTTTTCCAAATGAACAACAATAATTAGATGCCTTCACCATACAAGGTTTAATATCAATTGATAATAGAATAATTTTAGTACATTACTGGTATGAACATTTAACGTAGTGAATTCAACAAAGTCTTGCTTGATCCGACCTTGAGTGCTGTTTGTCTGAACTTCACACTATGATCTTATGGGTCTCCAACAAGAGTTCTGGTTAGAATCAGAATCAGATTTAATATTACCGGCACATGTCGTAAAATTTGTTGCTTTTGCAGCCGCAGCACATTGCAATACGTAATAATAAAAACTGTGAATTACAGTAAGTGTGTAAACGTGTGTGTATAAGTAATGCAAAAAAGTAGTAAAGTATTGTTCATGGGTTCAATGTCCATTCAGAAAGCAGATGGCAGAGGGGAAGGAGCTGTTCCTGAATCATTAAGTCTGTGTCTTCAGGCTTCTGTGCCTCCTTCCTAATGGTGGCAATGAGAAGAAGACATGTCCTGGTTGATGAATGTCTTTAATGATGAATGTCCCCTTTTTGAGACCTCGTTCACTGAAGATTTCCTGGATGCTGTGGAGGCTAGGGCCCATGATAGCGCTGACTGAACTCGCAACTTTCTGCGGCTTGCTGCTACCGCTCAAAGATGGGGAGGTCAGTAAAGCATAGTAAAGAACATGTAGGGCTACAGGGAAATAAAGGGAAGGGGAATGGAACTGATGGGACCGTTATGAAAGGACTTCTTTCAGCTCTATAATAAGTAAAAAAGATACGCGAGCCACAATGTGAAAACTCCTGCTGTGAGACCTATGTGTTCTATTCATAGCTCTCTATATACAGCACTCCTTGTGAATTAAGCAGTTAACTAATTTTCTAGCAATCTCCTCAAGCAGCAGGTTGGATCATTTTGGAAACTTGCATCTTATTAGACTCCCTACCAAAAATATGCAGCGAGATTTTTAACACTGCACATAATGTCTTCTTATTTATTCAGTAATCTGGCATATACTGTAGTTGAAAAGCAATATGAAGATGAGCCCTATTAAAATTTATTATGCATTCATTTGTTATTAAATACATTTTATCAAAAAGGATCTAGTACTTTCCCGGCTTATAGGACGAATAAACTCTTCTCAGGCTTCAAGCCCAGTATAGGTATTAATTACAAACAATGTTTCAACAAAAAATTCTGCCATCTTCTTCAGGGCTTGAAGCCTGAAAAGAGTTTATCTGACATTTTATATATTTGAAATACTACATACATGAGAAAATCTGCAGATGCTGGAAATCTAGAGCAACACACACAGAATGCAGGAGGAACTCAGCAGGCCAAGCAGCATCTATTGAAAAGAGTAAACAGTTGACGCTTCGGGCTGAGATAGGAAGAGGAGAGTTCAGCGTAAGAAGGCAGAGGAAGGGGAGGAAGAAATACGAGGTGGTTGGTGAAAGGTGAAACTGGGAAAGGAGGAGGGGTGAAGTAATGAGCTTGGAAGTTGATTGGTGAAAGATAAAGGGCTGGAGGAGGAATTTGATAGGAGAGAAAGAAGACCATGGAAGAAAGGGAAGGGGAGGAGCACCAAAGGGATGTAATAGGCAGGTAAATAGCCAGATGAATGGGGAATGGTGAAGGGGGGCAGTTACTGGAATTTCAAAAATTCGATGTTCATGTCATTAGGTTTGAGGCTACCTTAGAATTGTGGTTTGCAGACATAAGCTCGGTGGGACAGGAATAGACAAAAACAAATGGGTCTACCTGTACAGGCAAGTTTATGGATCTTGGGTAGGAGCTAGAAATGGGAGGTTTGGAGTAAGGCAACTGTGAGGTCGGTGGCACTAGAATAATACTACTTTATTTCTAAGATGTGTATTGCAGAATAATGATAGTAAAGGTCTAGCAATTGCTTGACAATCTTCATTGAATGGAAAAACCTCAAGCAGGATAATACATTAATACGAAAGTACTAGATTTTGCATGTAGGTAGAACTAATATCATATGTCATTCTTGAACACATTTTAATGAAACATAAACATGAGAAAATCTGCAGATGCTGAAAATCCAAAGCAGCACACACAAGATGTTGGAGGAACTCAGCAGGTCAGCCAGCATCACTGGAAATGAATTAACAGTCGATGTTTTAGGCTGAGACCCTTGACTTAAATATCAACTGTTTATTCATTTCCATAGAATTCTGCCTGACCTCCTGAGTTCCTTTCCTCCAGCATTTTGTGCGTGTACTTGAAATTGATAAAGATTCTGTATATTCAGGAATTTATTTGTGGAAAAGCTTAGGTTATCTCTATGATGGTCGGGCTTGCACAAGAACTGTAAAACGAAGAGATGCAATGATTCAAGTAGATTTTACTCAGTGTATGCTTTCTCGTGTTCTATGCATGTGATACGGACTTATATTCATCAAATCTACATGGGAAAATTGTAACTAACCAGCTTAATTGAAGAATGCACGCAGTGGTCACTTCATTAATACGGGATGAATACAGGGCCCAGATGGAAGACTTTGTCAAATGGTGCAAGCTGAATCATCTGCAGCTCAACAGCAGTAAGACAAAGAAGATGGTGATGGACTTTAGGAAGACTAAGCCTGCACAATTCCCTGTTACTATTGATGGTGAGGACTTACAAGTACCTGCGGGGGTACCTGGATGACAGACTTGAGTGAAGCACCAACACAGAGGCTGCGTACAAGAAGGTCCAGAGCTGCCTCTAGTTACTGAGGAGACTGAGGTCCTTTGGATTATGCCAGCCTCTCCTTCACATGTTCTACAGTCTGTTGCCAGTACAATCTTCTGTGCTGGAGCAATGGTATCAACATGGGTGATGCCAACAGGCTCAATAAACTGACTCAAAAGGCTAGCTCTGTTATAGGAGTCAAACTCGATTCACTGGAGGCTGTGGTAGAAGAAAGGGCCCTATGGAAAATCCTGGTAATTCTGGACAGTATTCTGATTATCTGTAATTGGAGAACTGTTCATTTCCATACAGCTAGCTCCACGGCTTGTGACAGAATCAAGAATTATGAAGTAGCTCTGTTCTTTTGCTGCATATTATCCCCGTAAATATAATTTGGAGTTTGGATCCTCTCAGTAGCAGCAGCAGAATCACTTCATAATTTGTGCCATATTTGTTTTAATTGCTATGTTGTCACCTGTCACACTACTGAGTGTGGGAGGTATGCCATTCTGAACAAGACAAAAACCTTAGATTTTCTATGCTAATTAAAATCAAAAGGAAGTGAGCATGACAGGTCTGTAGTTAAGTAAAAGAGAGAGGGTCACGGATTACAGTACATAAACCAGATTGGTTGTGTGTTGTGACTTCATTACTTGAGGACGTACTTGGAGATGCTGATATGATCCTAATTTATCTCCAACACAAAGGTAGAATCTGATAGAGGTAAACAAAGTTCTAATTTCAAAGTAAATTTATTATCAGAGTACATATATACCCCGGGTTTCATTTTCATGTGGGTATACTCAATAAATCTAACAACTATAATACAATCAGTGAAGGATTGCACCAGCAGTCAATATGAGATGAAAAGTCCTTGAAAGCGAGTCAATTGGTTGTTGGAACTCTTCAGTGATGAGGAAAGTGAAGTTAAGTAAAGATATCCTCTCTCGTTTGATAGCCTAATGGTTGAGGTAATAACTGTTCTTGAAACCCAGTGGTGTGAAGTCTGAGGCTCTTGTACCTTCTTACTAATGGCAGCAGTGAGAAGAGAGCATGACCTGGGGGTGGGGGGGTGGGTGGTCCTGGATGATGGATGCTACTTATCTACGACAACACAGCATGTAAAAGAAGCACTCAGTGGTGGGGAGGGCTTTACCCATGATGGACTGAGATATGTCCACTCCTATTTGTAGAGCTTTCCGTTCAAGGGTATTGGTGTTTGCATACCTAGCTATGATGCAGCCAGTCAATATACTCTCTACCATACTTCTATAGAGGTTTGTCAAAGTTTTAGATGTCATGTTTCTAAGAAGCTTCTATAGAAATGTAAGCAATCTATTAGGTAAGAGTTTCAAATGCTCCGTTACCAGTATTAATTGCATTCACTGTGGACTCTAGCTCTCTTGCCCTTTATGCCAACCACGGAAGAATCCCACCCATATTATGCTATGATTTTTCCATCTTCCAACATCTCCTATTATAATCTCCAAGTAAGAACAGCAAATTTGGTTAAAATTGTAACTAAAACAACCTACAAAGATTCATCTTCCTTGCATCAAAAAGAAACAGGATGAACAGGATTAAGCTCAATTCATCAACTGTGTCAACCTGTGGAGATTATCATCCCATTTGTGGGGACCATGTCAAACCCAGTTCTCAGGCATTGGCCTCTATTGTATCATCCAGTTTCTGAATTGAAGAACTTCTCTGAAGTTGGATGGCGGGTTGATAGTCTGCTGAGGATTTGATGTTACTGTTGGTTTAGTATTGTCATATGTATCAAGATATATTGGAAGGATTGTTTCACATGTTGTTTCTTTCATTTTTCCTAATCAGTGGTCAATAGTCATGGAGTTTACAATGGATGTTGGGAATGAGGTCCCAAAACAAAGCTGTTTGTATATTTTCTTCAAGAGGATCTACCTGAGGTGATATCTTAGTATCTGACTTCGCTGTAACCATTTGATTCAGTTTTAATGAGTGTGAGGTAATGAACACACCCTTCTTTTGAATGTTCTGATGCCTCCTATTAATATTATATTTAGAATTTACCTAGGGAACAGTTTTGAAATTATTTTCATTGGAAAGCAAATGGTGTACCATTGCTCTGAAGATATAAACACTGATAAGTGAAGCTGGTCTGACGGTATCAATGGTGATGTCCTGAGGCAGTTAAGATATCTACATAATCTATGTCCAAAAGGTACATTTATTTATTTATTGAGAAACAGCACAGAACAGGCCCTTCTATCCCTCCAGCCACACTGCCCAGCAAGCCTTGATTTAACCCTAGCTTAATCACAGGACAATTTACAATGAACAATTAACCTACTAACTGGTACGTCTTTTGGCTGTGGGAGGAAACTAGAGCATGGGGGAAAATCCATGCATTCCACGGGGAGGAAGTACAGACACCTTACAGATGACGTCAGAATTGAACTCTGAACTCTAAAGCTCTGAGCTGTAATAGTCAAATGGCAACATAGTTCTCTTATCTTTCCAAGGTAGCCACCTTAGAATACAAACCTACCTATTTCCTATTATGCCACTGGTGTTTAGGGGAGCAATGAAGATCCTCCATGTCTGTTGGTGTTCAGGGCTTCCTTCACCATGCCAATAGCTTCCTCTTGGTTTTCACTACTGTCAGCCATGCTAGTCCCAGGTGGAGATTCAGCAATACTGTCACACACAGATATAGAAGAGTTCTTCTTTGCTCTTTCCGTAATAATTTTTTTTTGACTAGTCAGGGTTGTTAGCCTTGAGCTGAACCCTAGAACCTGGAAGATCGGTGGACCACTATTAATCCGGCCTCTGACCTTTGACCAGCTTGGCATGAGTGACCCTACAAAGAGTCAAAGCCCAAGGCCCTGACTCCATCCAACATAGCTCTCCAGGTCATTGAGGCATGCAAGCCTCCATATCCTCCAGGAAGGTTGTGGTCCTCTTAGAGGTTAGAATACAAAGGGCTACTGGTCTTTGGCACAGAGCACTAATGAGCCAATGAATCTTTCTATCCCTCTGTACTTCCCAAGAGCAAGACCATTGAATTTCAGTCTTTGGGCTTAAGGATGCATATAAAGCACTTCCATAAGCAGTGTTAAAAGTGATTTTGTTGCAGTAATCAGGACTTTTACAGTAGAATAGTATCTATTTTGATAGGATGAATGTACTTAACCTGTCCTGTTTATCTGTGTATTTATGTTACTATTCATCTGATAAGACATGTTATTATCAGCGTGGCAAACCTAAGTATGTATTTCTATCATAACTGAAGCAAAACCAATTAATGCCAGCTTTGCAATTATAGTGTAAAAGCAGTCTTAATCAACAGTCTGGTTGAGGCCTGATTAATATTGCAGAAGGCTAGTGGTAGAGTGAAAAGAAAACAGCTTCACATCAACAGAAAACTTGTAATGTAAATGCACCCTAACAATATTTACCCCATCAATTCATAAAAATGCCACATTGTGCATATACAATGTGTTGCTTCATTTAATCAGATACAATTAGTCTCTGGAGCAGCTTAATTATGTGCTAAGAAATGCCTACCAACAGCTTACAGTATAATGATGCAGATTAAGTAGGAGTGTCAAATATCTGCTCTGCTTTAATTTGCAGAACGATATTTAGCACCATCATTAAAAAACTGTCTTTTGTTGAAGCAAAAAACATTTGACACATCTGAAAGGGTGAGGCTGTGACACGAGACGAGCTGATCCGATTACTGTTTATTCCTTAACAATATTATCTTCCAAAGACAACTTACAATTTAATTGCCGGTATGTGTAGTCTGCACTAGAAAATGAATGAATTTCAGAAGAGTCTTTTTGCTAAATCTTTCAAGCACTGTAAAAGCTACTTGAAAAACAAACCAGTACTGCTGAGAGACTGAGTGAGGGAGTTAATACTCCCTCTCAGTGACATCCTTCCAGTTCACTCAAAGGTTTATTTATTATCGAGGTATGTATGCAGTGTACAACTCTGAGATTTGTCTTCTCCAGATAACCACGAAACAGAGAAAACCGTGGAAGTCATTCTTAGAAAATATCAACTTCCTCTGCACAAAAACCCAAATCTCACAAACCCCAAATCCCCAACCTCTTCCCTTGCACAAAAAACTAGCAGATCGTAGCAAGTGGCAACAAGCACATCAAGCCCCAAAACCGCAACCCACCAACCTACCCTCTTGCGCAAAAATAACCTTACAAATCATGCCAGATGACAACAAGAAAGAATAGGTGAAAACACAGAATGCAAAAAAAACATAGACGTGGAAAGAGACCAATTTGAACTTTAGACCACAGTCCAATTCATAAATGGTAGAACTTCAGTAGCATCCTTCGACAGCATTGAGTTCCAAGTTAAGAATTCATTTGATCCTTTTACTGTGAAACCAGCAAAACTGAAATCAATTATATTGGCGAAATTTGCAGATTTAGCAGATATGAGCATAATAAGCGAAGTTAACGATAACAGAATCAGTGGAATTAGATGTCAACAAAAAACATTCAACCCCTGCTCAGTCTACCTCAAAATAAACTAACAGCACAAAGGGCGAATACATGACTGTACTCGTGATTTCCTTCTATCATGCCCAAACCCATGTGACAAATTGCCATAACCCAAAATAAAAAAACCCATAACCTCGAAATACAATACGGACAGACAGAAAATAGATACATGGCTTCTACAAACACCATCATAAATTCACTATAGCACAGACCAGCTTCATTTATTATGCAAATCAGAACCCATTTCTTTATCCCATACAAAAGAACAGTTGAGGGTTGACATAAAAAATTCAGAAGAATGTGATGCAGAACTTGTCTGTGCTGCTGACATGAATTAATATGCCAGCACATTTACTCAGTACAATAGGATTTAGTCAAAGCAATTTTATTTTGTAGCTCTTTCAATCTCATTTAGAGTGAGGACACATGTAGTAGAAATGTATCTTAAAGTAGAGGAGACATCAAATCCAACTGAAGCTGACAATTTATCACACAGCTACTACAATACAAATGCAGTGGAGAGGATCAACTGTCAAACTACAATCTTCCTGAAAAGGCAATAGAAAATCTACAATATTTAAAGAATTCTGAAGCATCTTGAAATTGACATTTCTGCATCACATTAAATACCTCTTTCATATACAATCTTCTTTTGAAATTGCAATTTCTCCAACAATGATTAAGCCATAAACACACATTTAAATTCATCAGAAGTGATTCTGAGTGGGCAAACCCATTCTCTTAGAGCTGTGCTTCAAAGGTTTAAGATTCAAGATTCAAAGCACATTTATTATTAAAGTATGTATGCAGTGTTCAACCCTAAGATTTGTCTTCCCACAGACAGCCATAAAACAAAGCAAACCATGGAACCCATATAAAGAAAAACCTCAAGCACACCCCTCATCACGAAAATGGCAAAAATAGAATGACAAAACAGAATATTAAACACCTCCTGCAAAATCATCAAAAGAGTGCAGGCATATTCAGTTCAAATCAGTTCAGTTCAATATAGTGCTGTATTGTTCGTTATCTGCACGTCAGCCCGATCAGAATTGCACAAAGTAGCAACAAAAAAAAAGGAGGAACTAGAAACCAGAAACACATTATAACATGAACTACAGAGGTCAATCCACCATCTAAACCTTCAATTAAACCTGCCCAAGACCCAGGACTCTGGCACAGAGCGTACAGGATATAAAGAGGACTTCTGTGACACTGGCTCTCTACATTTCTCACATGTTCAGTTTGAATTCATGGTGCATACACAGGAATGGTGAATTTACACTTAAGGTCAGTTTTAGTATTTCATTATAGTCAGTCTGTACATTATTTATACTTGATTATATTTGCTCTTCTTAGCACCTTTTCCTCAACTTTTAAAATGCATTGAACACAGCTGAGCAAAAGTAACTTTTGGATGATTACAGTAATACATTATCAAACTTGAGCATTTGCATATTATGTTGAATATGTTGAATATTCTATTATACAAGCAACATGCACCAACTATTCACTTAAATAGTATTGAGTGGGGCGAGGGGCTGCAGAGAGCTGCAGACTTAATTAGCTCTATCATGAGAAAATATATATACATTTACTGTAATTCACAGATTTTTGCTATTATTATGTATTTCATTGTACCGCTGCCACAAAGTCAACAAATTTCACAACGTACGCTGGTGATATTAAACCTGATTCTCTTTCTGAAAAAAGTTCTCTATTTTATTCCAACAGTTGATGGAATTAATTTAGTTTGACCCCAAGGAAGCTTTTAAGTCCTTTTGAGCTAAATCTGTACATTTTAATTCAGTACAATTTGCTCATTTTTGGAGTATCACGGTTCAATACCTCATACTTGTTAGTATCGATTTTCATTTACCATTTCTCTTAACTAATTGTTCTTCATTCTACTGAAAAATGTTAACTGTATTTACAATTCTTTTGTATTTAAGTTTCATTGAAACTTATATTTCATATTTCACAGTAAATTCACACTATGTTGAGTACTGTATAAAATTCTTAGGTTCATATATATAGCTAAGGAGCCTAAAGCATTTGCACTGTACGGTAATAATTTTATGTATTTCCCTGTATTGGTGCCACAAAAAAAAACAAATTTCATGACATATGTGAGAGATGATAAACGTGATTCTGATATAGGTCTCTATAGTGTACTGAGAGTGGAAGAAGACAGGGAGAGAAGAGTCATTTTTGAAAAAGGCGAGGGAGTGGGAAGCACCAGAGAGATTTCCTGTAATGATCAATAAATCAGTTGTCTGGAATCAAATGACCTTGCTTGGCATCTCAAGTCTGGGTGTGCCTGCAAATGCACAACCCACAGCCCCTGACACTCCTTCTCTGCTAAATTGTCTGTCACCCCACCCTCATCATTCCTAACATCCTTTGCTCCCACAAGATTTATAAACTCTATGTTGACAAATACAGAATTGGGCAAAATCTTAGGCACCCCTGCTATATATATACACCTAAGACTTTTGCAGAGTACTGTACAATTTCTTTGTATAATAAATGATAAACGGTTCATACACTTAACAGAAGATAATAGAAATTAAATGCAAACCTTATCAATTGTTAAATAATTTGTTCAATAGTCTATTGTGTTTTACCTTTGACCACAGCCCATGACTTAAGCAGGGATGGATAGAGTGAAGGGACAACTAACAGAGAAATAAACAACAGGGTGTTTAGTCAGTCACAGGGTGAACGGAGAGAGCAGGTTGATTAGAAATGGATAGCCAAGTATTAAGGAGTGTAGGGTGACAATCTAGCTCACCAGGTCGAGTGACACATGAACAGGCATGATCAAACCATTTAGGGTATACAGCGCCTTGTAGGAGTATTCATCCCAAAACACTTTGCCATATAAATGACTTTTAACAACCAGAGATTTTGATCAATTTAACTGAGAATTTTTATTTGTGAATCACATGCTCCTTTTTTTTCACAATACAGCCCCAAAACAGGGAAAATTGAAAAGCATGAAACACTAAAAATTCAAAAACTGAGATGATAGCAGTTCACAAGTATTCACCACCCATTGCTCAGTACTCAGTTGAACCACCTCTCACAGCCATTACAGCCAGTAGTCGTTTTGGATAAGTCTCTATTAGCTTTGCAGAACATGACCGTTCCTCCTTGCAAAATTGCTCAAGCTGTGCCAGGTAGATGGGGAGCAGCAGTGGACAGCAATAGTGAGGTCTTGTTCGATTGGGTTAAAGTCAGGACTCAGACTGGGCCACTCAACTACATCAATTTTCTTTATTTGAAGCCACTCCACGGTTGCCCTGGTAGTGTGCTTTGGGTCATTGTCCTGCTGAAAGACAAATTTCCTCAACGGTTCAAACTTTCTGGCAGAGGCTAGCAGGTTTTTATCCAGTATTTCACTATATTTAGCAGCATTCACCTTCCGAACAATCCTGACCAGATTTCCAGTCCCTGCTGTTGAAAAACATCTTCATAGCATGATGCTACCTTCACCATATTTTGCAGTAGGGATGGTGTTACCTGGCTGATGTGCAGTATTAAATTTACACCACACATACCACTTAGTGTTGAAACCAAGAAGTTCTACGTTAGTCTCATCCAATCACAAGACCTTCTTCTACATCTTTACAGTATCTTCTAAGTGGTGCTTTGCAAATTCTTTACAGGCAAGGTTATGCTTTTTTTTAAGCCAGGGCTTCTTCCTTGCCACTCTGCCATAAATGCCGTTTTTGTGCAAGGAGATTGTGAAGCTGTGAGCTTTCTCTCCAGTTACAGCCATTGACTTCTGCAGCTCTCTTAGAGTGATTGTTGGTGTCATACTTGCCTTGAATGCTCTTAAATCATCATTTTGGTTTGGTCTGCTGCAAATCAACAATAAAGAGTGAGGGAGTATTTATTCTTATGAATTGATTGGAAACAGGTGATCTTGCAATTTTCTGCAATCCTACAAATTTGGTGAGTTATTAAGGTAATATACAATATCGAACTTGAGGAAAGTTAGCATAGCAATTACAAAGGGGATGAATACCTTAATGGCCTTTTAATTTTGGTTTTTAATTATTAGTAAATTGTTGACAGGTTTCAGAATTTTTCATTTTATTTGATACGATGCACAATGTTTCGTAGATTAGTTCAAAAATCCTACTTCAATATATTTATAAATTGAGACGGTAAAATGTGAAAATGTTGTGGGGGTTGAATACTTTATCTAGGGACTGTAAAGGTGGCCGGTGGTATGGAAAAAGAGAAGGGCAGAAGGGTGATCAGGATCTGGCAACGTTGGTGAAGACCCAGTAGGATAGAGCTCAAGCAGATTTGAAAATGTGAAGGGAGGGTTGAACTCATGTGGACCGAATGGGTGACGGTGAGACAGAGCCTTTGGAGAAGGAAGATGGCAGGTTCAAGCTCCAGAGGAGATGGAGGGCATTGGAGCTGAGGCAGAACATACAAAGGTGACACCAGAGTCAAGTACAGGTGGACATGAAAGGACGACAGCTGGGTGGATCTCAAACGAACGTAGGAGGGTGAAGATGTTGGATGTGAAAAGGCTGACACCAGGGCAGGGCTCAAGCAGACATAAATGGAAGACGGCTGGGTGGAGCTCAAGCAATGTGAAAAGGCATGGTGCCCCAGCAGACTGTGTAATTTCCACCAGAGGCAAGGGCAGATCAAGTGAAGGGGTAACACAACTAAATTAGAAATGGATGACGGTAATCAGCCATAGAGTGAATGGAAGTGGGTGTGAATCTGACACAGTGTAGCAGAAATGATGTGTGTAATATGTAGAGAGTACAAGGACGTAGCAGGCCGAGGCATCTACTTCCATGCTGAATGACTATGACTTTAATCCTCAATTTGAGAAATAATTTAACTGCCAGAGTGTTTTAGACAACTGCCTCTGGTGTCCATTTTACTTTGACGCTGGCAAACTCACTGATCACTGCTGTGACCTTTTCAGCCAGCCACACAGATTGTAAATAAATGCTTGTGCATATCTTGCATGATATTTGTCAACAAGAAGATGTTGTGCATACAAAAAAGAAACACATTTTTATAATGACAGCATGATGATTTCTGAATATTAAGGTCATCCTTAATCCAGAGAAAACAAGGTATTATCATTTCTACATGGCAGTTTCAGTGTGAGGCAAGTCAAATCTCTTACATTTCATGTTTACTTCACTTTTTTCATAATCTGTGAAATGACTTGAAAATATTAACCATTAATTCAGGTATTCTATTTTAACTGCTAGAATCTCTTTTCTCTACGTTCATTTTGTTGTTCAAAATGGCTATTTGAGGTTGCAGTATGATGATTTGATATTTGAATGTAAGAGAAAATAGTCTGTGTAATATAAAAGTTGATGTTCATTAAACAAACCAGTCTGGTTAATAGAACAACATTAGGTCGTTATGAAGTGTTCTGAAGCATTGACAAATATATTCAATAAAGTCAGAAAACTTTTAATAAAAAGCAGAGATACATACAAAATAAGATTATATTTGTTTATACATAAAGCACAGGAGCAGGAGTCGGCCATCAGGCCTATCAAGTCGTTCTGTCAATCAATAAGGTCATGGCTGATCTGGTCGTGGACTCAGCTCCATCTCCCTGCCTTTTTCCCACAGGTCTTAACGCCCCTGCTGTGGGACTCTGCTTTAGAATTTGTAGGAACAAAAAATCTGAAAACAATGGTGACATCAGCAGGAAATCTGAGATCTGTGAACAGGGAAGGTAATGTTATTATCATCGGATCGAGAAACAGTTAATCAACATTATTGATGAATCAATAAATGTTACTTCAAATAGTTAATTCAATGTCAAATTAATAATGATAACTTTATTTATATAACACCTTTCATACATTAAGATGCAAGTACAAAGTGTTTTATATAGATTGTAAAGATAAATCAATATAGTCATAAAAATACGAACCAAAAAAATATCATAAAGACAAACATTATATAGAATAAAATGTCATCCAATATACCAAATTATATACTGTAAATATAATAAACATCTCAGGCATTAAGTAATCCTATAACAAGGCCAAATTTTTAAAAAAGTAGGTTTTTAGAAGTGTTTTAAAATGTCCCACAGCCTGGCGTATGTCAGTTTGCAGACTATTCCAGATTTTTGGTGCAAAGAGTAAAAGGCTGTGTCACCAGCTCTTATATGCTTGGCTCTTAAACAACAATAAATTAGTTATAAAATACACGGTAAATAAATAAAAAGAAAAAAAAACTGACAGAAAAATTAAAAAAATACAAAGAAAACATTTTAATTTTAAAATCTTCAACAGTAATTTAAAATATTACACTAATAAAATATAGTCCTAATTTGGTAGACTTAGTGCTGGTGAATTGAGTTAAGCAGTATGCCATTTTTGGCCAATATGGTCACAGTGTGATAAGGGCCTCCTTCTGTGACTGTAATAGTAAAAGTTAATTTTCAGTGGTTGAATTGTTTATGCCCATAATTTAGATATTGTGTATTTATAAGGACAAGCCCTGCATTATTTGGCATGTTTACATGGTAGCTGCACATATACTCAATAGCCACTTTATTAGGTAACTCCTACAGCTAATGGGTGTACGTTCATGGTCTTCTGCTGTCCAACTACTTCAAGGTTCAATGTGTTGTGCTTACAGTGATGCTCTTTCGCACACTACTGTTGTAACATGTGGTTACTTGAGTTACTGTTGCCTTCCTGACACTTGAACGAGTCTGGTCACCTGACCTCTCTCTTGTGGTTTTAGCGTCTTATGGTTTCTCATTAAGAAGACAGTTTTGCCCACAAAGCTGCCACTCACTAGTTGATATTTTTTGCAACATTCTCTGTAAACTCTAGAGTAGGTGTTTCCAACCTGGGATCCACGGAACCCTTGCTTAATGGTATTGGTCCATGGCATAAAAGAAGTTTGGGAACCCCTGATCTAGAGACTGTTCTACATGAAAATCCCAGGAGAACATCAGTTTTGGAGATATTCAAACCACCCCGTCTGACACCAACAAACATTCCATGGTCAAAGTCACTTAGATCACGTTTCTTCACCACTCTGATGCTTGGTCTGAAAAACAACTGAATCCCTTAACCACATCTGCATGCTTTTATGCTTAAAGTTGCTGTCGCATGATTGGCTGATTAACAAGCAGGCATACAGGAATACCTAATAAAGTGGCCACTGAGCTTAAATACCCCAGCATACTGCATACATGTTTTAATGTAAAATCCCTTACTGAGATGACACTTCTGGAGAGATGGAGCTTCCGCATTTTGCATTTTGCAGATACAGGAAGCTGACGGCTGATTTATATTTGATGCTGTTACCTTTTTTGCCCTGCAGCAAAATATCCCAGTTTATTGGATTAGATTTTTTGATTAGGTACTTGGTTACAAAGCTGGTGTTGTAAATCAACGGAACCGAAAATAGAGCAGTTTCCATAGCAAGTGACCAGTCTGCTGTGCAGATTTAACGTTGTTACATGAATCTGCCATGACAACTTCTTGCAAAACACTATGATGTTAGCAGGTGGCAATTAGTTTTCTAAAAATGTTACTTCTCAATACAATGTGAGTGTAACTCCACTATTCCTGTCAGCTTCATCCACTTCAGCACTCATATTCATCTGCAAAAAATTATATTTCAAGCATGCTAATAATGACTTAAAGTTGATTGCCAAAATAAAATTGTGTAAAGCTTGATGAAGATCCTTCTATAAACAGTCATGCATGAATATTAACTAATTCCTTAATCCTCCACAGACTGAACAGATAATAAGTTACGAGAGGAAACCCTCCTTGTTAAAATAGGCTGATCATATTAGGTTAGATTAGATTCAACTTCATTGTCATTCTGCCGAGTACAGACACAAAGCCAATGAAATGCATTTAGCATCTGACCAGAACTGCAAAGAATAGTGTTATTTACAAAATAACTGCAAATAAAAAAAGTGCTACAGCACACAAATATAAAAGTAGTGAGACAGTACAATATGATGCTTAGCGCTGTGATGTGAGGTTCAGCAGTGTCACAGCCTCAGGGAAGAAGCTCTTCCTGTGCCTGCTGGTGCGGGAGTGGAGGCTCCTGTAGCGCTCACCGGATGGGAGGGGAGTTATAAGTCCGTAGTTAGGGTGAGATGCATCTCTGATAATGCTTTTCACCCTGCCCAGGCAACGTTTATGGTAGATGTTCTCAATGGTGGGCAATTGGGTGCCGATAATCTACTGGGCAGTTTTCACCACACGCTGGTGCACTTTGCAGTCCGATACGGGACAGTTGCCGTACCACACTGAGGTGCAGTTGGTGAGTATGCTCTCAATCTGTAAAAGTCCGTCATTATCCTGGGACAGAGGTGAGCTTTCTTCATGCTCCGCAGGAAATAAAAGTGCTGTTGCACCTTTTTGATCAGGATGGAGCAGTTCAGGGACCAGGTTAGATCCTCGGAAATGTGGACACCAAGGAATTTGAAGCTTGATACATGTTCCACCACAGTTCTGTTGATGTAGATTGGGACGTGAGTCCCCATCTTTATTGTCCACTTTATTCCAATATTGAACATGAATGATTAAGATGGACAGAGTGGAGGATGGTGGGGTGGAAATATGCCTCTACTAAAGGAGGTACCTTCCCTCTGTTAACCTGCAGGCCACCATTGGACAAGGTGCGGCACCTGCTTAGACCCCCTCCCCCCAGCAATCAGGGTCACAGAAAACTATGGGAGAAGGTGGTGGACATGGTCTTGGATAGACCTCTTGTACCGAGGGAAGGGAAGCCCGAACATTTTGCAGTGACGGGAAAAAATGATGGAAGAGAAACATAGAAACATAGAAACATAGAAAATAGGTGCAGGAGTAGGCCATTCAGCCCTTTGAGCCTGCACCGCCATTTATTATGATCATGGCTGATCATCCAACTCAGAACCCCGCCCCAGCCTTCCCTCCATACCCCCTGACCCCTGTAGCCACAAGGGCCATATCTAACTCCCTCTTAAACATAGCCAATGAACTGGCCTCAACAGTTTGCGGTGGCAGAGAATTCCACAGATTCACCACTCTCTGTGTGAAGAAGTTTTTCCTAATCTCGGTCCTAAAAGGCTTCCCTTCTATCCTCAAACTGTGACCCCTCGTTCTGGACCTCCCCAACATCGGGAACAATCTTCCTGCATCTAGCCTGTCCAATCCCTTTAGGATCTTATACGTTTCAATCAGATCCCCCCTCAATCTTCTAAATTCCAACGAGTACAAACCCAGTTCATCCAGTCTTTCTTCATATGAAAGTCCTGCCATCCCAGGAATCAATCTGGTGAACCTTCTTTGTACTCCCTCTATGGCAAAGATGTCTTTTCTCATATTAGGGGACCAAAACTGCACACAATACTCCAGGTGTGGTCTCACCAAGGCCTTGTACAACTGCAGTAGTACCTCCCTGCTCCTGTACTCGAATCCTCTCGCTATAAATGCCAGCATACCATTCGCCTTTTTCACCGCCTGCTGTACCTGCATGCCCACTTTCAATGACTGGTGTATAATGACACCCAGGTCTCTTTGCACCTCCCCTTTTCCTAATCGGCCACCATTCAGATAATAATCTGTTTTCCTATTTTTGCCACCAAAGTGGATAACTTCACATTTATCCACATTAAATTGCATCTGCCATGAGTTTGCCCACTCACCCAACCTATCCAAGTCACCCTGCATCCTCTTAGCATCCTCCTCACTGCTAACACTGCCACCCAGCTTCGTGTCATCCGCAAACTTGGAGATGCTGCATTTAATTCCCTCATCCAAGTCATTAATATATATTGTAAACAACTGGGGTCCCAGCACTGAGCCTTGCGGTACCCCACTAGTCACCGCCTGCCATTCTGAAAAGGTTCCGTTTATTCTCACTCTTTGCTTCCTGTCTGCTAACCAATTCTCCACCCACACCAATACCTTACTCCCAATACCGTGTGCTTTAAGTTTGCACACTAATCTCCTGTGTGGGACCTTGTCAAAAGCCTTTTGAAAATCCAAATATACCACATCCACTGGTTCTCCCCTATCCACTCTACTAGTTACATCCTCAAAAAATTCTATGAGAAAGTCATGGTCGACAGCTCTTGACGTACATGAGTTACATCAGGAAGTGGATGGACAAAAGTTTTGAAGAGTTTATCAGAACTTTTCAAATTAAAGTGATGGAAGACCATGATCGCCCATGTCAAATGACATAGCACATAATCATAATGATAATCATGATGGCAGACAGTGTGGAAGGTCTCTGTGTTAATCCTGCATATTTGTAAACATTTCCCAATGAACATACAAAATGAGAACACAAACAAGAGAAAGTTTGCAGAGGCTGGAAATCCAAGCCACGCACACAAAATTCTACAGGAACTCAACAAGGCAGGCAGCGCCTGTGGAAAAGGTACAGTAGACATTTTGGGCCAAGACCCTTTGGCAGGACTGGAGAAAAAAAGATAATATAAAATGAGAAGTCTGGGTCAAGAGCGAAGTGGAGGAAAAGAGTAGGACTGAGAGTGATGAGGCAGAAAGGATGGGATGTGGTCAGCAACTCATGCACGGACTTTCTAATGTGGCTAAAGTACGTATGTAATATACCCAAAATGCTGGAGGAACTCAATAGTTCAGGCAGTATCTATGAAAAAGAATAAATACTCACCATTTCAGGCCGAGAACCTTCTTCAGGACTGAGAAAGAAGGGGGGAAGATGTGAGAATAAAAAGATATGAGAAAGGGAAAGAGGCTAGCTGGAAGGTGATAGGTGATGCCAGGTGGGTAGGAAAGATAAAGGGTTAGAGAAGAAGGAATCTGATAGGAGATTGGAGTGGATCATAGGAGAAGTAGAAGGAGGAGGGGACCCGGGGGAATTAATGGGCAGATGAAAAGAAGTAAAGGGTCAATGCCTTAACCTTTCCCACCCATCTGACTTCACCTATCGCCATCCAGCTAGCCTCTATCTCCTCCCCTGCCTTTTTATTCTGGCAACTTCCCCCTTCCTTCTCAGCCCTGACAAAAGGTCTTGGCCTGAAACAATGTCTGTTTATTTAACTCTAGAGATGCTGCCTGACCTGCTGAGTTCCTCTTGTGTTTTGGATTTCCAGTATCCATCTGCAGACCCTCTCGTGTTTGTGAAAGTACTGATTTATGGCTGATTCGGTTAAGTTGCTGATTCCTAATTTGTTGATGCTACCAGTGTCTAACCTTCTGTTACAAAAGCAGAAAATGCTGAAATTACTCAGCAGGTCAGGCACCAACTACGGAAAGAGAAACAGGAGTGATGTTTCAGAGTAAGGATAGGGAAAGAGAGAAAAATGTGTTAGTTTTCTGTTGTGCGGAAGATGAAGCAAGGAAGGGTGGAACAAAAGGGATGTCTGTGATAGGGTGCGATCAAGTGGAGGCCATTATGAGCACATTCTGCTTCTTTGTTTGTATATTATGTTAATAGTGGGGCTGTGAGACAATCACAGCTACCAAACTATGTGTATAAAAGAAGAAAAATGGAGCCAAAATGAATATAGGAAGAAATGGCCAGTTCTTTTCTGGACAGAAACAAAGAGCAAATTAACTTGATTGGCAATGTATTTTCCACAGGGGAAAGGATGTACTGGAGCATTTGACTTCTTCTATTGGCAGCTTTTGCCGCAAATTGTCCCATTGCAAGTTGATATAGAATTAGAGTCAGGTTCAATATCACTGGAAACACGAGGAAATTTGCAGATGCTGGAAATTCAAGCAACACGCACAAAATGCTGGTGGAACACAGCAGGCCAGGCAGCATCTAAAGGAAGAGGTACAGTCGACGTTTCAGGCCGAGACCCTTCGTCAGGACTAACTGAAAGAAGAGATAGTAAGAGATTTGAAAGTGGGAGGGGGAGGGGGAGATCCAAAATGATAGGAGAAGACAGGAGGAGGAAGATATATCTTCCTCTGGTGCTCCCCTCCCCCTTTCTTTCTCCCTAGTCCTCCTGTCCCATGATCTTCCCTCTTCTCCAGCCTCGTATCCCTTTTGCCAATCAACTTTCTAGCTGTTTGCTCCATCCCTCCCCCTCCTGTTTTCTTCTATCATTTTGGATCTCCCCCTCCTCTTCCCACTTTCAAATCTCTTTCTATCTCTTCTTTCAGTTACTCCTGACAAAGGGTCGCTGCCCGAAACGTTGACTGTACCTGTTCCTATAGATGCTGCCTGGCCTGCTGCGTTCCACCAGCATTTTGTGCGTGTTGCTTTAATATCACCGGCATATGTTGTGAAATTTATTGTCTTTGCAGCAGCAGTACAATGCAATACATAACAATGGAGAAAAAGCCGTGACTTATATATTAAATAGTTCAATTAAAGTAGTGCAAAAATAATAATTAAAAAAAGTAGTAAGATAGTGTTCATGGGTTCACTGTCCATTCAGAAATCAGGTAGCAGAGGGGAAGAAGCTGTTCCTGAATCACTGAGTGTGTGCCTTCAGCTCCTGTACGTCCTTCCTGATGGTAGCAATGAGAACAGGGCATGTCCTGGCTGATGGGGGTCCTTAATGGTGGATACCACCTTTATGAAGCATCAGTCCTTGAAGAAGCCCTGGATTCTACAGAGGCTAGTGCCCATGATAAAGCTGACTAAGTTTACAGGTTTCTGCAGCTTATTTTGATCCTGTGCAGTAGCTGCCCTCCTCCCCCCGCCATTATACCAGATGGTGATGCAGCCAGTTAAAATGCTCTCCATCATACATCTGTAGAAATTTGCGAGTGTCTTTGGTGACATACCAGCTCTCCACAAACTTCTAATAAAATGTAGCTGCTGTCATGCCTTCTTTATAGAACCAGCAAACCAGCAAAATTAGCTATCCTCGTACAGTGTGTATACAGTGGTACAAGATATAGAGAATTGATTGCAAGAGAACGTAATTGTAACAAAGTGGTAAGAAGTGAGAGAAGTCCCTTTTTGTATCTGGGGGCTGGGGATGATTGATATGAAAAGCAGAACAGTTTTATCTTAACAGTAAAGTCATTGAATTGATTCTGGCATTGCGGTTTGAGATCTGGGATCCTGACATTGAATAAATCTGCAACAATTTCCTATTATACCATGAGGTGCTGTCTGAAATTCCATCTATCATGTGGAAGGAGCATAATTCCCTCTTCTCCGGACTGAATTACAAACTAAAGCCTCCTCGGGGAGCAAGAACCTGGGTGACAACTGATAAAATCGTCAAGCCAATATCTCGAAGTTCAGAAGGTGGAAATGATACCTGACTTTGGAATACCTCGAGACTGATGAATGGTTGGTTTAACATTGGTTTCATTTGATTACTACGGACATGCAATGACATTCTGCAGTGGTCTCAAATCCTCTTATAGTCATTTGCAGTCATAATTGTCTGGAAATTGGCTTATTGACTACTTGTTTTTCATGTGCTAATCACAAACAAAATCCAATTTTATCCAGAATAGAACATGCCAGTGGTAATTTTTCCAGGAAATCACATTAGTTTGCAAAATTGGCTGGGTGCTATGCACATTAGTGGGTATAGTTTTTCTGTGCATGAGGAATGTACTGATGATGTCATCATGCAGTACTGTGCAAATTCTTATGCACATATACTTAGCTAGGGTGCCTAAGAATTTTGCACAGTACTGTACTTGTTAATGTGGAGTGAGAGCGAGTTTGTAAATCTGGAGGGAACAAAGGATGTTGGGAGTAGTGAGAGTGAAGCGATCTAGGACGGGTGTGAGACTTGTGGCAGAGAATGAGTGCCCGTTTCAGGGAAAGGCGCAGGTGCAGACATGTTCAGTCCTGAGACACCAGGCATCTTCATTTGATTTGAAACAATTGGTTTATTGCTCATTACAGAATGTCTCTCTGGTGCTTCCTGCTCCCTCTCCTCTCCCTTCCCCTTTTCCCAACCATGATTCCCCTCTCCCTGTCCAATTCCCACTCTCAGTCCACAATAGAGACCCATATCAGAATCAGGTTTATCATCACTCACATATGTCATAAAATTTGTTTTTTTTCTTGTAGCAGCAGTACAGTGGAATACAGTAAATTACTAGAGCACTTTGCAAAAGTCTTAGGCACCCTAGCGCGCACATGTGCTCTCTCTCTCTCTCTCTCTCTCTCTCTCTGTATATATATATATACACGTGCCTATGCCTTTTGCACAGTACTGTATATATGGTCAATACTTCCATGACACACACACACACATACACAAAGATCTGTATGAATAGAAATAGAAAGGCACTCTTTTAGTCTGTTTTTATGCAGACTTCTCATGTCATGACCGCTACCATAATATCTTTAATAATAATATTATTATTTGCCTGATGGTAGAAGTTAAACTAACATAACTGTAATTACTTATTTTCTGTCTCCCTCTCTGTTTGAGTAAAGTACATTAGTTATTTTCCAGCTCAATCCAAGTAGTTCTTCCAGTCAAGGTGATGCCTGAGTTCAGTGCTCCATTGGTTGACATCTTCTGATAGATCATAAAACCATCCTTTTCACTCCTTTTGTGTATTTTATCTTTGTTTCTCTTTGTGAATGTGATTCTGGAACTGCTGGAACCTGGGTTTTGCTGTGCTTGGAGATCGTTTGGGTGCTTCAGTGCTCTTCAGTCTCTAAGAGGCTTCCAGGAGGCAGAGGCAGTGTGAGCGAAGCTCGTGGCAAGAAGGCTGCAGGGTGGCACGCAAGCCGATGTTTGACGGCATTTCGCTGATTTTAGCTTCCATTGTTCACCGACTAAAGTGATGAGGGAAATAAAAACATCAATGCGAGTGTGGAAGTTTGGAAATCATTGGGTGTTCCAGCACTCTGCAGTCTCCAAGAGGGTTCCGGGAGGAAGAGACGACATGTGGGAACGTTGTGGTGGGTAGGCGGCAGCACAGGGTGCAAGTTGATGTTTTGCTTCATTTCACCGATTAATGCTCCCATTGTTCGCCAAGTAAAGCGATGAGGGAGATTGAAGCACCGAAATGAGTGTGGATGGTTGAGCATTGGCTGCCTGTCAGCCGTTGGGCCCAAAAGGTTTGCCTCAGGTTTTTCTGTGCTTTGGATTTGGACTTTGGACTATAGACTCCTTTTTCAGTCTTATGATCTTTATATTCTGCATTTTTGTCATCTGATTTCATTTTTTTCTGTGCAGGGAGGGAGGTTTGTGGCTGATGTGTCTAACCCACTTTGTTCATTTTTTTGTGCGTGGAAGGGGTTTTTGGGGTCAATGTGCCTGTTCCATTTTTCTTTGCTTTTCTGCAGGGAGGTGGGATTTAGGGTTGTATACTTTGATAATAAATTAATCTTTGAACCCTTGAACCTTACCCTGACAAAAAAGAAAATGACCTGAATAACCCTCCATCTCTCGGTTCTGGTTCTTGTTTTAGAGGAGGTATTTCCAACCTTTTTTATGCCATTGACCTCTACCATTATCCTAGGGGTACGTGGACCCTAGGTTGGGAACCCCTGCCATAAAGGAAGGATTTATCTGGGGTTCCTAACCTTTTTAATGGCATGGAGCCTTACCATTAACCAAGGGGTCTATAGACTTCAGGATGGCAATTCCGACTTAGAGGCTCTGGAGAAAACACAAAAGAGGTACATCAGGATATTGCCTAGATTCATCATAGAACAGAGAACCATTTGGCAAAGGAATGCGCATGCCCTGGGCCCACAATATCTGTGTTGCCAATTTAAATTAAATCCATTTGCCTGCCCATGGTCTAAAACTTTCTATTCCCTGCCTGGCCATGTGCCTGTATAAATTAATTCGTAAATGTTGCTATCATGCTAACTCTCCTGCCACACCATTCCAAGTGCAGGAAAAAAAGTGCTTCATAAATCTCTCTGTCTCATCTTGAGGCTATGCTCTTTAGCATTTGCTTTTCTAACTCTGGGCTATAAACTCTACCTATGTACTCAATCAATAACGTTCATAATTTTATAAACTTTTCTCAAGTCTCTCCTTAACCTCCAGTGCTTCAAAGAAAACAATCCACATTTGTTCAGTCTGTCTTTCTAGGTAATACTTTCAATCCAGGCAAAGTCCTGGTAATTTTTTCTGCACCCTTTCTGAAGTGTCCAAATCCTTCCTGTAAAACAGCAACCAGAGTCATGGTAGTCCTCCAAATGAGGCCTTTTGTAAACATATTTTTTATTTTTTATTTTTTATTTTTTCCTTTTTTTCTCTCTCTGTCCCTCTCTCAATAACTCCTTGCCTGCTCTCTATCTTCCTCTGGTGCTTCCCTCCCCCTTTCTTTCTCCCTAGGAATCCTGCCTCATGATCCTCTCCCTTCTCCAGCCTTGTATCCCTTTTGCCAATCACCTGTCCAACTCTTTGCTCTATCCCTCCCCCTCCTGTCTTCTCCTATCATTTTGGATCTCCCCCTGCCCCTCCCACTTTCAAATCTCTTACTATCAGTTAGTCCTGATGAAAGGTCTTGGTCTGAAATGTTGACTGTGCTTCTTCCTATGGATGCTGTCTGGCCTGCTGAGTTCCACCAGCATTTTGTATGTGTTGTTTTGTAAATCTCATACAGCTGCAAAATACCCAGTGCTCCAACAGAGGAAGATAATTATGTCTTGCACCTTCTTTCCCATTCTACATGCTTGTGCTGCCACTTTCAGAGACCAATGGACTTCACCCAAGATCCCTCAGTAAATCAATATTCCCAGGAGTCTTGCCAGTTACAGTATGTATCCTTTCCTCTTACATTTGACTTCCAAAGTGCAACACCTCACATTTGCCCAGATTAATCTCTATTTGCTATTCTTCTGTCCATACTTCCATTTAATTTGTAATCCTGCTAATCCTTTGACAATCTTCTTCACCTTCCACAACCACCTCTACCCTATAAAGCATACCTTCCAGGTGTTCCAACATTTTAATTCCAATTCCCATTCCTGTTGTGACATGTTGAACCATGGCCTCCTCCTGTACCAAGATGAGGCCACCTTCAGGCTGGAGTAGCAACACCATACATTCTGTCTGGTTAGTCTCCAACCTGATGGCATAAATATGATTTCTCCTTTCGGTAATTTTTTTCTCTCCACATCCCCTCTTCTTCTATTTCCTATTCTGGCTTCTTACCTCTTCTCACCTGCCTATCACCTCCGTTTGGGTCCCTTCCTCTTTCCCATTCTCCTATGGTCCACTCTCCTCTCCTATCAGATTCCCTCCTCACCAGCCCTTTACCTTTCCCACCCACCTGGCTTCGCCAATCACCTTCTAGCTATCCTCCTTCCCCTCCCCGCACCTTTTTATTCTCCTGTTTTCCCCCTTGCTTTCCAGTCCTGAAGAAGGATCTCAGCCCAAAATGTCAACGGTTTATTCATTTCCATAGATGCTGCCTGAACTGCTGAATTCCTCCAGCATTTTGTGTGTTATATGGATCCTCTATCTTCCATGTTAGTGCCTATTTTGAATCCAATTTAACAAGTCATCATGTGCCTTAATCTTTTGATCTGCCATCAAGGAGGTTATATTTTAAAAAATGATCTTATTCAGGTAGTATTCAAACAGAAATATTCCAAGATTGGAGGGAGACCTTGATCAGTAAACTTCACAGTATTCAAGCCAAGCCAATATCAAGCCTAGACTGCCTACGTATGGCAGCTGCATTGTGAGCGCTGTACCAATTTTACAGTGTACTGCCAATTTCTGAAATTTCCTTTACGTTTCTTGTTCAAGAAGCTAATAGTCACATCAGATATGATTGACTGACTCTTCTGAACATCAGGAAGGCGGTATTTACCCACAACGTGCCGCCTTTTCTATATTGGGAACCCTGGCTTACACGATCCATGGGAGGCCCACTTATTACAACACTGCTACCTCAGAAACAGCACCGGAAGCAAGGGAGAAGGGCTGGCATCCTGGCAAGGTTAAGATACATGCTAAATGGCTGCCACTCCCTAGCATATTCCTGGCTAACGTTCAGACCTTGGACAACAAACTGTGCAAACTGAGCTAGAATCTCCAATCAGCTGGAAACAAAGGAATGTAATGTTCTGTGCTTTGTGGAGACCTGGCTGATGGAGGAGATACCAGATCACGCTATCGAGCCCTCTGTGTTCTCCCTGTTCCGGGTGGACAGGTTTAAAAACTTCTCTGGGAAGAGTAAAGGAAGCGAGGTATGCGTCATAGTCAATAATGCTTGGTGTGATCCCGGAATTATGCATGCCATCAAATCCTTTTGTTCCCTGGATCTGGAGTACCTTGTGCTGCTGTGTAGACCTCTCTGACTGCCTAGAGAGTTCACGGCTGTTATTATCACAGCTGTGTATATTCCGCCATAGGCTCATACTGACCTGGCTCTCAAGGAACTGTACAGGACCTTCAGCACCCTGCAGACTGTACACCCAGAGGCTGCTTTCATCGCTGGAGACTACAATAGGGCATCGCTGTCTGAAGTCTCTCCGAAATTTTGTCAACACATCCAACCGAGCACATGGAGAGGTAGCATACTTGACCACTGTTATTCTCCCTTCCGCAATGTTTACAAAACGCTCCTCCATCCGCCGTTTGAAACAAGAGGCAGCCATAGTTAAAATAGTCCACTGCTCGTCCAAACAGTCAGTCTCCTGGTGACAAGAAGTTGAGAGAGCTTGGCCTTCACCTTGCCTTGTGCAGCTGGATCCTGAACTTCCTGTCAGATCGCCGGTAGGTGGTAAGAGTGGACTCCCTCACCTTTACCCCTCTGACCCTCAACACAGGAGCCCCTCAGGTTTGTGACCTGAGCCCCCTTCTTTACTGTCTGTATACCCATAACTGTGTCGCCATCACAGCTCCAATCTGCTAATTAAATTTGCTGTTGATACTACGTTGATTGGCCTATTCTCAAATATTAACGAGGCACCCTACAGAGAATAAGCCATCACCCTGACATAGTGATGTCAGGAAAACAACCTCTCCCTCAATGTCACAAAAGCAAAGGAGCAGGTTGTGGACTACAGGAGGAACCGGAAACAGGCTGACCCCTATTGATATCAATGGATCTGGGGTTGAGAGGGTGAACAGCTTTAAGTTTCTTGGCATACACATCACTGAGGATCTCACGTAGTCTGTTCATACCGGTTATGTGGTGAAAAAAGCACAACCACACCTCTTTCACCTCAGATGGTTGAAGAAGTTTGGCATGGTTCCGCAAATCCTAATGACTTTCTACAGGGCCACTATTGAGAGCATCCTGACTGGCTGCATCACTGCCTGGTATAGAAACTGCACTTCTCTCAATTGCAGGACTCGGCAGAGAGTGGTGAAGACAGCCCAGCACATCTGCAGTTGTGAACTTCCCACAATTCAGAACATTTACAGAGACAGGTGCGTAAAAAGTTCCCAAAGGATCATTGGGGACCTGGAGTCACCCCAACCATAAACTACTCCAGCTGCTACCATCCGGGAAACGGTACCGCAGCATTAAAGCCAGGACCAATAGGCTTCGGGACAGCTTCTTCCAGCAGGCCATTAGACTGAGTAAATCACGCTGATACAATTGTATTTCTATGCCATATTGACTGTCCTGTTGTACATACTATTTATTACAGATTAACAAATTGCACATTGCACGTTCTGACGGAAACGTAACATAAAGATTTTTACTCCTCATGTGTATGAAGGATGTAATTAATAAAGTCAGTACAATTCAATTCATTACAGTTGAGATCTGGAATTAGGAAGAACAGGCTTATTTCTCATGGGACTGCTGGGCTAATCTCTCAGTGGCTACAGTCAACATCCCAGGCGGTGAAGCTACCAGTGGAAGAAGTTCTCCTGCCACTCAGTGAGCCTTTCCTCGTGATCTCCATTTGAAGGCGATATGGCACATATCCATAAGCTTGAGAATGAATGGAAGATGTAATCAGTCAGAATCTCACAGGAAATTAAAATTTATTAAAAATCGCAGACACTGGAAACCTAAAAGAGGATGAAGAAAGGAAAGGGGAATGAAGTAAAAAAAAAACACTGCTAAATCTTCCCTTGAACAATGTGTATGATATCTAATGATAGGTTTCCACTTAAAGTTTAATCTCAGAAACTACGCTAGGGCACACTCTGTCAGTATTTTGGTTAAGAAGCATTTAAGGCAAGATGAGCTATTTTCTACAACAAATAGCTGCTGAAGTACTTATCCTATAAGGGTACCAGTAGTGATACTTCTGGCAGAAGTCTATTACTGGAACATTTCTGTAGCTGTAGCTGACCATTCAGTGGCTTGGGAACTTGGGAATACACCAGTGAAGAGCTGAATAACAAAGAGTCCGCTCAGTCTGCGATGATACACACTATATTTGCAAACTCAGATTTTCCAACACTGCTACTACTTGTGTATCTAGGAAGGTTTTTTAAGTTAATATATGGACGATCCAATGAGAGGATAGGCCGTACTGGACCTGGTGTTGGGTAATGAGCTTGGCTAGGTGATGACCTTTCAGTGGATGAACAGTTAAGGAACAGTGACTACAACTGCTTAACTTTCAGGATAGCTATAGGTAAGGAGAGGTATGGTCTTTATGGAAGAGTTTTAAATTGGAGTAGGGCAAATTACAAGGACATTAGGCAGGAACTAAGAAGTGTTAATTGGGAACACCTTTTCTCTGGGAAGTCCACATCAGACATGTGGAGGGTGTTTAAAGATCAATTGCAAAGCACAGGAAAGGTATGTTCCTGTTAAAAGGAAGGATGGGGATGGAAATATAAAATATCCTTGGATGCCCAGAGAGGTGATGAGTTTAGTCAAGAAGAAAAAAAAGAAGTATCGAAAGCTTTGGAAGTCAGGATCAAACGATGCACATGAGGAAGATAAAGAAGCCAGAAAAGAACTAAAGAAAGGAATTAGGAAAGCCAGGAGTCCATGGAAAGTCCTTGGCAAGTGGGATTAAGATGAATCCCAAGGCATTCTATTCATACATCAAGAGTAAGGATAATTAGGGAGAGGTTTAGACCACTCAAGGATAAAGGGGGGAACTTTTGCTTGGTTGCAGAGAATATGAGTGAGGTACTTAATGAATACTATGCCCCAGTATTTACCAAGGAATGGGATGTGTAGGACCAGGAGATCAGTGATGAGTTTATAAATACGTTAGGGTGTTTAGGGGTCAAGAAGGAGGAAATGTTGGGCTTCTTAATGAGTATTAAGATGGATAAGTACCCAGGGCTTGATTTACCCCAGTTATCAGGATGCTGGAGCAGGGATCTAATCGCTGACCCAGTACTGTGCACACTGTAATATTATATAGGCATCCGTTAGTCCCATGAGACCATGGACTTGCGCCTTGGAAAGTTTCCAGGGTGCAGGCCTGGGCAAGGTTTTATGGAAGACCAGCAGTTGCCTATGCTGCAAGTCTCCCCTCTCCATGCCACCAATGTCATCCAAGGGAAGGGCATTAGGACCTATACAGCTTGGCACTGGCGTCATCGCAGAGCAATGAGTGGTTAAGTGCCTTGCTCAAGGACACACGCTGCCTCAGCCAAGACTTGAACTAGCGACCTTCAAATCACTAGACAAATGCCTTAACCACTGGGCCACGCGCCAACACAAGTGATATTAATTGAGTAACAAATCCCGAAGTGCAAATAAAGTCAGCGTCAAAGTTCAAGGAGAGATCAAAACATCCAGAGAAATCCAAAAACCAGAATCAGGAAACAAGCAGAGTTGATATTCGGATGGACAGAGTACAGATACAAATGCTGGAAAAGCTCAGGAAAACTCATTGGCACAATCTGGCAACAAACAGATGAAAACATAGGACTGAAATACACTGCACAAACAGAGAGGCAGATGATAGGTGGAGCACAATGAGACACGGGCGGCAACAATAGAGGTAATAATGAGAAGTAGATGAGAGTTGGGGTACTCAGTAATACAGGGGCCGTAGTAGAGCAGGAGCAGGGACAGGAGCACATGGCAATACAAAACCACAGACTGACAACTAGCGGGAAACACACAAAAAGACAGAGTTCAACTGGAGGTACTGACACCAGGTTATTCAAGGAGGCAAGAGATGAGATTGCTGAGCTATTGTCTAGTATTTTCGTGCCCTTTCTAGCCACAGATGAAGCCCCAGAGGACTGGAAAGTGGCTATTGTTGTACTCTATTTAAGAAGGGAGCAAGGGAAAACCCTGGGAACTATAGACTGGTGAATCTCAAGTTAGTTGTACGGAAATTGCTGGAGAAAATTCTTAGTGGTAGGGTATATGAGCATTTGGAAACCTATGACCTAATTAGGGAGAACCAGCATGGCTTTGTGCATGGCAGGCTGCGCCTTACCAACCTGATTGAGAATTTTGACAAGGTGATGACAGAGATTGATGAGGGCAGGGCAGTGGATGTTGTCTACATGGATTTAAGTAAGGTATTTAACAAAGTCTCTCACGGGAGCCTAATCGAGAAGATTAAGATGCATTAGCTGTTTGGATTCTGAACTGGCTTGTGCATAGAAGAGTAGGGGTTGATGGGACTTATATTCAAGATGTAGGTCTGTAATTTGTGGTGTTCCGCAGGGATCTGTGCTGGGACTTCTGCTCTTTGCAATGCTGTCGTTTGTATATAATGACCTGGATTATTAAGGTCAAGCTCCTTAACAGTGTTGCTGAGTGGAGAGATCTTGAGATCCAAGTTCATAGTTGTTTGAAAGTGGCTACACAGGTCGATAAGGTGGTTAAGAAGGCTTGTGGAGCACTTGTTTATAATTATTGAATTGTTGTACTCAGAAAGTGAGGAAGCTATGTTGCAACTTTATAAAACTGGTTAGGTCACGTCTGGAGTATTGCATACATTTCTGGTCATCCCACTATGGGATGGATGTTGAGGCTTTGGAGATGGCACAGAAGAGGTTTACCAGGTTACAGCCTGGTTTAGAGGGCATATGCCATCTTGAGAGGTTGGATAAACTTGGATTATTTTCTCTGGAATGTCAAAGGCTCTGAGGGTAGATCTGATAAAGTTTTACAAGATTACGAGAGGCATAGAAAGCGGGGGTAGAGGGTATCTGTTTTCCAGGGTTGAAATGTCTAATAATAGAGGGCATGTATTGAAGGTGAGAGCATGTAGGCTCAAGGGGGATATGAGGGGTAAGTTTTTTACTCAGAGGGTGGTGGACGCCTGGAATGCACTGCCTGGTATGGTGGCAGAGGCAAATGCATTAGAGGCTTTTAAGAGACATTTGGATTGGCACATGAATGTAAGGCAGGTGGAGGAATATGGACATGGTGTAGGTAGAAGAGATTGGTGTTTGAGTGGTTTTGACTGGCTTTTTTAGCTGGTTCGGCACATCATGGGTTGAATGGCCTGTTCCTATGTTGTACTGCTTGATGTTCTACATTCTAAGGCCACTAGCCATGCATTTGTGCCTGCAACCACCCTCTCCATGGTCAAAGATCCAGTAACTCTCAACTTTCTTGCTACAGAATTTTTTCAACCCGTCACAATAGATCTCTATCATGAGTCCCAATATGCTGCTGACTGGTAGCAACACAAGTAATTAAATTTTGTCAATACAGCTAGCTCAGCACATGTGCATTTCACTGCACTCTTGAGCCCATAAAGGCTCTCATGAAGATCACTAATCTTCATATATAATCATCAACACAGAAATGGAGCTTGTAGTGGATCATGCGAATAATTTCCTCATGGAAATACTATGTTCCTTGTAGCAAGTATGATTCATTCATCCTGAGGGAAATTGTGTTATCTCGCATTTTCAGTGGCTGGCACTTCCTGGAGTGCTATACCCTGGGGGGGGGGTGCCCTCTATTTCCTAACTGATCACATCAGGGCACCCTAAATCTCAACAGTTGATTTCAGATACAGTGAGAGCTACACAAGTACCAGGAACATAATTGAAAATGCTATCGATTCCTAGGGTGGCGGGGTGGAGATACTTCTCTATCAAAGGAGATGTAAGGCACTCTTTCCCTCCGCTGGCCTACAAGTCATTCTTGAGCAAGGCATATCACTTGCTTAGCCCTCAATCAGAGTAATATGAAGCCATGGAAGCAGGTGATGGATGGCCATATCAGCAGCTGATGCATATCACAAGCTCTAGTTATAAGACCACTGATGCCAAGCAAACTCTGCAGAGTATTGATAATAGCTGGGGTCACCCGTCTTCTAAAGACCCTACCAACAAGAAGGCAATGGCAGACCACTTCCATGGAAAATTTGCCAAGAACAATCATGGTCATGAGACCATGATCACCTACATCATATGACATAGCAGATAATGATGATGATGATGATTAGTTCCCTGAAGTTGAATGCTTCTTGGTTGTATCAATCCAAGAGTCATCTGCAGTGCACACAAGGTAGGTGGGAAGACTTCCTCACTAAGTACCATTGACTAAACAGCCTTGTGAACTAGAAACAACTAGCTGTCAGATGCCAAGAAGAATGGAGACCATGAGGGTAAGGCATAGGGAAGAAAAAGGCAATAGGTATGATTTCCCTGTTCAACATTCATAGCCTCATCTCCCACATGAGCAGAGGAAGGAAATATTGTCAGCACAGACTATCTAAAACTCACTGACAGAAGGACGCTTGCCCTCAGGAACCTGCAAAATCCCAATCGTCAATACAGTGAAATGGCCCCCTTCTCAATCCAACCATCATCACTGATGTAAGTAGACCAATAGTCAAATATAGGAGAGGATGTGAGTGGGTGGGTGATGGATAAATTCTCATATTATGATCAGCAGGTCCACTGTAATGATTATAAACCAAGAATAAATAATTTCTGCTCTATTCGCTGGTTTATCCCTAAAGTTCATGACTTAGACCTCTCCGTCAAAGACATTTTGCTTTGAGGATCTCCACTCTGCAGATGCATGCAGAAGTGTGTGGCATTTCTTTGAATACCATTAAATTTCATTCTGTGTTGTTCTGTTATTCAAGTACTTACTTCACTTCTCCTCCTTCAAGAGGACGACAACCTTGTTCTGGTTTGGAGGCTTGCGTGCCTCAGTGACCTGGGGAGCTATATCGGCCGGAGTCAGGGCTTTATACTGTTGGTAGGGTCACCCATGTCAAACAAGTCAAAGAGCAGAAGAAGACAGACTATGAATGCTCCACCTTCAGGTTTGTGGGTTCAACTCAAGGCTAACACCCTGACTGGTAAAGCAAAATTGTTATGGAAACAGGAATGAAGAATCCTTCTACATCTGAGTGTGATGATATTCCCAAGTCTCCACCTGGCACTTACATGACTGACAGTAGTAAAAACCAAGAGGAAGCTATTGATACAATGAAGCCAGCCCTGAACACCACCAGAAATGACGGACTTTCATTGCTGCCCTAAGCACCAGAGGTGTAGCAGGCAGTAAGAAAGTAAATCACTTCTTCTATCCTCATGCCACTCCGGACTTTCAGCCTGGTATGTATTTCGATAACCAGGACTAGCACGTCCCTATGAATGATAGTACATGTTCTCCATTCATGTCATCCCTTGTGTGTGGTGCCAACTTCTGAATGCCATGAAACTATGCCAGACAGAGTGAGGTCACACTGCAAATTGCCCATTTGATTCCTGAATGTGAATCACACTGTATTTTAGTCAGTTCCAAAATTTGACAATGCTGTTAACAATGATGTTTTCGGAGTACATGCACAATGTTGGAGGAATTCAGCAGGTCAGGCAGCATCTATGGAAATGAATGTCGACATTTCAGGCTGAGACCCTTCTTCAGAACTGGAAAGGAAGGGGGAAGATCCCAGAATAAAAAGTGGGGTAAGTGGAACTAGGATAACAATAAAGTGAAACGTGAAACCAGGTGGCTGGGAAAGGTAAAGGGCTGGAGAGGAAGGAATCCGAGAGGAGAGGACAGGAGAGTGGATCATAAGAGAAAGGGAAGGAGGAGGGGACACAGGGGAAGGTGATAAGGCAGGTAAGAAGAAGTATGAGATCAGAACGGGGAATAGAAGAAGAGAGGAGGGAAGGAATTTCTTTTATCGGATGCAGAAGTCGATATTCATGCCATCAGTTTGGAGGCTACGGAGATGAAATGTAAGGTGTTGCACCTCTACCCTGAGGGTGGTCTCATCATGGCATAAGAGGAGGCCATGGGCCAACATGTCAGAATGGGCATGGGAATCAGAGTTAAAATGTTAGTCCATCAGGACATTCCTCTTCTGGTGGATGGAGCAGAGGTGCTCAATGAAATGGTCCCACAATTTACGATGTGTTTCACCAATGTAGAGGAGACCACATCAGGAGCACCAGACCCCATCAGATTTGCAGGTGAGGTGTTGCCTCACTTGGAAAGACTCCTCAGGGCCCTGATTGGAGCTGAGGAAGAAGGCGAATGGGCAGGTGTAGCACTTTGGCCACTTACAGGGATGGAAATTAGTAAGGAGGGACAAATGTACAAGGGAATCATGGGGGGAGCAAAGAGAGTGTTGGGAAGGTAAAGATGTGTTTGGTAGTATGATCCCTTTGGAGATGGCGGAAGTTATGGAGAATGTTGTGTTGGATGCAGAGGATCATGGGGTGGTAGGTAAGGACAAAAGGAACTCTATCACTGTTAAAGTAGTGGGAAGATGGGGTGAGGAGATATTTGGGAAATGGAGGAAATGCAAGTGAGGGCAGCATCAATGATGTTTTAACACAGCACATACAAGATAAAGATGATTTTTGTGCAAATCTAATCTATTATTCAATATATTTCTAAAATATTCTTTAATGTTAAAAATACAAATAAGAAATAATGCTGTAGGATATTCTTCCATGTACAATATTCCATATTTTCATTTAAATCCAAACTATCACACCTGGTCTTAAAATGTTAATATGTACAGCACAGGTAAATGGAACTTTAAGAGACAGAAGGCAAGAAGAGGAACTACTTAGCAGTGCTCCCTGCCGACAAAGTATCATATTATATTTGTACTATGCACATTCAAGTGGAGGAATAAGAATTGACACAGCTTGGTTTGGGACAGGGAAGATTGCATGCGTTTCTAAACGATAAGCATGAATTAAGAAAGTAGCAAAGAATTGCAATTGAAGATTATGTCTGTGGATGAGTTTAAAAACTGGCAACAAGAGATCAGCTGGGATTTAAATCATCCAGAATACATCACTGATCTATGTCAAAGCAGCCTGGAGCTTAACGAGTGATGTTTGGAAAGTACAAGTAATAGAATTTCAAAGATTTAAAGGCTGAAACCTGCAGCTTATTTTATTTCATTACAAATCTAATATGCTTGTGATGCTGTAATATGAGCTAAGGTAATTAGATGTTCAACTTCTGTAAACCAGCTCAATTGAAAATCATGCAGGAAAAGATTAAGGAAAAGCATTTACTTTTGTATGTGAAATTCAAAATAATACAAGTTTAATTTTCTTTTTTTAATATCTATGAACAGCAATCAAGGTACTGTGGGACATCATAAGCAATGGATAAAGCCTGGCTGACGTAGTCAACATTACAAAACTAACAAATCCTACTCCAACTTCCACCGGTGACAACGACAATGACTTTAACTCACATCCAGATCCCAGGTTATTTTGTACTGTTTCAAAATATAATTAAGTATTAGCAGTAAATGGTTATGGAATTTTGAAACTGATGCAGAATTATTGAAGAATAAAAGAATAAAATCAAACTTGCAAATTTCTTTGTACTCGAGTAAAGATGGTTTATGACCTTCTGTCATCACAGACTTCAGCGCTAAAAGTTTCTCTGGTAAGCGGACTGGTAAGCACATTGAAATCAAATGCTTTAAGTTAATATATGTAAAAAGTGGTTCCATGATTATGACTATTCATAGCTATGTAAGCTTTCCCTGTTGAGTTCTGTAAAACACGTGTGCATTCCCCCCTTCCACCACCCGCCCCATCCTCCACAGGCACGGACAGGTACTTTTACATACACATGCAGTATACACTCACAGACATACACGTGTGTACACTTGTTTTATCTATCAGCATAAGTGACCTTTTGTAAGTACATGATGCTTGCTAACTGCTATATTCTCAGCTCTAGAAATGTCTACATTTAGAAAGAAATCAATTCATTTCAGTAATGTTGAATTTGACTTGCCTATTATAGAAATAAAATCACTACTCTCAAAAGGGTTTCTATTACTTTGCCTTCTGCATGAACTACTAACAAAACACTTTGAAACCTGAAGAGAGAAATGAAAATGCTATTCTTTTGTTCTATGGTCACTACTTCTCTTTTCTTTCTCTTTGGCCACTCGCTTAACACGTTTGCACAGTACTGAGGTGCTTTTAAGTATTACACTGTACTGCTGCTGCAAAAAAAAAACAAATTTCATAATATATGTGAGCGATAATAAACCTCATTCTGATATGGGTCTCTATTGTGGACTGAGAGTGGGAAGGGGTCAGGGAAGGGGAATCATTTGTAGGGAAAGGGGAGGGGAGAGGGAAGCACCAGAGACATATTCTGTAATGATCAATAAACCAATTATTTAGAATTAAGTGACCTTGCCTAGTATCTCAGGACTGTGTGTGTCTGTACCTGTGCCATCCCCCACCTCTGGCACTCCTCTCTCCCACCTGTTCCACACTGCTCCCATGTATGAATGACCAAGGTAAATAATTTGAGGTGAGGAAAGGAAGATCGTAAACATTGTTGCATGTGGCCTCTGACCTCGTTTCCAAAACTGAACTCAACCAGTGAGGTCAATAGCTCACTTGTATTTTATATGGAGAGAAGAAGGAAGTTCAAAGTGCATTTATTATCAAAGTATGTACAGTATACAGAATAAGAATCTGAGATTCATTCTCCCGTATTTACCCACAAAATAAAGAAAGACACCATGAAATCTGTTCTTTGAAAACATCAAATATTCAATGCATGAGATAAAGAACAATTTGTTCAATTAGCAAAATGTGAGCAAGCAATCCTTAGAATAGCCACATCAAAACAGGACTACAGACTGGAGTACTCAGTTCAGTTCAGTTAAGCGCCACTAGCCAAATGTAGAACGTAGAGCCCGTCTTCAACGATGTGCCCAAGTCCACACTGACCACTCCGATCAAACTGCTCAAGAATACCAAAAAAATGCAATCAGAATCCTGAAGCACATGCAGCATGAATGTCAAAGTCCCCCAGAATTAGTTCACAACCATGAACCTTGCTGATCAATCCTTGCAACGTAGAACCCAGGACTCCCACACTTCCTCCCGACAGCAGCTAGCAAGAGAGAGGGAGAGAGGAAGACAGGTCAAACGCAGGCAGGTGGCACCCAACACCTGTCCGTCCTTCACTCTCATTTTCATCAACTTCAATCATGGCTGACGCCTCAGCTGGAGAGGAGAAAAGGAGTCAATCATGGGCTCGCTCCCCATCTCCAGGCTTCTAAGCCTCCAGGCCGCCAACTCTGCTCCCCACCCTCACCAAGCTCCCGCAGAGACAGCAAAGCACCAGATCACTGAACTGGCTCAAAAAGACACTATCAAAATATAAATCACAGTTCCAATCACATGCGGCTTCATAGTAGAATCAAATATGAAAGAAGAAGTAAAAGAAGTAGAAGATATTCTATCCTTATTTTATTTCACTCAGATTTCTGTTGTTTGTCATATTCTCCTGTGAGAAGATTATTATGTATCATTTTTAAAGATATTGAGGATGAGAAATCAAAGGAGGAATCACCTAGATTGACCAAGATAAGAAAACACAATGAACCTCATAGTCAGTGAAATCAGTCAGTTCTTTGTGGTGATCTGTTAAGGCTAGAAGCAAGACAGGAAAACTGCAAAGGAAAAGATCAATGATACTGAGACTAGAAGACAGACAGACAGACAGACATACTTTATTGATCCCGAGGGAAATTGAGTTTGGTTACAGTTGCACCAACCAAGAATAGAGTATAAATATAGCAATATAAAACCATGAATAATTAAATAACAATATGTAAATTATGCCAGATGGAAATAAGTCCAGGACCAGCCTATTGGCTCAGGGTTTCTGACCCTCCAAGAGAGGAGTTGTAAAGTTTGATAGCCACAGGCAGGAATGACAAGAATGAAGGGCTTGGCAAACTGAAAGAGGAATTTGGAAGATACACTACTGATACAGTCAATATGAGATTAGTGAATTTAGTTCCTTACTGAAGATGCCTTTTGAGAAGAAATCCTTCACACCCCATTACATCATGAAGTTCTCCTGTCTACTCATTAGCATAGGGTGGCGGGGTGGAGATACAGTACATCTCTACCAAAGGAGGTATAAGGTTTTCCTTCCCTCCATTAGACTGCAGGTAACTTGGGGCAAGGTGTAGCGCCTGCTTAGTTCCCTGAATAAAGTCGCATGAAGCCATGGGAGCAGGAGGTAGATGCTCATATGAATAGCTGGTGCATGTCACAAGTCCTGGTTAGGTGACCACTGACATCAGGCAGACAATCTCTGAAGAGTGTTGATAATGGCTGGGGTCACCCATCTTGTAAAGACACTGCCTAGAAGAAGGCATTTCTGTAGACAAAAATTTGCCAAGGACAATCACGGTCACCTCGATCGCCTACATCATATGAAATGGCACATAATGATGATGGTGATGACTCATTAGCCAATGGAAACAAATGGAGCTTCTTTTATGCTGATGTCTCCTCCATCACCTTCTCCATAGCTGCAAAAATGAATCCCAGGGCTTGCTGTTTCATAAAAATCACCCTTTGATACTCTGTGGAATAGTATATGCTTCTGCTTTAAGGGAATCTATAAGGCTTGATTTCTCTCACTTTCAATCAATAAACACCCTGTAGGCTACACAATTTGTGGTGGCAGATTTTTGGTTGGATCTAAATTGGGCCTTGCCAACAATATTATTATCCAACTCCAAGTTTCCATTACTATACTTGGGTGATTTTGTCAGTTTTCATTCCAGCTGTTGTGGAGTAGCCTATGGGAACAGAGTATTCCATCTCAATAGGTAGCTAACAAAATAGAAAGCAAAAAATAGCACTACCATTCCGAGATCAATCCAAGCACATGCCACCAAGCACAATTAACCTATCATTTATTTCTCTGCAGCTTGTTCAGCTTCAGACCACATATCCATGACAGCTCCTACACAGCTTATTTCACCTTCATAACATCACCTGGTTTCAGCAGCACTTCCCTCATCCAGTACATTATCCATAACTTTGAAGAAATCAAAAACTTTGGTGCCCAGACCCTTACTTGAATGAATATCCCATTCACCCATTACCTCTGAACTTACTGATCTACATTGACTTCTGGTGAAGAAAAGCCTTGATTCTAAAATTCTCACCATTGTTTTCAAATCCCTGTTTGAACTATTTCCATCTCTGCAGCCCTTTTTAATGATATCTTCCAAACCCACCTGCCTTAAGTTTGCAGGCATTTATCTATCTGCATTCTCTGATGCTCTCTGAAATTAATAACTCTCCTGGCACCAAACCTCAGCCCAAAGTTCTGTGAATTTCATTGGAAGCCTTTGCACTTCTCTTTGAGCCTTGAAGGTTCTACTAATAATATAGTGGCTTTCACCATGGACCATATGGCCCCCAGGGAGCCATAGAGACCACAAGTAAAAATCAAGAAACTGAGGGCTATGGGAATTTCTGAATGGACCATGATAAGTTCACTGTTCTAATGAAATATTACTAAAACATTTAAAAAATAAACAAATATATCTAATTTAATTGGAATCCTGAATTAAATGAATGGGAGAATATTCTAACATACTTCCATACCTAAGCTGTCAGTTACCTTCCTGAGAACTTCCTAATGTGAATAGCGCAGAAGCCAGTCTTGGTGCCTCTTTATAAAAACATTAATTAGAGATCAACACATTCTTACCCAATAAATATCCAACAGTCAAAAGGGAGAGGTAATAAGTTGTTTGGTAACATGAACTTCCAAGTTCCACCAATTTGGGCAGCTTTACTTCCAGAACTTCCATACATTACAATTTCCCATACTTTTATTCGACCTTGTCTTCTCACCACATAATTGTTAAAGACTGATGCCAATGCAAGATGCTGCACAAGCTTCAGAAATGAAATGTAAATGGAGAATTCTGCATGAACACCTCAGGTCAGGCAGCATCTGCGGAGACAGGACCACAGTTAATAATTCAAGTTACTGATACCTGGTAACTCTCACTTCATGTGTGTTATGACATCCAGCATTTCATGTTTTCATAACTATAAATATCTCAGTTCAGCACATCATGATACTGTACTTCCAGGTTTTTGTCAACGTGGAGTGGAGAGTGGGTTTGTCAATCTGGTGGGAACAAAGGCTGTTGGGAATGGCGAGGATGGATCACTGCAGGAGGGGTGAGGGACTGGTGGTAGAGAAGGAGTGCCAGGGACAGAGGAGTCTGAGGCTGCCAACACACCCACCCCTGAGACACCAGGCAAGGTCATTTGATCATTACAGAATGTCTCTCTGGTGCTTCCCGCTCCTTCCCCTCTCCCTTCCCTTTTTTCCAACTGTGATTCCCCTCTTCCCACACTCTGTCCACTATAGCGACCCATAGCAGCATCAAGATTATCGTCACATTTTTACATCATGAAAATTGTTTTCTTATTGTGGCAGCAAAATAGTGCAATACGTAAAATTACTACAGTAATGTGAAAAAGCCTTTGGCACCCGAACCGTATTTATACCGTATATACCTAAGACTTTTGTACATGCCACCAAACTGAAGGAAAGCTTCTACCCTGTTGGTGTAAGACCACCAAATAATTCCCTTGAACAATAAGATGGATTCTCACAATCTACCTTGTTATGACTTTACACCTTATTTTATCAACCTGTACTATACCTCTTTATGTAGTTGTTGCACTTTATTCTGCATTGTTATTGTGTTGCCTTGTCCTACCTCAATGCACTGTGTAATGATTTGATCTATATGAACATAAGCTTTTCATCGTAACTCGATAAAGTGACAATAATAAACAAATTCCAATTCTAATCACAATCCTGAAGCATTCCTCATTTTAATCACTCCACCATTGGTAGATATCAACTCCGGTGCAAGATTCTAAGCTCTACAACCTAATTTGCACGTTGCTCTTCCTCACCACCTCACTTTTTTTCCGTATTTACTTTGTCCCCAGCGTGACTAATCAACTCTTTTATGGAAACTTTATTTAGACTGCTTGCAGGTTTCAGAGGGTTAGGTGTCATCATCATCAAGTGCAATGTCATATGACGTAGGCAATCTAGCTTTTCTTGTTTCGCAGAAGTCAGTCTTATCATTAACCTTGATGGATTTCGTCTCTTAACAGTTGCAAATTTTATTGAGTGAAGATTGCTTACTAGATGTTCCACCGAAAAGGTAATCGAAACAGCATCAAATTCTTAAACACTTCTCACATCTCTGCTTAGTGAGTTCCTGCCTGATTCATGCTGGCAGCCTGGTAGTCTAACCAGAAACTCTTAACGATAGGTCAGTGGGGCTGGAAAAAGGTGATGTCTAAATACATATCACTGCTTTGTTACTGCTGGTCCCTTTTCTCACTGATGAATGGCGTTAAAATTCTAAACCTGTGCCTAGGCCTTTGATAAATCTTGATGCAATAGCACTCCTCGGGCTGTGTTAATATTTGAAGAGACGCTCCATCAGGGAATTTAAAGGTCTATCATGCTAAATTTTTCATGGAAAGCAATGCAAATTACAGGTACACGTTTGCAAAATGTATTTGTTTCCTATTAGAGATCAAACTGTTTAGAAGCTTTTATAAAGCAACATATTGAAATATATATCTGAAGACTAAGCTCAATGATTAGTCAATTGGAAATGGATTTTAAATTGGGCACCTTAGATTATGAACATAAAAGCATAACTATTATGCTATCTCTGCTTATATACCTTTACTTTCAAAGTATTTTTAAAAAGAACTTTAAAAGATACTCTCCGCAGACATCTATGAACTATCTAATTTAAGGTACAATTATGGTTTATATTTTTGAAGTAACTCATTGTTCCCTCTAAGATGTGCAGGTGTACGGCTGCGTGGTAACTGAATTACTCCCACGCACTTAGCTTTTGTTGCCACACAGCTGGAACTGGACACAGCTAAAAAAAGTTTACAATACGGAGGGCGGAGCCAAGGATGATGGTGCCTAACAGCGACTCCTTTGTTTGCATCTTCGGAAACAGCTCTATTTCCATCTTTAATATCTCTTTTTTTTCAGGGTTTTCTTGTTACACGCTGACTTTGGTACTTTGTGGAAATGGGACCCGCTCTCAGGGCCTCACGACCGGCCGCTTTTTGATATGCCAAGGACGCGGCCTGGGAGACTAGTGCGCCTTCAGGGTGTAAGATTTTCATGGCTCTGGAGGCGGATGGATTCAAGGTTGGTCCCGCCGCCTGGTGTGGCGGAAGATCGAAAGCAGCAAACTGGCTGCTGGCTGTGTGCCCAGAGACCCAATGTGAAATGGGGATACCTCTTTTTCCCTGATTAGGGAGAGAGTGAGCCTGTAGTATGTCGAATTACCGAAAAAGAATTTCAGGATGTATGTTGTGTACATCTCTCTGACATTAAATGTACCTGCAAAAACCTATTGAAGATTTTCCTTATTGTACTATAGTTCATTATACCTTTCAATTAATAACTAAAATTAAAGGTGTGTGATTTTTCAATTTTCATTCTAAATACTCATTATATGCATATTACAGAAAAATAAGATTTAAAGAGCTGCACTGTTTTCAGGCCATGTAAAATGTGTCCTGCCGAAAGTTGGTTGGTCCACGCAGCTGTAAAAAAAACTTAGAGGGAACTTTGCTGATCGTGCAGGTTGGAAAAAGGCATATGAATATATATCTTAGAGTATAAATGAAATTATTTAATCTAGTTGTAGATTAGGAATTCAAATCTGATTTAATAAACATACAGAAACTGAACATTTTGATATTGATGGTGGAGATATATGTCTACCAGTGGAGCTGTAAGGCGCTTCCTCCCTCTGCTAATCTGCAGGTGATCCTTGGGGAAAGTGTAGCTCCTGCTTAGCCCCCTGATCCGGGTCACGTGAAACCATGGAAGCAGGTGGCGAGTGGTTGCTTGAGAGGTGCTGCCCAGAAGAAGGCAATGGCAAACCACTTCTGTCAAAAAATTCACGAAGGAAAATCATGGTCATGGAAACACCATGACTACCCACGTCATATGACATGGCACATGATAATGGTGATGGTGATAATGCTACAGTTACACTCAAAGTTTTTTGAAATATTGTAGGCAACTAATCCTGATGCAACAAATCTGTTTAGATTATAGGATTCATCAGGTAGATTTTTGCCAACCTTCATCTTTCTTTTAACATAGTCAAACATTGTTTGAATTTTTGGTGGTAGAGGCCCTCTGCTGAAGATCAGACTTACGGACACCTAGACATACAATACGATGAAGCTCACATCAATGTCTATTTCAAATGGGAACTAGCCTCTGTTTACACGTCACCTCCCTGCAATAATCAGACAGCATTGTCTCCTAAGAACATAGACTACTAGTTTCACTATGGGAGGATACTTGAAAGAATTGTTTTGAAAATTGGCAAGCAATCACTTCTATTGTTATATATGCAGAAATATCCTTTTGGACAATGTAACGGCTATTGATACTTCAAGCTTGTTAAAACCAGCCATTGAGCATGAGATATCTTGATTGAGTACCATTTTAATCAGGAAAGGGAGGACAATAAATATATATTTATTTTAGCATGTGCTGATCTCGCTGTCTCTCAGTCGCTGGCCCAGAGGGAAAGTCCATGCATTCGGGTGATCTCTTTCTCCCTCAATGCTGTTGAAGGTTGGGGCAGATTGTAGATTTGGACTCTAATTCAGGTTTATGATTTGTTCTAATTTCTAGTTCTAGTTCTGGTCCCTCTGTTCTGTTGCTACTTTTGGGCAATTTTTTAATCCGTGTGGTCTGCAGATAATGAACACTGAATTGAAGTGTGCCTTTTGTTTTGAGTTTTATATTTTACGTTATCATTTTTTTTGTTTCTGTTTGTGTGATCTTTTGTGCGTGGGAGGAGGGTGTTTGATATTTGTTATTTTTTCTTTCGATAGGGTGGTTCCATGATTTATTTTTTTGTTTCATAACTGTCTGCGAAGAAGTCAATTTTCAGGGTTGTATACTGCATACATACTTTGATAATAAATCTACTTTGAAACTTTGAATATTCATGTTAATTGGCCTGCAATACACCATTTATCACAATACTGTACTTAATTAAAATACTAAACAGGGAAGTGATTCTGATTTAACCATTTGTGACATACTTGCAGCACTCCAGATATGGTGATCAAAATCAAAGGCTTCTGGATTCACAGGATGGACCAAAATACTGATTCAGAAAAGGCAAAAAGATGGTGATATGCATTTCATGATAAACTCTCGTGGTGTTCCAATGTGGCAGTTTCATCGGATTCATGTTCCCCCAACCTTGAACACCTAACAGTCAAGTGCCATCCATCCTATTTAACTAGAGAGTTCTCCTCCATAACCCTGACTGGAGTTTACATACTACCAGTGGTTGACTATCATCAAGTGCTTGAGATACTTTTGAAATTTGAGTAAGACCAGAAGGCAGGAGCTTAGGTAAAAATGAATGATTACAAGGTACATCTAGATTTCCCTACATTTTACATATATTTTGTCACTTTTTAATCTTATTCGAACCAAATCTTAATCTCGTTGAATTTGGTCTATTTGAAAATCTTTGATCACCCATTGATGAGTTAGGATTAGATTTAAGATCGGAGTTGAAGGCAATTTCTGATGCTTTAATGGGGTGTATGGGGTGTCAGGGAGGGGTACCACCTCTGGTGGGGGAACATTGCGTCCTTTTCAAGGTGGTTAGTCCATCTTTGGTACCCACCTGGTACACTGCTCTCACCTGTGGCTCCCCGTAGCTGTTTGCATGTGACAACAGCCAGACCCCGGGCCACAGCTTCGACAAGCCGGCTAATCCAGGTGAGGGTCGCCGATGGATCTCAAACCCTCGGTGAGATAGGGAGTTGTTTATCCCTGAAGACAGACTCTGGCGGATTGAGTGGACGAGACCAATGGAAGGTCCAACGGTCAAGAAGGCGGTCTCTGTAAGCGTCGTGGAATGTGTAGAGCACGACAAGACACAGAAGACATCCTGGTCATCCACTGAGCCTAGTCCCATTTCCAGCCGTCTCGACTCTTGTCTTGCCACTGGATCCAGATGGGAATCGGGAAGAGAGAGTGAGGCTGACGCTGTGCAACTCTCCCTCACTTAAAGCCAAATCAAGTGCTAGTCTCAACACCATCATCGTAGCCAGCTGGTGGCGCAGTGACATCAGCGCCGGACTCCAGAGTGAAGGTTCCCGAGTTCGAATCCAGTCGGGCCGCTCCCGGGCACGCTTTCCATCCGTGCCGGGTTGAGTGTCGACCTAGCAACTCGACCTCGTAAAAAAAAAGTACTAATGGTGGCGGCTTCATCGATGACGATGAACGAACCTTATTAGTCCTAGGGACTTTTCCCATTCATAGATGAAGGTAGATCAGATTAATTTGTAGTGAGCTTGGAGTGAGGTGGAAAGGGCCGTTATGCTTAGCCTAGTTGATCCAGTAATCATAACACAGGTAAGTCTTTTTCTGCCCATTGACTGCTCCTGGAATGTCTCTTTTTTTTTTGCACTTTCCAATATTCCCATTGAAATTACTAAATTATTTGCAAAGGTTATATGCAACAAAAATAGGAAATTATTGGATTATAAGTAATGAATAATTTTCTTCATTTCTCAACTGAAGGCATGTTCTGAAGTATCAGGTACAGAAGAACAGGGTGACTAGTCTCAGCTTGCAAGAGTCTCTATGAGCAACCATCCAAGAGGACCACAACCTTGTCATTGGGTTTTGAGGCTTGCCTCAGTGACCTGGAGATATATGTTGGCTGGAGTCAAAGCTTAATGCTTTGGCTCTTGATAGAGTCATCCGTGTCAAAAAAATCGAAGGGTAGAGGCCAGACTAATAGTGGCCCACCAGTCCTCCAGATTTGGGGGTTCAGCTCAGGGCTAACAACCCTGACTGGTAGATCAAAATTGTAACTGAAACAGCTATGAGGACCTTCATTGCTGCCCGAAACACCAGTGGCGTAATGGGCCTAAGTATATAAGTCAACTAAAGGGAAGTTCTGAAATATCAGGAACAGAAGAACAAATTAAGTTTTTCAGGAGCCTGTATTAGTGACAATCACACTTGCCAACAGCTATATTGCCCTTCACATTTCACTGGTCAGCTAATGATAATCAACACAGATAACCCACACAGGACTTGATTCCAATTATTTCACACAGTCTAGACCATAAACAATCAGTGGCACATAATCTAACACTGCATCCATTTGTTCAGTCTTCGCCAAGTTTCCATGAACTCTTAGAGGTGCACACATAAAGGAGCCCTTAATTTTCTCAAGCATTTTTATTGAAAAGTCAATATCCTGCAAAGGCGTGAGAACGATTACAATGGATAAACTGTAATCATTTTCTGATCCTGATTGTGCATGGTCATGAAAACAGCATTAAATTAAATTTATTCAGGTGAGTGAAATGGATGAGTAATTATTTAGTTAGAGCAAGCTTTAGCCTAAGGAGGACAAGTAACTGCTGAGTTAATAGCAGACAATGCTACTAATAACCATAAATCAGCCTTTACTTTTGACTCCCTATTAGTCTGTCAAGACAACCACAAAGATGTTGTCATTATAAACCGCGAAATATTTAAGGAAATGTTAAGTTATCACAGAAAGTTTCTAAAATCACAGAAATGAGAAGGTTTACATTATGTCAGTTGATCTATATTTATCATAATACATTAGAATTAATCATACACGTTATTTTTTTCTGTGAGGGAGGAGGGTTTGTGAGTTTTGTTGCTTTCTCTTTTTCATGCCAGGGGTAGCTGATGTATTTTCTTTCAACCATTCCCATGGTCTTTCTGTATTTCATGGCTATCTGGGCAATACAAATATCAGAAATCTATTGTATATGCATATTTTGACAATAAAATAGACCTTTGAACAATTGAGGTGTGTGTGTATATCTCCACTGAGCTCCATCATACTTAAAAGAAACAAGTTATAATCCCCTAGCAAAATTCATTTATGTTGATATCAAGGAAGAAAATTGTGAAAATGAAATAAGGCTAACAGGCAGTTACCAGTACCATTTCAACACACACACAATGCTGGAGGAATTCAGAAGGCCAGAGAGCATCCAAGAAAAGAGTACAACTGATGTTTTGGGCCGAAATCCTTCAACATCTAGGAAAAGTGTATCGTCGACATTTAGGGTTGAAATCCTTCGCCCTGCCAAAGGCCTTCAGCCCGAACCATCGACTGTACTCTTTTCCTAGATGCTGCTCGCCTGCTGAGTTCTTCCAGCATTTTGTGTGTGTTGCTCGGATTTCCAGCATCTGCAGATTTTCTCTTGCTTGTGGGCAGTACCATGTTGTGGGTTTAGTGCTTTCACTTAACAACAAGCTTTTAGTCAACAGGTAGTCATTTCATTTCTGTTGAATTAATAAAAAATAAGTGATTTGTTAGTTAATAGACTTTGAATTTTATTGTAAAAACGAGAAAGTATGCAGATGCCTGAAGTCCAAAGCAACACACACAAAATGCTGGATGAATACAGCAGGACAGGCAACACCTAGAGAAATTAATAAGCAGTCAATGATTCAGGTTGAGACCCTTCTTCAGAACCAAAAAGGAAGGGGAAGATGGCAGAATACAAAGGTGCGGGAGGAAGGAAAGGAGGCTAGCTAGCAGGTGATAGGTGTAGAAAGGTGGGTGGGAAAGGCAAATGGTTGGAGAAGAAGGAATCTGAAAGGAAACAAGTGGACAGGATTTGATGCTTGTTTTTCCTTTTGTATCGAGCATTTATTGCAGCAAAAAATTATCATATCCATCACTTGTTACAGAAAATTAATTTCAATTAATTTACAGTTGCTCAAAAATTATTATTTATTTCAGATTATGAATCTCTCATAATACCATCCAGTTTCTTTTTCATAGTTATCCTCCTAGGATCAGGGTTTCCCAACCATTTTTTTACACCATGGACCAATGCCATTAATCATGGGGAAGGTGGGTCCAGGTTGGGAACCTTTGTAGGTTGTGCTTGATGTGGAATTGTTTTATATTCTATTTCCTTGCATGTGTCATGAATCAGCATAATTTTCATGCAAATTTAAGTTTTGAGTCTAATGTAAAGAAAGGTCTGCATACAATTCAGTTATCAGTTTGGAGATGACATACATTCATTGCCATAATTAAATAGCCCATCTTAATTTTCAAAAAGAAATCTCTATTGTAAGTGAACTCCGACAGCATGATTCAGGAAGGTATGCATCTTTAATGGAATTTCTAAATAGAACTACAGTACTGTGCAAAAGTCTTAGACACATATATATACTGTAGCTCCGCTGCCTTAGACTTTTGCACAGTACTGCGTTTTTCAGCATGAAATGGACAGCGAATTCGAAAATCTAGCAGGAACAAAGGATATGGGGAATAGTGAGGGCAGAGCGCCATGGGACAGGTGTGGGACAAGTCACAGAGGAAGAGTGTCAGGACAGGTGGCCTCTTGGGTGCAGTGACACCAGTCCTCAGACACCAACAAGGTCATTTTATTTTAAGCAATTGATTATTATAGAATGTCCCTCTATGCTTCCCACTCCCTCCCCTCTTCTTTCCACTTTTCCCAACCATCATTCACCTGTCCCTATCCCCTGACCACTCTCGGTCCACAACAGAGACCCATATCAGAATCAGGTTTATCATCACTCACATGTCATGAAATTTGTTTTTTTCCAGCAGTACAGTGCAATGCATAAAATTGCTACAGTACAGTGCGAACATCTTAGGCACCCTACCTACAGTGCGTGTGTATATATATATATATATATATATATATATATATATGCCGAAGACTTTTGCACAACACTGTTGTCTAGTAGCTAACACATAAGAAATGTTTTAATTCTTTAGTCTGAATGAGCAGGATGTACTTCAGCCAATGTGTGAGAGTTAAAAGAGGCAGTGAACTGCTTCACACCTACAAATTACACCTCGCCTTGTTGCTGGTGACTATAAAAACCACCTTCCAGGCTATTGGTACCTCTGAGCTGCAAATAAGTGTCACTACAGCTATCACCATCAGTGTAAGGTAGAACTGTCAGGTCAGTGTTACTTTTCCGTTGCACTTCCCAGGGCAGCTTCCTATTATTTTTGCTTAATCCCACAGAGCAAGTGAGAACATGCTGTCAGCCGACTGACCGCAGATTTTCAACAGTATATACTCCAGTGCCTCTTTGGCCATCTTTTCTAAATCATCTTTAGATATATAGTACTGTACAAACATCTTAGGCACATATATATTGCTAGCGTGCCAAAGACTTCTGCTCAGTATTCTATGTATCTATGTGCGGCAGAAAGCACGTTGTAAATATGTTGGGAATGGCGAGGGTGGAGCACCACTGGAGAGATGAGGGTCATGTGGCAGAGGAGTGCCGGGGTGGGGCAGAAGGTGGTGCCGGTGCAGACACACCCAGCCCTGAGACACCAGGCAAGATCATTTGATTAGAAGCAATTGGTTTATTGATCATTACAGAATGTCTCTCTGGGGCTTCCGCCCCCTCCCCTCTCCCATCCTCCTTTGCATACTATGATTCACCTCTCCCTGCCCCCTCCTCACTCTCAGCCCAGAGACCCATATCAGACTCAGGTTTATTATCACTTACATACATCATGAAATTTGTTTTTTTTTGCGGCAGCAGTACAGTGCAATACATTAAATTACTCTAGTCCTTGTGCAGAAGTCTTAGACACATATACAGTATATAGCTAGGATGCCTGAGACTTTTACATAGTACTGTACACCTGACAAATTCTCCAAGTCTAGTCATTATTATCTGAGCTCACACATTCATGCTAGAATGGGAAGCAGAGTAAAACTGACTGGAGTTACTGACTGGAGTTACCGACTGCATACCAGAGAATATTTCAACTTGACTTCAGAGTTCTGAATAAACATAAGAGATTCTGCAGCTGTTGTAAATCCAAAGTAACACACACAAAATGCTGGAGGAAATGAGCAGGTCAGGCAGCATCTACTGAGAGGAATAAGCAATCAACGTTTAGGGCTGATAATCAGTTCTGAATATCTTAGAGATTATTTAAGGATAATAGGGCCATCAGGACTCTATGTTAAATATATGAGAGTCTTCCAACTACAGCAATATAATTAAGCATGCCTAACTGCCACTAGAAATGGAAAACAGATCGTGTTAGAAAATGCACTTCGTGAATGCAAAACAATATGTATCCAACAGAAGAAATGCCAATTCTTTACTGCTATACATTACGGCAACAACCCACAACATTTTGATTAACTATTCCAAGGGCAGTTGCGATAAATGTGATACAGGCAAGGTCAGTGCTGCAGAGAATCAGTAGCTACCAAGAAATTGTGTGGCTGCTCAGGATGTCTATGATGAATTAATTCATAGTCAATTAGGAGGTCACATTGAATGAGTCAGCACAGAATTCACTGGGTAATGGCTGAGATGAAGGTTACTCTTTATTCAGGTAACTAAGCTCTTCATTGGTTACATCTGGAAATCTCTAAGCCTTTGTATCACTAGTGCACATACATTATGTACCACTTATAATCTTGTCACTAAATTGATTGAGAATACATGTTTGCAAAACATGTCTGCACCTTCTTCATTTTTTCTTGCCCTATGTGCAACAATCAAAACTGATTGAAACACTGATTTTACATCCAAGCCAGCTTTATACGGGGCATTTTTATATTTTACAGAGTGCCAACACGCAGTGTTGCGGTTAACGCAACGCTATTATAGTTCAGGGCATCAGAGTTCGGAGTTCAGTTCTGGCGTCATCTGTAATGAATTTGTACGTTCTGCCTGTGAGTGTACGTTTGTACGTTTTCTCCAGCACCTCTGGTTTCCTCTCACAGTCCACAGATGATGTAGGGTAACTGGTCATCGTAAATTGTCCCGTGATTAGGTTAGGCTTAAATTGGAGTTGTCATGGGTTGTGAGGCGGTGCTGCTTGAAGGACTGGAAGGGCCGATTTTGCACTGTATGGAACAAACAGGAAACCAAAGTTGTTACTCAAACAATCAAACATATTATTTCAAACTAAAGCAAACTGTCAAATGACCAAAGCTATTAAAATACACTGGTACCTGTCAGCTACACCTTAACTCACATTTAGGAAACTGTAAGTTACAGTAAGTAGTATATATTTATTTTAAAAGTTAAATTAAATAAGTAGTGCAAAAAAAGTGGGAAAAAAGTCATGAGGTAATGTTCATGAGCTCAATATCCAATCAGAAATCTGATGGCAGAGGGGAAGAAGTTATTTCTGAAGCATTGAGTGTGTGTCTTCAGGCTCCTGTACCTTCTCCCTGATGGCACCAATGAGAACAGAGCATGTCCTGGGTGATGGGGGTCCTTAATGATGGATGATGCCATCCTGAGGCATCACTCCTTGAAAATATTCTAGATGCTAGGGAGGCTAGTGCCCATGATGGAGCTGACCGAACTTACAACTTTCTGCAACTTATTTAGATTCTGTATGGTGTCCCCCCTCCCTCATACCAGATGGTGATGCAGCCAGTTAGAATGCTCTTCATGGTACCTCAGCAGAAATCAACTACTATCTTTGGTGACATACCAAATCTCCTCAAGCTTATGAAATATAGCATTCACCTACAGAAAGAGCAAAAGGATGCTTTATTGGTGTGTTACTTCGGTGTACATTCTGAACAGTTCAAGTACAAAGAGAATATGATAACTCACAGTGAAACCAAGTACAGTAAAATATTAAGGAACAACATAACTATGGTTGCTTTCTCTTCAACCAACCCTATAAGAGTAATAGGGGAGATTGCAACCTGTCAATATTTTTGCTGAAATTGTTCCTTTTTTAATTTTGAATTCAGTGGTGGCTATTGGCATCACCTCTGGAGTAGGCATTTATTGCCTATCCCTAAATCCACTTGGGCAGACAATGTGGTGGAATGACTTCAAAGCTCAAAGTACATTTATTATCAAAGCATGTATGCAATATACAACCTTGAATTCATCTCTTTAAAGGCAGCCACAAAGCAAAGAACTCATTTTTAAAAAATACCGTAAAATACTCAGGGAGCAGAAAAAAAAACAAATCAGGTTAACAATTCAAAGTAAGCAAATAACATTCATAACATAAATTCTTGAAAGTGGGTCCATAGCCACAAAGCCCATCAACACTGCGTTGGACTTCTTGAACTATTGTAGAACTTCTGGTGAAGATAATCCTGCAGAGTCATGGGAGTTCTGGATTTAGAGCTATTGATGACAAGGAACCGATTATATCTATTTTTATATTTTCTAAGGCAATGAAATTCCTACGAGTTTGCTTCCTTTGTCCTTCTCAGTGATAGAACTTGTGGGTTTCAGAGGTGTTCTTGGTATCCATGACAACTGCAGTCGTATTATAGATGTGGCCACTGTGGTGAAGGGAAATGCTATTTAGGGGACATATTGGGGCACAAATGTAGCAGGCTGCTTTCTTCAAAATGTGGTGGCTCACAATCTAGCCTCTTCTCATTACTACCATCAGGGAGGAGATACAGGAACCTGAAGCCCCACCCTCAATGTTTTTCCGAGCTTATTCCCCTCTGCCATTAGGTTTCTAAACAGTCCACGAACCCATGAACACGACTTTACTATTCCTCTTTTGCACTATTTGTTTATTTAATCTTGTAGCTTATAATAATTTGTTATACCTGCATTGTAAAGGTCCTTAACAATGGTGATGAGCAGAGGGATCTTGGGATCCATGTTCACAGCTCCCTAAAAGTAGCTACAGACGTTACACGTTGACGAAGAAGGCATATGGAACATTTACCTTTATTAGTTGAGGCACTGAGTTCAAAAGTCAAGAAGTTATGCTGCAATTTTTAAAATCTCTAGTTAAGCCACATCTGGAGTATTGCATACAGTTCTGATCATCCCATTAAAGGATGGATGATGATGTTTTTGAGAGGATGCAGAAGCGGTATGCCAGGACGCTGCCTGGATTAGAAGGCATGTACTATAACAAGAAGTTGCACAAACCTGGGTTGTTTTCTCTGGTGTGGTTGATGCTGAGGGGAGATCTGATAGAGGTTTATAGCTTTATGAGATAACGTTATAGCATTGCAGATAGAGCAAACAGACAGTATCTTTTCCCATGGTTGAAATACCTAACACCAGAGGGAATGTCTGATGCCTGGTTTGACGTTGGCCAATTAAAATATGACTATTGTCTTACATTCGACTAAAACATACAGGAATGACTCGTGGTCATGACAGCTTACATACCAAACCCCTTCAGTGAGCTTCTACTGTGGACAGTAACTTCAGCTCTGCTGAAGGCATTCTTTCTTTACATAGCTGTCCTTATAATTTCAAAATTGGTTACAGCTTATAGTTTACATTTAAACATGCTCATTCACATTTCAATTGATTCCTGCTATACATATAATTCCTGAAAGATGCCAGTGAAAAAAAGTGTAACTTTAACTTCTCTTTTATAAAAATGGTTTCTTGCAATTAATTTCTCCATAACACGTCATTAATTACTTTGAAGGCTGAATGAGCAGGGTATTTTATGTGGTAGAAATTCTATCACAATACAGGAAGTTCTTATATGTTTTCATTTAGAATTATTTGGTTGAAGCAGGTGCCAATTTGGCCCACAAGCCATTGCGGTGGCCAGTGCTATCATGTTTGCTGTTGTGTGCTGGGGCAGCAGGCTGAGGGTAGCAGACACCAACAGAATCAACAAAATCATTCGTGAGGCTAGTGATGTTGAGGGATGGAACTGGACTCTTTGACGGTGGTGTCTGAAAAGAGGATGCTGTCTAAGTTGCATGCCATCTTGGTCAATGTCTCCCATTCACTACATAATGTACTGGATGGGCACAGGAGTACATTCAGCCAGAGACTCATTCCACTGAGATGCAACACAGAGCGTCATAGGAAGTCATTCCTGCCTGTGGCCATCAAACTTTACAACTCCTCCCTTGGAGGGTCAGACACCCTGAGCCAATAGGCTGGTCCTGGACTTATTTCATAATTTACATATTATTATTTAACTATTTATGGTTCTATTACTATTTATTATTTATGGTGCAACTGTAACGAAAACCAATTTCCCCCGGGATCAATAAAGTATGACTATGACTATGACCCTGCCCATGTGCCATGTGCACTTATACCAGCATTAATCAGTCCAATAATACAAGCCTATGCGTGAGAATGTGACCAGAAGCACTCATTCCTCTTGAATGACGCTGAAATTTACTGAATACAAGGGAAGTTATTAACTACTTTATTGTTGAGGGGCTTTGACTATCAGAATTACCGTGTTTGTTGCTCATTTCTATTTGTTACCAGGAATATAAAGTTTCTGACCCTTTGCCAACACAATCATTCCCTCTCCATGCTTCCATCCAAGAAATGTACATCCTCTATCAAGGGCAAATCTGAACCCAACGAAACCTTTATTGATTTAATCAATGATTACCCCTGTCATGGTATATACTGAGCTGCTCCCTCAACCAAGTGTTCTGTCCATATACTTCAAAGCTGTTCACAAGATGTGCTGTATGCAAATTGGTAAATATTTTTAAATAGTTATTTTGCTATTACTTTCACATGTTCCAAAAGTATGTTAGAAGTGTTCTGAAAGTGTGTCAAGAATATTATAGAATCGTCTCCTTGTTGAATTTTTAAAAATGATCATCTTCATCATTACGTGCTATGTCATATGATGTGGGCAATCATGGTCTCATGATCATGATCATTCTTGACAGATTTTTCTACAGAAATGGTTTGCCAATGCCTTCATCTGGGCAGTGTCTTTACAAAAACGGGACAATCAGCAGATGCTGGAAATCCAAAGCAACACACACAAAATGCTGGAGGAACTCAGTAGAGCAGGCAACATCAATGGAAATGAGTAAACAGAAAATGCTTTGTGCTGAGACCCCCCCCCCCCGTTCTATTCCCCACTCTGGATTTTTACCACCTCACCAGCCTATCACATCCCATTGGGTCCCCTCCTCTTTCCCTTTCTCCTATGCTCCACTCCCCCTCCTATCAGGTTCCTTCCTCTTCAATCCTTTATGTTTCCCACCCACCTGGCTGCACCCATCACCTTCTAGCTATCCTCCTTCCCCTCCCACCCAACTTTTTATTCTGGCATCTTCTCCCTTCCTGAAGGGTCTCGATCCAAACATGTTGACTGTTTTTTCATTTCCAGAGATACTACCAGACCTGCTGAGTTTCTTCAGCATTTTGTATGTTTTGCAGTGTCTTTACAAGATGGGTGAGCCCAGCTGTTATCAATACTCTTCAAAGATTATCTGGCTGGTGTCAGTGGTCACATATCCAGGACTTGTGATATGTACCAGCTGCTCTTATGGCTTCATGTGACCCTGATCTGTGGGCTGAACAGGTGTTACACCTTGACCAAGGTTGACCAGCAGGCAAGTGGATGGAAGGAGTGCCTTACACCTCTTTTGGTAGAGATGTATCTCCACCCCACCACCCATTTAAGAAATAATCATTTAGAATGATTAATATATTCAAAAGAAGTCAATAAATTCAAATATCATTAAATTAACTGATGCTTTTGTCCACTCCACTGAAATGAATGGACTTGCCTTCTTAGTGAAGGTTCTTTGAGCTGAATCCTTATCTCTATTTCTCCTGTCGTAGATGCTGTCCAACCAGCTGAGTATTTTGATCCTTTTCTGTTTTTGTTTGTTGTTCCTGAATCAGATTTACCTCAGCATGGGGTTTCCTTGTGAAACTGCTGGCAAATTGTTCTTCATACTGGATCCTATGTCTCTGAAGTTAGTATTCATCTATTGGTTTTGAACTCCTAGAACTTCCCAGAAAGTCCATTTAAGCAGATTCTATTGAATTTTGTGAGATGCTGCAAGACCCATCAACTCCAGCCTGGAGTAGGAAAAACTGGTATATCTCATATTCTGTGCTACAAGTCTGTTTGAATTTATATAAGCTTAACAGATACTCATTAGATTTCAATGGTAAAGAAATCTAAAATTAATTTTCCAGGATATGAAAGTAGTTTTGTTTTTCAGACGAGAATCTATATGAGATAGAAAAGGACATGTATGAACAAAAAAAATGAAATGAACTTTCAAGAAACAGTTGAGATTAATTAGGCCCTTGAAACGCATTTTAAACTGAAATTTATGAACAGTTGCTTTACTTCCATCATGATGGTATTGGCTGATTTCTCTAACTTGTCTCGGCTCCCTTGTGATCAAAATCTTCTTTGGGAGTTTGTGTGTTGTCTCTATGACTGAGCTGGTTTCCTCCGGGTGCTCCGGTTTCCTCCCACAGTCCTGAGACATGCCAGCTGGTAAGCTGATTGTTCAATGTAACTTGGTAATAGCCAGAAAATGCTGGAGACACTCAGCAGGCCAGGTAGCATCTATGGAAAAGAGTAAACAGTTAACATTTTGGGTTGAGACCTTTCTTCAGGACTGGAAATAAAAGAGATTAGAAAGAGATTTTTTTCCAGTCCTGATGAAGGGTCTCAGTCCAAAATGTTACATGTTTACTCTTTTCCATCAATGTTACCTGGCCTGCTGAGTTCCTTCAGCATTTTGTGTGTAATATTTTGAATTCCAACATCTGCAGATTTTCTCTTGTTTGTAAATATATTAATTTAAGCATCATATTCATTTAAATAATTCATTATGGTTTATATGTATAAATACATGAACTGCATATATCATCATTCTACCATGTGATATTTGTGTGCTTTGCTTAAAGTGAACACAAAGTTAGACCCATATTCCCGAAATCCCATTTCTTCCTTTGAATTAGTTTAGTATTTTGAAGTTACAGAACACAACAGTCACCTGTTGTTCATCCTAAATTTGATAATTCCATCTGCCTTCAGAAGTCAATGCATGAAGCCCTAGAATTCCCTCCTTTAACCTCTTTGCTGCCCTACCTCTTTCCTCTTTTCAAATTTTCCACAGATAAGGGCTTTTTTTCTGATAATCCTTCCTGCTAATACTTCCTCCTGTGGCTCAGCTTTAAACGTTTGAATGACACTCCTGTAAAATGTGTTGGGTTACTGCATTAAGGGTGATTTAAAAGTAGGTGTTACTATTTATCTATGTCACACTCGTCCAATTACTTAGACCATAAGATATAGGAGCAGAATCAGTCCATTTGGCCCATCGAGTCTGTTCTACCATTTCATCATAGCTGATCCATTTCCCTCTCAGCCTCAATATCCTGCTTTCTCTCCGTATCCCTTCATGTTCTAATCAATAAAAAAATATATCAATCTCTGACTTAAATATACATAAATATTTGGCCTCCACAGTTGCCTGTGGCAAAGAATTCTGCAGATTTACCACTCTCTGGCTGAAGAAATTCCTCCTCATCTCAGTTCTAAAAGAACACCCCTCCTGAGAGAACACTAATTTTTTTTTAAAAATTGTGGGGCTGCTGGTTATTTAATTGATTACACAATATTCTAAATGTGTAAGAATACACAATAACCATACTTTTGATCTCCTCCCGTCTGCAACCAAGACCACAAAAGAAATAGCAGTTGGAAAACAGTTGCTTGATGCTGCAGGGGAACTTATAATCTATCAAATATTTTACTTGAATTCTCATTTGACCAAAACCGCTTAGTAAATGAGGTGATTGATTCTTTCAATAATAACTGGACAGATATATTAAACACTGTGGCCCCACTTAGGTTTATAAAGAAATCACCTTGTAAATGTCACCATGATTAAACAGTTCTGTCCTCGAACTCAAGATATCATGCAGAGAAGCTGAGAGAAAATGGAGGAAATTGGTCTAGAAGTTCAATGTAATAATTTAAGGAAAAATTAGTCTCTGTCAATGTTGCTATATGCTCTACAAGAAGAGTCCATACTTCCAAGATTATTACAGAGAATAGCAGTGATTCAAGAATGTTGTTCTCACTATAAGCCAATTGTTGACCTTTGCCCCAGCCTATAATGTGCTCAGTCAAGCACCTGACACAAAATGTGATGAATTTTCAATTTTTTTTTAAAGCAACAAAATTACTTCTATTAGGGAGAGAATAGCCACAGATACTGGTAACTTCGACAGCCAAACTTGAAAGAAGATGGCAATTGTGTCAAAATTTACAAGAATTTCTGATTCAGAACTATAAAAGATTGCAACAAAGAATGAACGGTCTACTTGCTCTCTCAATACTGACCCTACCATACTTTTTAAATATTCTTTTAATAGTGTTTTCAATTCTGTTAGGAAAATTATTAACACTTCCTTTGAAACGGGAATTTTTCCAGATGCCTTCAAAATTACGACTGTCAAAACCCAACTTAAAAAGCCAATCAGTGAGCGTGAGGTACAAGCTAACTACAGGCCTACCTCAAAACCTTACCTTCCTGGGCAAGATTCTTGAGAAAATCATTTTCAACCAACTCAACAACTTGCAAAATGAGAACAACATTCTAGAAAAGTTTTGGTCAGGTTTTTGAGCAAACCACAGCATGGAGACAACCCACACTAAAGTTGTCAGCAATCTTCGGCTCTGCACTGATGCCAACAGAGTCTCAATTAGTTTTGTTCATATATCTTGGAGAGAAAAATTTTTGTCTGTCTTGGATACCAATTTTCTAAGAGGTACAAAGTACCTTTTGGTGTTGCTCAGGGAAGCTGTCTTGGTCCTCCATTATATATGCTCCCATTCGGAAATATCATGAGAGTATAAAGCTGATTTCCACAGGCATGCAGATATCACGCAATTGTATTTCTCAGTTGAGCCTGATGATGATAACACGCCATCTTCTCTGACTTCCGGTATGGCTGCAATAAACAAATGGATGAGCAATAGTGTCCGATAACTGAATAAAGTTAAAATGAAATAATTTTGGTTGGTTCTCAAAGCCAAAGTTTATAAACTTCTTTAAAAACTTGGCACCTTGGCTCCCCTAGTCAAACCAGAAGTAAATAGCCTGGGAGTTCTCCTTGATTCAGAATTGAATTTTGAATCTAACATATAAAAAGTGGCTATAGCAGCATTTCTACATTTATGATATGTTGCAAAGTTACATTCGTTTCATCACATATTGATGCTGAAAAAATGATTTAGGACTTCATGTTGATTACACTTGATAACTGCAATGCACTTTTCACTGGCCTTCCAAAGCAATCTATTGACAAACTTCAGCTCCTTTAGGGTGCTGCTTCTAGAGATTTAACTAAAACCAGGATGATGGAACAAATCACTCCCGCACTAGCTACATTGAACTGGCTTCCTGTATCCTTTAGAAATTGATTTTAAAGTTCCCTTACTGACTTTTAAAACTCTTAATGGTCTGCGACCAGAGTACATCACAGAATCATTTTTTTGTTTTAGAATCCTGCTCAAGCTCCCAGGTTTTCTTCAGCCAGTCAGTTAAATTTAAACAAACTCCCTCAAAAAACAATTGGCAGGTCAGCTTTTTTGAACTATGCTCCTAAATTGTGGAATTCAATACTTAAAACCATAAGGGATGAAGACTCAGTTGACACTTTTAAACACCAGTTCAAATCATACTCATTTAATCTTGATTTAACTAACTTCTTTCTGTCATTTATTTTTATGTTTATTTTTATTTGTTATTTTGTTTTCATGTTTGTACTTTTCCCCACTGTAAAGAAATAGAAACCATATTATTTGTCTGAAAAGTGCTCTGTAAATAAAGTTATTATGAGATAAAACCAATACTATAAAGGAATTACAGGGCACAGTTTGAAAATCATTTCAGAACACATTGCTGGAACCCTGCATAGGATACACAGCAAGGAGAGATATTTTCAAAGCTGTGGAAAATTTTAACACAATCTTGAGAGTGACTGAAAATACAAGAGCCAAAATAAACCAGAGATTAGATAGACAAGTTTTTTTAAAAATACCATTGAGTAACTAAGTAATTTCTTCTGTATAACACTTGCGATATTCAGAAAATGTAAGTAACGAATTTCATGGCATAAGTCAGTGATAATAATTCTTATAATGTAGGTAAAAACTTATAATAATTCTGATCCTGATTCTGATATGTAGAGGAAGATCCCTACAAATGTTAATTGACATGATTTGTGGATTGTGAACTGTAATTCACATTTATGATGTGTTCTAGTTTTCTGGTGGATAATTTTTGTTGCTAGTTTGGGTGATTCTTGAATCAGGGTAGCCTGCAGATATGGAACACTGAGCTGAAGTAAAATGTAGCATTTGATCATGTGTTTTGTATCCTGTGTTTTCACTCTTTCTTTGTTGCCATTTGCATGGGGGTTGTTGATTTTTTTTACCTTGAACAAGTTCCATGGTTCCTCTTTGTTTCATGGCTGTCTGCGGGAAAGGTTAATCTCAGAGTTGTATACTGCATATATACTTTGATAATAAATATTCTTCGAGTCTTTGTTGTTCCTCCCTGTGCCTTGAGGCACATTGGGCAGAAACCTGGCCACTTTTGCATTTGTCTGTTTTTTTTTAATAATGAGGCCCAGTTGCTAACTCGATGCTGAACCCAGCAAGAAGCCAGCCGGATTCAAACGCAGGACCACTCGCCTCGAAGTCCAGTGGGATGCCACTGCATCACCAGCCAACTCTTTGAATCACCTTAATTTGCCTTGTTTTCCACTCATTACCATTTCTAACTATAAATTAAAAAGTCATTTCAGTGGCTGTGCTTCTTTACCTTGCTACCTAACATCACCACTGGACAATTCCCAGGTGTAAACCATTCAAACCATTCTGTTCTGTCAGCTTATCTGAGTGTCATCACCATCATCATCATCGTCATCAGGGGCCATGCCCAGTTTGAGCTTTGACTGCCATGGTCCACACACTCCTGTTTCGGGTCAAGTGGATCAATTCATTGGTATTCATTTCCAGCTCTCTGGCTGCTGTCTCCTGTCATTTGTCTTTGTCTTCCTCTTGCTTTCTTCCCTTCAAACTTTCTCATAATTACTATGCATTCTAACTCCTCTTTCCTAATCACATGTCCGATGAAGTTACAACAGGAATTCTGCAGATGCTGGAAATTCAAGCAACACACATCAAAGTTGCTGGTGAATGCTGCAGGCCAGCCTAGAGATGCTGCCTGGCCTGCTGCGCTCACCAGCAACTTTGATGTGTGTTCCAATGAAGTTACCTTGCCTTTTCATGATCTCATACATTATTTCTCTTTTTGTGTTTGCTCTGTTCATGACATCCTCGTTAGATATTTGTTTCATCCATGATATTCTTTGCATCCTCCTCAAAAACCACATCTCTGCTGCTACAATTTGTTTCCTCATGTTACTGGATATTGTCCAACATTCTGAGCCATTTAACGTAACTGGATAAACGTAACATCTCAGTGCTCTGAGGTGGGTTGTCATGCCTAGTTTAGTATTGGTCAGTATACTCTTCATTTTCGTAAAGGTGTCATTTGCCATCCCTATTCTTCTTTTGATGGCCAAGTTGCACCTGCCATCTGATGTCACCCAGCTTCCTAAGTAGCAAAAGTTCTGTACTTGTTTTATATCTTCCCCATTTATTCTCAGCCTGCAGATAGGATTCTCCTTCTTTTTGGATATCACCATACATTCTGTTGTTTTACAATTGATAGATAGACCCATTTTTGTACTTTCTTCAACAATTATATCAAGTTTTGTAGTTCTTCCTCCGTACTTGCAATTAACACAGTGTCATCTGCATATCTGAAATTATTGATGTTCTCACACCAACTTTGATTCTCAAGATGTCTCTTATTTTTTGTAATATTGTTTCACTGTACACATTAAATAAATCAGGAGAGAAAACATACCCTTGTCTAACGCCTCTCTTGATTTTCGTAAACTGACTCACTTCTCCATCTATTCTTACAGCGGCAGTTCGTTCCCAGTACAGATTTCTGATTAGGCGGAGGTCTTTCGAATCTAGATCTAGAGTTTTCTGTAATATTTCAAATAACTTATTGTGCATCACTTTATCAAATGCTTTTGTGTAGTCGATAAAACAAACAAACAAATCTTTTTGCACTTGAATAGCTCGTTCTGATAGTATCCTTAACATTAATATTGTTTCTTGTACCTTTGTCTTTCACAAAACCACATTGTTCTTTGCCTATTTCAGCTTGTATCTTATTTTTAGATCTTATCATCAAAATTCTTAGAAGTATCTTGGTGATATGACTCATTAAACTTATTGTCCTATGTAATTCACATTCTATTGCTCCAGCTTTCTTAGGAAGAGTGATAAATGCTGATTTTTTTCATCTCTTCTGGTATTATTCCAGTCTCATAAATATCTGTGTGTACTCGTACCATATGGGGTTTAGTTTCTAAGACATATATTACAAAGAGAATCTGCTCCATTTTAAGTAAGTGCGGTATAATTGTGTGGATTTACTTGCATCAGTAGCTTCTAAAATGCATAGAAGCTACCTGGTTGGCTAAACAACAGTTCGTGATGATTTTGGATTTGTGTAAATTCCAGCTGAAGGGAGAAAACTGCAGGTAAGCATCTCTCGTTAGAAACATGCCTGAATTAATTATACTTTAATTAATGCTCAAAAACAAGCTATGGGATAGCTTCAATCAGCAGTCTCATTTACAGCAAACATTTATCAATCCACAGATCCTTAGCAGCAATGGGGATGACAGTAAATCAAATCCATGAGATTTTCCAATCGGTGAAGAAAATAATTAGAACATCCACATCCTCATTGTTAGAAAATCTAATTGTGTGTGAATAATAGAATCAGATATGTGATTAATCAAGCTATTCAAGAATAAATGGATTAGGATTGCCTTCTCATTTATCAATCTGCAATCCCATTGTGTCAGTTTGATCACTATTGTATTAATTGGTCATAACTGAGCAAAAACTCTGAGGTCAAACAAACATCTGACACTTGACTAGAATAATGCTATTGGGCATTTTAAAATAATCAACCTGAGAACATGAATACGAGTACAGAAAAAAATATTTGACCTCATGAACACTTGAAATGAATCAACAACTTTAGCTCTGTGCACAGACAACTTAGTTTGGATGTGTGCATACTGGCAAGTAGAAAGAAAGGCATCATCTCAAGTGATTTTCATTTAAGCTTCTGAACCTTTTCCTTAAATCAGTATGGAAATGAGTAATTTCTTAACTTCAGAGATTCAAAGTACATTTATTATTCAAGTATGCATGCAGTATACAACCCTGAGACTTGTCTTCCCCACAAACAGCCAGGAAGCCAAGAAAACCATGAAACCTGATCAAAGAATAAACATCGAACTCCATCACCCACACAAAAACAAGTTGCTCAAACTGCAAATTGTTGCAGCATAAGACCTTCTGCTTTTATTATCACTCACAGGATTTTATGTCACCTTTTCATGATATGTGTGTCTTTTTGCTCCATTCATTTCCTCGTTTACTGCACACTCATCCTTATCAGCTGCTAAATGTCATTATTTTTGTATCTTGTATATTGCTTGCTTAGGGTCCTAGAGTTATATATAGATAATAAAATATACATAAAATTACTGCAGTGCTGTGCTAAAGTCTTAGGACCCTAGCTATATATATGTGTATGTGCCTAAGACATTTGCATAGTACTGCAGTAATGTAATAAACACAAAATTGACTAATATAATATTGTGGTGTACTAACAGAGAAACTTGAATAGTTACGAAACAAATAATAAGCAGATATCATTTTTCATATTTGCATTAGTGGAAATTAAAATCAATTGCAGCAGCAATAATTATCCTGCCATTACAGGTGTATAAAGTCCCTTGCAGTTAACCAGTTATGCAGGACCTAACCTGCAGAAATACACTGATCACAGCATTGCTCTCAAGAATTCAGTTAACATATTATATTCACTCATGATTGCTCAATTAATCATTAGTCAATTCCATTGTATATTTTTAGCCTAATACTAAATTAAAAAGCAATGTTGGCTCATATCACAGAACATAAAATAGTACAGCACAGTACAGGCCCTTCGACCCACAATGTTGTGCCGATCCTTAAACCCTGCCTCCCATATTGCTACCAACTACTACGACGTCAACTCAGGCCTAGGTGGCCAGCGTCGGGCACGATGACGGACTCTCCACTTCTCCCTCCCCCCACCTTAAATTACTCCATATACCTGTCTAGTAGTCTCTTAAGTTTCACTAGTGTATCTGCCTCCACCACTGACTCGGGTAATGCATTCCACGCACCAACCATTCTCTGAGTAATAAACCTTGCTTTAATATCCCTCTTGAACTTCCCACCCCTTACCTTAAAGCCATGTCGTCTTGTGTTGAGCAGTGGTGCCCTGGGGAAGAGACGCTGGCTGTCTACTCTATCTATTCCTCTTTATATCTTGTATACCTCAATCATGTCTCCTCGCATCCTCCTTCTCTCCAGAGACTAAAGCCCTAGCTCCCTTAATCTCTGATCATAATCCATACTCTCTAAACCAGGCAGCATCCTGGTAAATCTCCTCTGTACCCTTTCTAATGCTTCCACATCCTTCCTATAGTGAGGCGACCAGAACTGGACACAACACTCCAAGTGTGGCCTAACCAGAGTTTTATAGAGCTGCATCATTACATCGCGACTCTTAAACTCTATCCCTCAACTTATGGAAGCTAACACCCCATAAGCTTTCTTAACTACCCTATCTACCTGTGAGGCAACTTTCAGGGATCTGTGGACATGTACCCCTGGATCCCTCTGCTCCTCCACACTACCAAGTATCCTGCCATTTACTTTGTACTCTGCCTTGGAGTTTGTCCTTCCAAAGTGTACCACCTCACACTTCTCCGAGTTGAACGCCATCTGCCACTTCTCAGCCCATTTCTGCATCTTATCAATGTCTTGCTGCAATCTTCGACAATCTCTGCACTATCCACAACACCAACAACCTTTGTGTCATTTGTAAACTTGCCAACCCACCCTTCTACCCCCACATCCAGGTCGTTAATAAAAATCACGAAAAGTAGAGGTCCCAGAACAGATCCTTGTGGGACACCACTAGTCACAACCCTCCAATCCAAATATGCTCCCTCCACCATGACTCTCTGTGTTCTACAGGCAAGCCAATTCTGAATCCACCTGGCCAAACCTCCCTGGATCCCATGCCTTCTGACTTTCTGAATAAGCCTACCACATGGAACCTTGTCAAATGCCTTACTAAAATCCATGTAGATCACATCCACTGCTGTACCCTCATTTATATGCCTTGTCACCTCCTCAAAGAACTCTATCAGGCTTGTTAAACACAATCTGCCCTTCACAAAGCTATGCTGACTGTCCCTGATCAGACCATGATTCTCTAAATGCCCGTAGATCCTATCTCTAAGAATCTTTTCCATCAGCTTTCCCACCACAGACGTAAGGCTCACTGGTCTATAATTACCCAGACTATCCCTACTACCTTTTTTGAACAAGGGGACAACATTCACCTCCCTCCAATCCTCCGGTACCATTCCCGTAGACAACGGGACATAAAGATCTTCGCCAGAGGCTTAGCAATCTCTTCCCTCACCTCGTGGAGCAGCCTGGAGAATATTCCATCAGGCCTCGGGGACTTAACCGTCCTAATGTATTTTAACAACTCCAACACTTCCTCTCCCTTAATATCAACATACTCCAGAACATCAACCTCACTCATATTGTCCTCACCATTATCAAGTTCCCCCTCATTGGTGAATACCAAAGAGAAGTATTCATTGAGGACCTCACTTACTTCCACTGCCTCCAGGCACATCTTCTCACCTTTATCTCTAATCAATCCTACCTTCACTCCTGCTATCCTTTTGTTCTTCACATAATTGAAGAATGCCAAAACTACCAAAATCTCTCAAGTCAAAACCTCAAAGCTCCACTCACTCACTGGCTGCTCCAGTTGAACTACCACTCTATTTATTTGTTTGAGCTTTTCAAACTACTTGGTCACCTGACCTCGATTGCCCAATCAGCTGCTTTCTGCTGAGCCTGAGCTATTCAAATCTTGATTCACTTGGTTGCACAGTCCAACTGCCAAAACTGCCAGATTCTCTTGAGTCAAAGCCTCAAAGCTCCACTCCTTCACTGGCCCACTCACTCACTGGCCACTTTCCACATTAATTACTTCACATGATCTTAGCAAATACCAACATTATTTTTAATTATTAAGAAAAATATCCAGATCTAATTTTAAAATAGAATTTGAATATGAAAATTGGTAGCTAGATTTACATAATTGTATTGAACGGTGTGATTATACAAATGAATTAGCATTATAGAGTAATGAAGTCCTACTGCATAGAAAAGGCCATTCAGCCCAACTGATCCATGCTGACGAAGATGTATTCTTGTTTGTCATAAAGCCCTTTAAAATTTCAGTATTGCCCCCTAAGTTTCAGGAGTGGCATCTCAACTTACGACTAATCTCAATTGGCATATTATTGCATTTCCTGAATGTTTTCTTTAATGTTGTTTCCTTAAATATTAGATCTATTTTTACCTGTCCATGATTTGCTGAAGAAGCAAAGAGCAATCTTCAGTAATTTCAGTTGTCCAGTGATTCAGTTTACACTTATCCATCTCTATGCATTCCTGTTCTTCCTAATTGGTATCTTACATGAATATGTTTAACTCTGCTGTGGATGATCCCAAGCCCTTCTGCAAAAGGAAGGTTTGACATGGGGCTAGCAACCCAATCCCATAAAAAACCCATTCCAACAGAAACACCAAGAGATGTTCCAAAGACCTCATCCGTGGGAGAGAAAGAACCCTCACATATGAAGTGATGTGGTGAAAGTAGAAGCCACAGGGCTGATCCTTTCATTGGCCCTGGACAGCGGACTCTGTTGGCGGCCTATTTCCCATTTGGGGTGATGGGCTTAAGAAGAAGATAAATATGCTTTCTTATCAAGAAAAGGCATGCCAGTACCAAAATAGATGAGAAAATATTCCTAAAGCTTTAATATATTATTCAGTTTCTGTCTGTTCTTCTAGTAGTCCCAGATCCACAGATATGCCAATCCAAAATCTGGGAAAGCAGACATCCTCAGAAATGATCAACAACTTAAAACGTTCTCAAGTGCAGGCTGTGAACAAATTTATTGCTTAGTGCCAGGAATGTTTAACTTTGTCATCGTTGCAAGTGATTTCAAAGCTCCGGTCTGCTTTTTCTTATTTTATCATTCAACCCTGACTCATCTGCCTGGGAATCTGGAACACATCAAGATTCAAGAATGAGGTGTGACTTCATTGAAACCTATCAAATGCTGAAACACCTCAGTAGAGTGGATGTGGAGAGGATGTTTCCTATGGTGAAGAGTCTAAGACGAGAGGACACAGCCTCAGAATAGAGGTAACTTCTTTAGCCAGAGAGTGGTGAATCTGTGGAACTGGTTGCCATAGGCAGCTGTGGAGTCCAAGCCATTGGGCATATTTTAGGCAGAGGTTGATAAACTTGATTAGTCAGGGCATGAAGGTATACAGGAGAAAGACGGGGATTTAGGCTTAGAGGGAAAATGGTTCAGCCATGATGAAATGGTGGAGCAGACCAATGGGTCAAATGGCCAAATTCTGTTCCTATATCCAAATGTCCTGTGGTCTTAGTCAAACATCTTTTTCAAGTCTTTGCTTGCTTCAGGTGCACTTCTTTGTAAAATCGTAAATCCTCCTATTCAGACCATAGTTTGTATGAACTGTTTATAAATCATGCATCCTAGAAACTGCTGCCAATATCTTTTAAGATGTCCAAGTGATTTTTTTCAAACAAATATCGGAATGACTAACTTCAGTGTCCACCAAAATGGCAATCTGCCTTTTAGTATCTGAATCCTTTGAGAAGCGAGTCAATTGAACGTAAGTGAAAAGCATCCATCAAATTCACCTGGGTTTCTTCCCAGCAATGGAGGTGGGGGGAGTGTTGCATTTCTTTCACCCAGCATCCGCCTGATGTACACTGGTGACAAAACTCAATGCTAATGCATCAGCTTCTTGGAGAGTATTAAGGGCCACTGAGTAGAAAGCCTACACTTCACAGAGATGAACATTTCTACTTGAAGCAGAGGAGTTATCTTAAACTCGAGGCTTGGAGAAATTGATAGTAGTCTTCAGATTGTGGAAAGGGGAAGGGAGAGGGGCGAGAGCGGGAAGCACCAGAGAAACATTCTGTAATGATCAATAAACCAGTTGTTTGGACTCAAATGACCTTGCCTGCTGCCTCAGGGCTGAGTGTATCTACACCCGTACCACCACCCCCCACCCTTGGCACAACTTCTAGGCCACCTGTCCCACATCCCTCCCGCGGCACTTCACCACCATACCCAACATCCTTTGCTCCCACCTGATTTACAAACTCACATTTTGCTCCACATTGACAAATACAGTACTGCGCAAACGTCTTAGGCACCTTAGCTATATATATGTATAAGAAATAATATTAAATAATTAGAAAGGGATGACATAGGATTGGAAAGTGTTGAGTCTCGATGGGTTGAGTTAAGAAATGACAAGGGTAAAAAGATCCTAATTGCAGTTGTATACAGGCCTCCAAACAGCAGTTGGGATGTGGATTACAAATTACAGCAGGAGATAGAAAAAGCGTGTCAGAAAGGCGATGTCATGATAATCGTTGGGGATTTTAACATGAAAGTGGATCAGGAAAACCAGGCCAGTACTGGGCTCTGTAGGAAGTAGCTGGAGAGATTGTAGAGGCCCTAACAATGATCTTTCATGAATTGATAGATTCTGGCATTGTACTGGATAACTAGAAAATTGCAAATGTTATTCTGCTAATTAAGAAGGGTGGGAGGCAGCAAAAAGGAGACTATAGACCTGTTAGCCTGACATCAGTGGTTAGGAAGTTGCTGGAATTGATTGTTAGGGATGAGATTATGGAATACCCAGAGGCACATGACAAGATAGGCCGAAGCCAGCACGGTTTCTTGAAAGGAAAATCCTGCCTGACTAACCTACTGCAATTTTTCGAGGAAATTACAAGCAGGGTAGACAAAGGAGATGCAGTAGATGTGGTGTACTTGGATTTTCAGAAGGTCTTTGACAAGGTGTTGTACATGAGGCTGCTTAGCAAGATAAGAGTCCATGGAATTAGAGGGGAGTTAATAGCATGGAAGGAGCATTGGCTGGTCGGCAGAAAACAGAGAGTGAGAATAAAGAGATCCCATCTTGGCTGGCTGCCGGTTACCAGTGGAGTTCCACTGGGGTCGATGCTGGGTTTGTTGCTTTTTATGATGTATGTAAATGATTTGGACTATGGGATTAACAGATTTGTGGCTAAATTTACCGATAGATGTCCACCGCTTTTCGAACGTTCACTTTACGAAACCTCACTGTTACGAAAGACCTACATTAGTTCCCTGTTTTCGCTAACAGAAGGTGTTTTCACTGTCATGAAAAAAGGCAGCATGCGAAAAAAGCAGCGCACGCCCCAAGCAGCCAAGCTCCTCCCCCAGATTCGGAACGGCATTCTAGCCGGCTTTGCTTAAACACGTGCCTGTGAGCAGCCGTTAGCAAGATGAGTTCTAAGGTATTGGAAAAGCCTAAAAGAGCTCGTAAGGGTGTTACACTCAGCATAAAACTAGACATAATTAAGCATTTCGATCATGGTGAACGAAGCAAGGACATAGTGAGTTTGGCTTGTGGAAGTTGACGAAGATGACCAACTTGGCCATGACCAAGAACTGATAGATGAAGAGCTGATGCAATTGGAAGAGGAAAAGGTAACAATCAAAACCAAATGCAGTAGCAAACGCAAACACGAAGGGTCTCGGCCTGAAACGTCGACTGCGCCTCTTCCTATAGATGCTGCTTGGCCTGCTGCGTTCACCAGCAACTTTGATGTATGTTGCAGTAGCAAACGGACCGAAAGTGAAGTCATCCAGGAACTGAACGTAAAGCAACTGCTTAAGATTTTCGCTGCAATGATAAAGTATGACTTTAATTTTGAAAGGGTATGTCAGTTTAGGGCATATTTGCAGGATGGTTTGAGTGCTTACAAAGAACTGTATGATAGAAAAATGCGCGAGGCTAAGCAGTCAAGCAAGCCTTCAGCAGACAACGAACCTCGACCTTCGACATCGAGGCAGACAGACATAGAAGAGGAAGACCTGCCTGCCCTGAGTGACGATGAGATGACACCCCAGTGTCCCACCACCCCAACCCCCGGGCTGGGGATAGATACCGATCCACAGAGAATGCAGCAGTAGCCAGGACGCACGCAGCACATCTTTAAGAAAAAAGCTGAAATAAGCAAGCTAATTAATTACATGTCGGGCGGCACCTAATTAATTAGCTTGTTTATTTCAGCTTTTTTCTTAAAGATGTGCTGGGTGCGACCCAGCTATCGCTGCATGCTTGGCACATCGCTATCGGTCGAGCCACTGCACCACCCCAACCTCCGACGACTCAGCCTAACACAACATCGTCAGTGCACTCGGCGTTGTCTTCCCAATTCCTGTAAATGATACTACACTGCACATACATTATTTCCACTTTATATAGGCTGCGTATTTTTACGTGTTATTTGATATGATTTGGCAGCTTCATTGTTTAAAGGTTACTGGAGAGCGCTTGTGCCGTGTTTTTGCTGAGAGCGCTTGCGTGAGATTTTCGCTACAGAGAACAGTGCGGCAATGATTGTAGAAAAGTATTTCTACTTTATATAGGCTGTGTATTTATCATATCATTCCTCCTTTTACTATATGTTACTGTTATTTTAGGTTTTATGTGCTATTTGGCATGATTTGGTAGGTTATTTTTGAGTCTGCGAATGCTCAAAAACTTTTCCCATATAAATTAATGGTAACTGCTTCTTCCCTTTACGACCTTCCAGCTTACGAACCGTTTCATAGGAATGCTCTACCTTCGGATGGCGGGGGAAACCTGTAATACAAAGATAGGTGGAGGAGCAGGTAGTGTTGAGGAGACAGAGAGCCTGCAGAGAGACTTAGATAGTTCAGGTGAATGGCAAAAAAAATGGCAAATGAAATATAATGTTGGAAAGTGTATGGTCATGCACTTTGGTGGAAGAAATAAATAGGCAGTCTATTATTTAGATGGGGAGAGAATTCAAACTGCAGAGATACAAAGGGACTTAGGAGTCCTTGTACCCTGAAAGTTAACCTCCAGGTTGAGTTTGTGGTAATGAAGGTGAATGCAATGTTGGCATTCATTTCTAGAGGTATAGAGTATAAGAGCAGGGATATGATGTTGAGGCTCTATAAGGCACTCGTGAGACCACACAGAGTATTGTGTGCAGTTTTGGGCTCCTTATTTTAGAAAGGATATACTGACACTGGAGAGGGTTCAGAGAAGATTCACGAGGAGAGTGATTCCAGGAATGAACGTCTGGCCCCTCTTGGGCTGTATTCCCTGGAGTTCAGGAAAATGAGGGGGGATCTCATAGAAACATTCCGAATGTTAAAAGGCCTGAACAGATTAGATATAACAAAGTAACACGCACAACACGCTGGAGGAACCCAGCAGGTAGGACAGCATCCGTGAAGACGGCCTCCTGGACGTGGGCACCAGCCCTCGGCGGGCCATGGACTCACTTGCTCCCGACTCGGACCTCAGTTCTGGCGCCTTGCAGGCTACAGGCTCTGCCACCCCCAGCTCCAGATCCAGCTCGGACCGAGGTCCTGACCCTCTCCAGACCAGGACCGCGCTTACTGCCGCTGGTTCCTACCACTCGTCTTATTCCTCCACTACCCTCTATCCTCCCCATGACTCCCAACCTTCCCCCTACCCCTCATCCCCCCGCCATTGCTCTGATCCCTCATCCTCCCCTAACCCCGCTCTCCCTGAACATCCCAACACCCCTCTCCCTCCTGAGACCTCCCACTCTTTACCCTCCTCTGACCCCAGACCCAACCCTTGCCAAATCTTCACCATCCCCCGACCTTCCCCTCTCTGAGGCAGAATGTTCTGTCCTTCGCAAAAGCCTCACTTTTGTCCCCCTCCGTCCGTAACTCAGTGAGTTCCGTGCCCACCATGACGCTGAACTCTTCTTCCGTCACCTACGTCTCTGAGCCTACTTCTTTGGCAAGGATTCCCCTCCCGCTACTGATAACCCCTTCTCCCATCTCCAACCCTCCTCCTCCTCCTCATGGACACCCCGCCCAGGCCTTCTACCTGCACTCAATCTTCTCATCTCCAACTGTTGCCGAGACATCAACTGTCTCAACTTCACCACTCCTCTCTCCTGTTTCAACCTCACTCCCACTGAACGTACTGTCTTCCACTCTCTCCGTACTAATCCCAACCTCACCATCAAACCTGCAGACAAAGGTGGTGCCGTAGTAGTCTGGCGGATGGACCTCTACCTCACTGAGGCCAAACAGCAGCTCTCTGACACCTCCTCTTACTTATCTCTGGAACAGGACCCCACCAAAAATCATCAAACCATTGACTCCCGTACCATCACTGTCCTTATCAACTCCGGAGACCTTCCATCCTCAGCCACAAAACTCATAATTCCCACACCCCACACTGCTCGGTTTTACCTCCTCCCCAAGATCCACAAGCCTGACTGTCCCGGTAGACCCATAGTTTCTGCCTGCTCCTGCCCCACCGAACATGTATCTGCCTACCTGGACTCCATTTTGTCACCCATAGTTCAGTCCCTCCCCACCTACATCTGGGATACATCCCATGCCTCCACCTCTTCAATAACTTCCAGTTCCTTGGTTCCGACCGCTTCATTTTCACTATGGATGTCCAATCCTTATACACTTCCATTCCCCACCAAGAAGGCCTCAAAGCCCTCCGCTACTTTCTGGACAATAGACCTCACCAGTTCCCCACTACCATCACCCTCCTCTGGTTGGCGGAACTGGTACTCATACTTAATAACTTCTCTTTTGGCTCTTCCCACTTTCTTCAGACCAAGGGTGTAGCTATTGGCACTCGCATGGGCCCCAGCTATGCCTGCCTCTTCATTGGTTTATTTCCACAGATGCTGCCCTACCTGCTGAGTTCCTCCAGCGTGTTGTGTATGTCACTTTGACCCCAGCATCAGCAGAGTATTTTGTGTTTAAGATATGGCAAAGTTATTTCCCATGGTAGGGGTGTCTAGGACAAGAGGGCATGACTTCCATTACGAACAGAGATGTGGAGAAATTACTTTAGTCAGAGGGTGGTAAATCTGTGGAATTTGTTGCCATGAGCGGGTGTGAAGGCCAAGTCACTGGGTGCATTTAAAGCAGAGGTAGATAGGTTCTTGATTAGCAAGGGCATCAAAGGGTATGGAGAGAAGGCAGAGGAGTGGGGAGGACTGGAAGAATTGGATCGGCCCATGATTGAATGACGGAGCAGACTCAATGGGCCAAATGGCCTACTTCTGCTCCTATACCTTATGGTCTTATAGTCTAATATATGTGCCTGACATTTGCACAGGTCACCATATACAACCCTGAGATTTGTTTTCTTGCGGGCATACTCAGTAAATCCAAGAAACATAATAGAATCAATGAAAGACCACACTCACAGGATGGACAGAGAACCACTGTGCAAAAGACAACAAACTGCGAACACAAAAGAAAAAAATAATAATTGTAAATAAATAAGGAATAAATATTGAGTACATGAGATGAAGAGTCCTTGAATGTTAGTCCACAGATTGTGGGAATAGTACAGTGATGTGACGAGTGAAGTTATCCCCATTTGTTCCAAGAGCCTGATGCTGTATGATATGCCATTGGCATATTTGATAATTATTCCATCCAGGGCTGATTATGCGTCTCTGAAACGTTTATGTCTTGGCTGGAACTTTCTGGGAGTGGACCTCTGAGGTTAACATGATTATTTTGCACTGTAGTCTTTCTCCACAGCAACATCTGGAATTTCTATTCAAAAGTAACTGGAATAGGAATGGATTTTTTAAAATATTCTAATTAAAAATTTCAGGCAGACTCTAAATGAGTGACCAACACTTGGATGTGGACTAAGGTCCTTTTATTGATTCCATGGAGAAAGGAGTGGATTATGGTGGGATGGAGATGCGTTGTTTACATTGAATGCATGATAAAGTAGCAGCAGGCGTTCGTTCACTAGTTCCAAAATTTGCCATGACTGAAATCTGTCGACAAAGCTGTTTCTGGACCTGCACGGTTTACAGGTATCACAAATTCCTGAGGAGTTTAATGCTAGTCCTATTTCGTCCTGGAATTAAAAAAAACAATCAAAGATTCTTGAGCCTTGTATATCACATTATTTTATTAATATTAAGATTTTTCATGGGCTAGGAGGAATATTCATAACCCTTGCCCTAATATAAATCTTCTGATATTATCCCTATTTTATTATTTGTCTGCACGCTGCCTCACCACGTACAGAAACCATCCTAACTTCCAGAGCACTAAACTGAAATACAAAGTAAATTTCCTGAGCGACTCTTGCAAGTTCATAGCTGGAAATTTAAGGAGAGAAAAACTTAAGAATAGTTTGGAAGTTTCTCTTTGTGACCTTGTATTTGTGCGCTAACATCATATCATTAGGGTTAAAACTATTAATACCACCCCTACTCCCAGAGAATCTGTGCATTATTCATAAATCATTAACATTTGAATCCATAGAGAGGTATACTTCTGCATCAATGTCCATCTCCCTTCTACTGATAAAACATAAGAACATAAGAAATAAGGAGCAGGAGTCGGACATCTGGCCCGTTTGCACCTGCTCCACCATTCAATAAGATCATGGCTTATCTGACCATGGACTCATCTCCACCTGTCTGTCTTTTCCACATAACCCTTAATTCCCCTACAATGCAAAAATCTATCCAATCTTGTCTTAAATATATTTACTGAACTAGCCTCCACTGCTTTACTGGGCAGAGAATTCAACAGATTCACCACTCTTTGGGAAAAGCAGTTCCTCCTTATCTCTGTCCTAAATTTATACTCCCAAATCTTGAGGCTATGTACCCTAGTTCTAGTCTCACCTACCAGTGGAAACAACTTTCCTGCCTCTATCTTATCTAACCCTTTTATAATTTTATATGTTTCTTTAAGATCTCCTCTCATTCTTCTGAATTCCAACAAGTACGGTCCCAGGCAACTCAATCTCTTCCTCATAGTCTAACCTCCTCATCTCTGGAATCAACTTGGTGAACCTCCTCTGCAACCCTTCCAAAGCCAGTTTATCTTTCTTCAAGTAAGGAGACCAGAACTGCACACAGTACTCCAGATGTGGCCTCACCAGTAACCTGTACCATTGCAGCATAGCCTCCCTGTCCTTAAATTGAATCCCTCTAACAATGAAGGCCAACATTCCATTTGCCTTCTTGATAGCCTGCTGCACCTGCAAACCAACCTTTTGCGATTCATGCACAATTACTCTCAAGTCCTTCTGCACAGCAGCATGCTGCAATTTTTACCATTTAATTAATAATCTGATCTTCCATTTTCCCTTCCAAAGTAAATGACCTCACCTTTATCAACACTGTACTCCATCAGCCAAACCCTTGCTCACGCACATAATCTATTTATATCTCTCTGCAGACTCTCACTATCCTCTGCACAGGTTGCTTTTCCATTCAATTTAGTGTCATCAGCAAACTTAGATACACTACACTACGTCCCCTCTTCCAGATCATTCATGTATATCGCTAACAGTTACGGGCTCAGCACCAACCCCTGCAGCAAGTCACTCGCCACTGATTGCCAACCAGAGAGACACCCATGTATCCCAATTCTTTGCTTTCTGTTGGGTACCCAATCTTTTATCCATGCTAATACATCACTCCCAATGCAATGCATCCTTATTTTATGGATAAGACTTTTATGTGGCACCTTATCAAATGCTTTCCGGAAATCCAAATAAATAACGTCCATCTGATCCCCTGCACTCGTTATATCCTCAAACAACTCCAGTAAACTTGTCAAGGAGGACCTGCCTTTGCTGAATCCATGAAGACAGACACAAAATAGTTATTCAAAGCCTTGTCCATTTCCTCATTACCCAATATCAATTCCCTCCTTCTCGTCCTCCAATGGACCTATGTTTACTTTAGTCTCCCTTTTCCACTTTATATAATTATAAAATCTTCTACTGTTCTTTTTTATATCTTGTGGTAGTTTTTTCTCATAATTTATCTTCCCTTTCTTTATTGTTTGTTTACTGGTTCTTTGTTGCTTTTTAAAATTTTCACAATCTTCTAGTTTCCCACTACTCTTGTCGACTTTGTGTGCACGAGCTTTTAGTTTGGTGCCTTTCTTTAATTCCTTAGTTATCCATGGCTGCCTCTCTCCACCCTCACTGTCCTTGTTTTTAACTGGAATTTACTTTTATTGAGCACCATGAAAAATCTCTTTGAAAGTCTTCTACTGTTCCTCAACCATCCCATCAACTGTGTTCCCAGTCTACCCTATCCAAATCCTCCCTCATTCCACTGTAGTCTCTCTTGTTTAGGCATAATACACTGGTTTTATATCAAATTATTGCTCCCTCTATTTGTATGAGAAACACAATCATACTGTGATCACTCTTTCCAAGAGGATCTCTAACTTCAAGATCACTAATTTTACCTGTCTCACTGCACAGGACCAGATCCAAGATAGCACTTCCTTTGTAGGTTCAGTCACATGTTATTCAAGAAATCTATTACATTTCTATTCTATGAAGTCCTTCCCAGGTCTTCCTCGACCTCGAACAACTTGATTCACCTAATCTAGGTGCAAGTTAAAGTCCTCCACAATAACTGCTGTTCCATTCCTACATGCCTTAGATATTTCTCGGTTTATTGCCTGTGCCACTGTAATGTTATTATTCGGTGGCCTATAGACAACTCCCACAAATGATGTTTTTCCTTTACTATTTCTAATCTCTACCTTGATGGATTCAATATTCTGCTCCTTAGATCTTATATCGTCTCTCATTATCGATGTAGTGTTTTCGTGCAGTCTGTTGAAACTCTGACTAAACACCAAGTTAAACCGGAGCCAATGAAGACAGAGTCGTAGTAAGGTTAACCAATTACTGTTCACTCTTCCACATTAACATCGTATGGTGAAAACTGTTGATAAAAAAATACAAACATATACAGTGTCTGTTTCATTCTGGAGACCACGCGCGCTCTCTTCTTTCAGCGAGTGTCTCCAGCCGCCCTGAGTAGCGAGCGATGGGGTCCCATCAAACCGTTGCCGGGCCCGAGCCCACCCTGCGTTTGAAATTGAAAAGCCGACACGCACGCCACCCGAACCGCCGCTTCCTTTAACAGAAACCGCGTTAATATTTTTACTTCAAATACTTCCATAAGAACTTACGGCGTTGCTTCTATAATGTTTCTTTGTGGGTAGAAACGGAGCTCTTCACGATCATGCTGCACGCATGGCACCCACCTTCTCACCTTCTCCGAACAGGAGGTTACACATAAGACGCAGCGAAACCAAAGGTGACGTCATCACATGGCGCGATATACCATAGACAATGAATTTACCTTTGTTGTACTGCAACATAATTATCAAACTTTAACTAGAAAATAGTTACAAATGAATCATTTAAAGCGTAGACCCAACAAAGTCAAATAAATGCTTTAAGGGCAAAACAATCGACCTGATCTCATCCTTAATTAAGAGCGCTACCCCACCTCCCTTACCTTCCTGCTATCCTTCCATATTACCTGATATTCTTGGATATTTAATTTCCAATCCTCTCCATCCTGTAACCATGTTTCTGTAATGGCCTTTAAATCATACCCCTTTATACTGACTTGTGCCTTAAGTCCACTGACTTTGTTCTACAGGCATTCAGATAAAGTGCCTTTATACTCACTGTGCGTTTAAAATCCAGTAATTTTTGTCTCTTTTGCACTAGACTTTTCTGCACTCCACCCTTACTTTTCTCTTTTCTAACTTTTGCTTTTACTTGACCTTTATTCCGATAAATGCTGTTGGTTAACAAAAGCAGTTTATTTTCTTGCAGAAACAAAAATAACATTTTTTTCCTTTCATTAACACAATGCACTTGCACACATATTGCCAGTACAGATGCAGCTCTCATTCAATCACACATCAGAACAAAGTAACACACACAAAATGCTGGAGGAACTCAGCAGGCCAGGCAGCATCTATGGAAAAGAGTACAGTTGATGTTTCAGGCCGAGACGCTTTGGCAGAACTGGACAGTACTCTCTTCCATAGATGCTGCCTGGCTTGCTGAGTTACTCCAGCATTATGTGTGTGTTACTTGGATTTCCAGCATCTGCAAATTTTCTTTTGTTTGTGATCAGAACAAAGATTGATTATTCCCAAACTAATTTTCAGTTGTTTTATTTAAGTTAAAACATCAAGGTTCACTTTTCAGAATGTTAATAGATTTCTAAAGATGACAATTATCTCAAGAAATTTGTGACTATTATAGTGGATAGGGTTTGCCACTGGCTGAGTTACCTTAAAAATTCCATCTGTAAACATAAAAGAACTATGCTATGAATTAACTAAATAATAGGCATCAAAATTAGAAATAATTCAAAAAATGTATAGCTCCTCTGATTGATAGTTGTCTTGAATTGTTCTCCGATCTTAGCAATTTACTTACAAATATTTCATCACCATCTAAGGAGACGTCATCAGTGTGCTGTTGAATGTGACATGTCCTCTGAATGCTTGGCCTTTATATACTTTATCAATCAGCTGATTGGTCTTCATTTCGGAAACTCGGTTGTCACTTCAGAATTTTTCCCCACATCACAATTGTTTTTCCATAATGACAACCAATCAGCTGATTGATGAAAGCCAAGCATTCAGAGGGCACACCACACTCAACAGTTCATTGACAAGACCTCCTCTGATGGTGATGAAACATTTGCACATAAATTGCCAAGATCGGAGAACAACTCAAACCAACCAGGCCTTTACATATTCAGCAGTGCAAATGTTCTTTTTTGATACAGAAAAACTAAACATTACATCTTTTCTCTAACTTCCATGGTAGTTTATTACAAAATTTTAGGTAAATAATAACAGTTTGAAATTGAAGTATGATGATTTTATTTACTGGAGTAGAATTTATATAAAAAACTCTAACATCAAGGCATGGCTATATTTTGCTGATGTTGTATTTGTGGTGTAAACATCCACAGATATTAAGTAAACTGGCCACATGAGAACCTATCATTTTTAAAGTAGTTTTTATACTTACTTTGTAAAAAGCATAAATATGGCATTTCTTAAAAATATATCTATTTTTCACATCTTGGAGGGAACAAAATCAAAAATGATTCATCAAAGTTAGTTACTATTAAGTACAAAATAACAAGTAGATTTTTAGTTGAGCCCTGAGTTTATTGCCAAATAGGCCTCTGTTGGATTGACAAGACCATCCTGGGCCTATAATTACATTTTTAGTTGTTTGAGAGAAGATCTGTAAAATGCAAGTACAGATAACCTGGAATGGGCTTTAGACTTGAAGCATCAACTTTTTCTCTTCTCACAGATACTGCATAACATGATGAGTTTTTCCAACATTTTCTTGTAATTTTTTGTTGTTTTCAGCTGTAGATAGGCCATTGAACTCACGGTGACTGATTGATCAGACCAGATCAGTTTCAAAGGCAGTTATTGCCTATTCAAATTAATGGAACCTTGGTATGACAGCTCATAGTTCCCTGAACCATATCCACCATGTTGTCGCTAGCTAAATTCTAACATTGCTCAGAAGCCAAGAAGTTGTCCATCTGATTAAGATCATATGATAATTATCTGATTAAGAAAATATTCAATGATCTCTGAATAACTTTAATAAAATGCGTATATATCTTTCTGGATTTACCCTTTGAAAATCCTTTTTATGTATGATGTCTCTACTTTTCAACACTGGCAACGATGAGGTCTCTGCTGGTTATTTTGTTTATATTCATTTATCAGGATACCTACAGTATTATGCAGAAGTCTTAGGCACATATAAATATCAAGATGCCAAAGAACTTTGCACAGCGCTGTATTTGTCAACGTGGAGCAAAAAATGAGTTTGTAAACCCGATGGGAAGAAAAGGATGTTGGGAATGGCCGTGGTATGGGTGTGGAACAGGTGGTAGAGAAGGAGAACTGGAGCAGAGGGGATGATATGGGTGCAGACACAGCCAGCCCTAAGAAACCAGACAAGGTCATTTGATTCTAAAGAATTGGTTTATTGATCATTACAGCATACCTCTCAGGTGTTTTCTGCTCTCTCTCCTCACCCTTCCCCTTTTCCCTACCATGATTCCCCTCTCCCTGCCCCTGTCTCACTCTCAGTCTACAATAGAGACCTGTATCAGAATCAGGTTCATTATCAGTCACATGTTATGAAATTTGTTTTTTTTTCCACCAGCAGTACAGTTCAATACATAAAATTACTACAGAACTCCACAGCGCCTCTGGCAATGAATTGCACAGTTTCACCACTCTCTGGCTAAAGAAATTCCTCCTCATCTCTGTTCTAAGTGAACGCCCCTCTATTCTGAGGCTGTGTCCTCTGGTCTTAGACTCCCCCACCATAGGAAACAAACTATCCACATCCACGCTAATAAAGCCTTTCAACATTCAATAGGTTTCATCAAGATCCCTTCTCATTCTTCTAATTTCCAGGGAGTACAGGCCCGAGCCATCAAACGCTCCCTCATATGACAAGTCTTTAAATCCCGGAATCATTTTTATGAATCTCCTTTGAACACTCTCCCATATCAGTGCATCCTTTCTTAGATAAGGGGCCCAAAACTGCTCACAATACTCCAACTAAGGCCTTAGCAGTGCCTTGTAAAGTGTCAACATTACATCCTTGCTTTTATATTCATGTCCTCTTGAAGCGAATGTTAAACAATGCATTTGCCTTCCTCACCACAGACTCAACCTGCAAATTAACCTTTAGGAAATCCTACACGATGACTCCCAAGTCCCTTTGCACCTCAGATTTTTGATTTTTTTTTCCATTTAGAAAATAGTCTAACTTTCGGGAAGGACTTTGAGGAGACAGATCCAACATTGATGAACGACCACCAACATGTTCCCATGGTGATCTTACATGGTGACAAGGAGGCATACAGAAAAGTGATGTCAAATGGTTAACTGTTGTCCACAACAACATTACACTCAACTTCAGCAAAACCAAAGAATTGATTGTGGATGTCAGGAAAGGGAATTCAGGCAAACACACACCAGTCTGCAATGAGGGATCATTTGTAGAAAAGGTGAGCAGCGTTATGTTCATGAATGCCCATCATCCCTGAGAATCTGTCTTGAGGTCAATATATTAATGTAATCAAGAAAAAAAACATGTTAGCAGCTCTGACTCATTGGGAGCCTGAGGAGATTTAGCATGTTACCAAAGATTCATGCAAATTTCCATAGACGTACGGGTGGAGGGCATTCTGACTGGTATGAAGACTCTGTTGCACAGGATTGCAAGAGTCTATAGAGGTTGTAAACTCAGCCAGCTCCATCATCAGAGCAACCCTCCATGCCGTCAAGAACATCTTCAAGATATGCTGGCCCAAGAAGCGCATTCAACACTCACTTGGCAACACTAATCACCCTTACCATCTGGGACATGCTCTCTTCTTGCTACTATCATCAGGAAGGAGGTACAGATCCTGAACCGCTACACTCGGTGATTCAGAAACAGCTTTTTCCCTCTTCACCACGGGATTTCTGAACAGTCCATGAGCACAACCTTATTATTTCCTTCTTTGTGTACTATTTACTTATTCGTAACTTATTGTAATGCTGCATCCTTTGCATTGTACTGCTGCCACAAAACAACAAATTCCATGCCGTTTTAAATGGTAAGAACAAACCAGCGTCTGATTCTGATTTTATAACCAGCACACATTGTAGCCGTGGTGCATCAGTGACAGGGACAATGAATGATAGGGTGCGAAACAGATGGAATGCTTTGCTCTGGATTGTTACAAATTTCTAAGAAGTTATTAATACCCCCACAATTGTCTAGGTAAATGGAGATTATAACATCGTGCTCCTGACTTCATAGATGATGACTCAGTTTGGTGGGGGAGTGTCAGGATATGAATTTCAGTGTACCTCACAGTAAGCCTGCACTAGTAGCCACAGTCTTTCTATGAGAGATACAATTAAGTTCTGCTCCATGGAGACACCCACAATGTTGATAACTGGGGATTTGTCAGCGGTAATTGTTGTGGTGTATTAAATTTAGTAAAAATATTAGATGAAGGTCGGAACAACTCCAAGTGACACTTTAACTCTTTGTGAGCTCGCAGCATGTAAGGTATTGGTACAAGTTAAACACTGTAGGCTTGCGAAACGTTTGCTAATAGCGGCTAAATTCTTGCTAAGCTTCAGGGCACCACTGGCATGAAAACAAAAGACCAGAGAGTTTATTTGTGTCTGTGTGTCACTCAATGCTTGTGGATTGAACCCCTATTTATTGAGGCACCTTTCATTCAGTTTTGTGGCTTCACTTAGACCAAGGAATCAGGGTGATTTCATGAGTCGGAATTCAGAGCTTCCCTGACAACAGCAATTAAGTGGAGACTGATCTTCGTGAGCCCTGAAATCTGTATGGAAATATTTGTAACTTACTACGTAGTATGTTGTGTGGTTTATTTGTGCTTTATGCTTTATGATAATAAATTAGGCTTAAGGTACTTTCCTGTGCTTGTATATTTATTACCATATTTCCTGGACACTCGAATTGGTTTGGCTCTTTGGCGTCTATTCAACCCAGCCTATTACAGTAATATCATTGAATGTTAACAGTGGACAGTTACACTCTACTTTGCTGTAGTTTGGCACGCCTGGCATGTTTGAGGCATGCAGGGTAGATTGTAATTGAAGCTAAACAGGGAATGGGAAGGAAAGTGCAAAATGCTTCAGCAATGTGATTGGTCAGGAAGCATCTGTTGAGGGAAATGGAGAGACATTTCAGGTCAAGACACTTCAGCTGATTTCGAGGGGAAGTCAATGTGAGTTTTCCTGGTAACTCAAATCACAAAGTACTTATTATAGATGGCAGGAAGTATGTGAAGGTAAAGCTAGTGATGGGAGTTATCTTTGATGTATCTCAGGTGAGGTATTTCATAACGAAAGAGGAATGAAAGGAGTGAATATGAGCTAATTAGCAGCTGCATTAATTACTCCCTTTAGCTGCTAAACCATGTCACCATTTCTGAAGCTACTGACGTTTCAGTGAGCAGAAGAAGGTGTTTCCCTAGGTCTAGAATGAACGGTCCACATGGTCTAATTTGCTGCAATTTCACTTTGTGGTTAAACAGTGCTACTACTTACAACCTAGACAACAATTATATGGGAGTGTACTTACAGGAAATCCCTTTGCTGCATCTCTTTGTTTGGAGGGCACTTTTCATGGCAGGCAAATTTTTAGTTTATTGATTTTATTTAGAGATACAGTATGAGGTAGGCCCTTCTGGCTCTTCGAGCCATGCTACCTCACAACCCCCGACAAACCTGATTTAACCCTAACCTAATCATAAGTTCAACTTACAATGACCAGTTAACCTACCCAGTACGTCTTTGAACTCTGGGAGGAAACCGGAGCATTCATAGGGAGGAGATACAGGCACCTGACAGATGACACCAGGATTCCACATACTGATGCCCCGAGCTGCAACAGTGTCACACTAACCACTACGTTACTGTGGCGCCCCATGGAAATGTATCATCTCTTTTCTGCTTTAGGCTTGTAGGATAACTTATTTTATAAATTATTAAGTAAATCATTACATATCAGGAGTTTAGTCTATTTTCGCTACATCTGCCCTCACAAACATAAAAAAATATACAGCAAATTCATTCTGGTGTTACACCAAACATATTAATCAGCAATAACGAAAGTTTCTTTTGATGAATAATTCAGCAGACGTGTGAAATAGGTAAAAGTGAATTCAGAAATGTCAAAGGGTATATTCCAGCAGATAAAGTATAGACAAGAGCCCTAATAATCTATATTATAAATTGCAACAGAACTTGCATTCTGTGAAAGAACCCTTCTCAGCCACAATTCAAAAGCAAAAGGTCTGTCAGGAGTAGAATTAAAATGGGAATACTGTGAGAAAGCATGAGTAATTATGTCAAATATTAAGTTCTCCTCTGTGTTAATATGAAGCCTCGTGATCTTCAAAGGACAACCATGTCTATTGAATATTTCTCCCAATTCCTCTGACTGTCAATTCTCTTGCTCCACCCAGTGTTTCTCTAAATAGTGAGAACACAAAAGGCTCCATGTGCTGGAATGCCTGTAACAAGTCTGTAGGAGCCACATATCTGTTTTCTTTCTGCATTGTGTTTTGTGTTGCAAATTTATTATGTGTAATATGGATAGTTAGTCACTTTTTGGGTATGTTTTGACTTCAGATTTTGGTTGGAGTCAGTTAAAGTTAGAGTCAGCCAGGTATAATATCTTTTAGTTGACCCCTCAATTTTACTTCCTCCAATAGGACCACAACCTTGTCATAGAGTTTTGAAGCTTGCGTGCCTCAATGACCTTGAGAGCTATGTTGGCTGAAGTCAGAGCTTTATGTTATGGCTTTTAGTAGGGTTACCCATGCCAAACAGGCCAAAAGGTAGAGGCCAGACTAAGACTAGTCCACTAGTCCTCCAGGTTTATTGCTTTAGTTCAGGACTAACAACCCTGACTGGGAAAACACAATTCACAGAAACAGCAATGAAAAATCCTTCTGCATCTGAATGCGATAGTATTCCTGAGTCTCCACTCAGGACTTGCATGACTGACAGTAGGTAAAACCGAGAAGAAATTACTGACATGATGAGGGAAGCCTTGAGCACTGCAAGAGATGAAGGACCTTTACTACCACCCTAAATGCCAGTGGCATAATGAACAGTAAATAAATTAATTTCATTTAATTACATTTAATATCGCTAGTTTTAGTTTTATTAGTTTTATCGCTTCAAGATTAGTTGTTTTGCTAGTTGTTTAAGAAATTATCAAATATATTTCTTCGACTATGAAAATTATTTTTAATGAATCTGAAGGCTTGTCATACAGGATAACTCCCCATGCTTGGTCTCTAACAGCGGTGCTGGTTTGTTCGAGTAGCTGCTATAAAGTTGTTGCTACAGCTCTTGATTTCCTCTTCACACCAAGTGTAATAGATTATTAGCTTGAAGCCACTTCTTAAATTTACCTTTTTCAAAAGAAAAACTAACATACAAACTGTTAGAACTACCATAAACTGGTTTCTTGAGCACTTGGCATTTTCCTGCGGCATCTACAGTATTTTGACATGGAATCTGGCTCAACAATACAGAACTAGGCTGTGAGATGATGGCAAATACTAGGAACTGGTTAAAAGGAACCGCACAAGCAGTATCCCAAACTGTTGGTCAATTTGCTGTATTTTATACTATTTATGTGGCTAGGCTGCATTCTGCCCAGAATCTACAAACAATTTCAGTGAGTGCAGCAGTCAGATGTGAATGGATTATGGAGAAAGTACCTAGCATCCCATATGTCAGTCAAATATTTAATATAGGAAACTTTCGCATAGACCTAGCTTGAGTATTAGCAACCTTCAAGATCCTGTCAATTCTATTTCCAGTGTGAATAGTCCTGCAAACTGCACCTCTGTAGGGATATAACCACATCAAATTATTTTCAAATGCAAAATGCAGGGATTAAATAAACATTTAAGCAAAGTCAATGGAACTATTTACATTATATGGTTTATACCCTGGTTGGGAATCTCTAGATTTATTTTATTCCCAACCCATTTCAAAGACTGACATTTGTAGAATACTGCAATAAAACTAGCTTGAAATGGCATAGTTTATTTTGGCATCAATGTATAACATTGATTTGTTGCCAGAACTGTCATTTTGGAACTCAAGTGTTGACTTCAAAACTTCAATGCAAATCAGTGGCTTTCAGACGTGGGTGAATTATTTACTTTGTTGTTGCCAAACAATTGATACTAGAGCATACAATCATTACAGCGATATTTGATTCTGTGGTTTGCTCTCCCTGGAGTACAAAATGATAGTAAATAGTAAAATTTAAATTATACATCATAAATAAAAAATAGAAAAGGGAAAGTAAGGTAGTGCAAAAAAAAACGAGAGGCGGGTCTGGATATTTGGAGGGTACGGCCGAGATCCGGGTCAGGATCCGTTCAGCAGTCTTATCACAGTTGGAAAGAAGCTGTTCCCAAATCTGGCCATGCGAGTTTTCAAGCTACTGAGTCTTCTCCGGGAGGGAAAAGGGATGAAAAGTGTGTTGGCTGGGTGGGTCGTATCCTGGCAGCACTGCTCCGACAGCGTGCGGTGTAAAGGGAGTCCAAGGACGGAAGATTGGTTTGTGTGATGTGCGGCACCGTGTTCACAATCTTCTGCAGCTTCTTCAGGTCTTGGACAGGACAACTTCCATACCAGCTTGTGATGCACCCTAGAAGAATGCTTTCTACAGTGCATCTATAAAAATTACTGAGGGTTTTAGGGGACAGGCCAAATTTCTTTAGCTTTCTCAGGAAGTAAAGGCACTGGTGGATCTTCTTGGCAGTGGACTCTGCTTGGTTGGACCAAGTCAGATCATTTGTGATATTGACCCCGAGGAACTTAAAGCTTTTGACCTGTTCCACTTGCGCGCCACCGATGTAAATGGGGTCGTGCGGTCCGCTACTCCTTCTGAAGTCAACAACCAATTCCTTCATCTTGCTGACATTGAGGGATAGGTTATTGGCTTCGTACCATGCCACCAGGTTCTTATTTTCCTCTCTGTACTCAAACTCATTATTACCCGAGAGACAGCCTAAATTGTTGCGTCATCAGCAAACTTATATATTGAGTTCAATGGAAACTTGGCTACACAATCATGGGTGTACAGTACAGCAGGGGGCTGAGTACACAGCCTTGTGGGGCACCAGTGCTCAGAGTGATTGTAGAGGAGAGCTTGTCCCCTATTTTTACAGCCTGGGTCCTGTCTGTGAGGAAGTTGAAGATCCAGCTGCAGATTTGAGTGCTAAGGCCCAGGTTCTGGAGCTTGGGAATCAGCTTATTTGGAATGATGGTATTAAAGGCAGAGCTGTAGTCAATGAAGAGGAGCCTTATGTATGCGTCGTTGTTCTCCAGGTGTTCTAAGGAAGAATATAGGGCCAGAGAGATGGCATCTGCTGTTCACCTGTTGCTCCAGTAGGTGAATTGCAAAGCATCAAGGTTGACTGGTAGGCTGTGGTTGATGTGTGCCATAACCAATCATTCGAAGCACTTCCTAGCAATTGATGTCAGAGCCACAGGTCGAAAGTCATTCAGGCATGCCACCTTGCTCTTCTTCGGCACTGGGATTATCGTTGCCTTCTTAAAACACAAGGGGATCTTAGACTGAAGCAAGGAGCAGCTGAAGATGTCAGCAAACACTCCAGCTAGCTCGCTTGCACAGGCCCGGAGAACCTGTCCTGGGACGCCATCTGGGCCCATCGCCTTCCTTGGATTTATCTTCAGGAAGGCCCTTCTAACGTCCTCCTCGGTGATGATGAATCTCGATGTCACCAGGTCCGATTCATCCGGAGGGAGCGGGACGCTCCTCTTCTGTTCGAATCTTGCGTAGAATACGTTAAGTTCATCAGGAAGAGAGGTGCCACAGTTATTTGATGAATTATTTGATGTCCCTATGAAATTCAGGATGGCTGGAAGAATGTACAGAGAACATGCCGAGGAAAAGAAAAGGCTGGAAGGTGGACAAAGAGGAGAAAAGGTAACACATACTGAGCAGAAGTCCAAATCTACCCCAGATGTTTAGGACAAATCTCTAACCTGAATTTAAGCAAGGGACATTATGTACGATGCTATAAACAAGTTTTACTGGGATCAGACACCTTCTGCAACAATAAGTGCAAACTTAGAGCTGAATCAAGATTGGTTGCAGATGGCTGTCAATGTAATCATGACAAGTAACTGTTAAGTGCAGTTCATCAGGAGCTGAGGATACTTGCCAGCATCCAGTATTGTATGGGAGAGTTTACTGATGTTCTCAATTCAGAGTAAATTAACAACATTTCATTCTTCTCTGTCAGAGCAGGTCTACTCCACCATTCAATCATGGCAGATTTATTAACCCTCTCAACTGCATTCTCCTGCCTTCTCCCTGTAACCACACTCCTCCTCATCGCTGTTCTAAATGGATGTCCTTCTATTCTGAGGCTGTGTCCTCTGGTCCTAGATTCCCCCACTACAGGGAGACAACCTCTCCACGTCCATTTGTTCTAATGTTCATGGTATTATGGTCTTAAGGACCAGGATCCATATAACACCTTCCTTCTGGTGACAGGGGGACATTAATTGTGCACTTTGCTGGCTTCACAGGAACTGACAAGAGCTTGACTTTGAAATTAAAAACAATGTAGGTTACCTAAATAACTTGACTAAGGTAGCATGTTCTACTTTCTGTAAATACCACCCCAACTCTTCCCACAGATACAAATCATAGGTAGAATGGACAGCCATCAACTTTTTCTCAGGGGGCAATGGCCATTTATCAGATGACATTGTTTAAACTAAGCGGAGAAAAGTTTAAGGAAGACGTCACATGAAGTTTTTTTACACAGTGTGGCTGACATGTGCCTAGAGTGAGCCGGGAGCAGTGGTAGAGGCTGAACACTAGGGCATTTAAGAGAATCTTAGGGAGGCACATGGATGTAACAAAAATAGAGCATTATGGGCTGTGTGGGAGGGAAGGGTTTGTTTGATTTTTATCTTAGGCAGCACAAGATTGTGGGCTGAAGAGCCAATATTATGCTGTTCTGTTCCATATTCTATGTTCATAGGCTGGAATCTATCAGATAGGCCGACTTAAAATATTCTGGTCCCCATTTAAATGAATGGAAGGCATGGCTTCTGGAGAAGAGTAAACAACTATGTTTTTAATGGTTAGTTCAGCTGATTAATGTTATTAATTCTATATTCACAGGTCTGCTTTATAGCTTTGTATACATACAGTATGTTTAAACAAAAACAAAAATTATTTAACTTCTTTCAAAAATATTTCAAATTTCTTACATGCCCAAGTTTTATTTAGTATTTTAGAATGTTGAAGTTCTGATGGCACAGTTATCGTTAACAGCTCATGGGTTTCAGGGATGGAGGAGTCTTGACAGGGGTTAAAATTATTCTTTGAGTGCAGAAGGTTGTCTGCACTGAGAGAATCCTTACATTGGAACACACTGGGAGCCAAGATCTGAGTAGAGAACTGCATTCTGGCCCATAATGAACCAACTGGCCTGACCAGACTATTCTGCCCCTTACTTTTAAACAATAGTGTCTTCACTATTGAAAATTTGACAATGTGGAAGCAGTAATTTCTGAGTGAAGAGTCAATGTGTGCGGCTGAGGTAAGTTATGAGGTCTAATGTTTGTGATTATTGGTTGGTGAGTGATGGGAGTTTGATGTAGCGACCTGTGCTTGAAGCTCAGGCTTCATGTTGCTTGAGCCTCATTAATCTTGACCAGTTGTGTGAGATTATTGAATTGCCTGATTCCTTGTCCTTGGGGCTGAAATCCTGAAAATTGTCCTCCAGGATTGTCTGCCCATGCCATCTTCTAAGTGTGCGCCCAGATGACTGTCTTCAGATTCCGATCCCTTTTCGCAGAATCTGAAAACCTCAGAACTTCTGGTGTCTCAGGATTCCCCACGTCAGATTCCTGTTCTGAATTTCAGGTTGTATCTGCATCAGGCCCAGTGCATGTCTCCAATAAGAGGTCTGGGTAGGTTTTAAATAATGCAGGCTGGTGTTACATGGAATAACCACTCAGAACTGTGGCCTCTTCCAGATCCACTCAGCTAAAAAAAAGCATGATTAAGAAAAAGCATGATTAGTGTTAGTTATTTTTTGAAGTAACTGAAATGGGAAAGAACACAATGGAAAAATGCTGCCTGTGTTGTAGTCAATGACTATGGGTTAATTGTACACTTCAAATCCTATACCCATTTTCAGATCCTCACTAAACTAGTCCCCAAAATTAAAGGTCTGATGCTTTGGGGATAACTACATTATAGTTCATTAGTTCAATTTAATATCAGAGAATGTAAACAGTATACAACCTGAAATCCTTACTCTTCACAGACATGCATGAAACAGAAGAAGAACCCCAGAGAATGAATGACAAAAAACATGAGAACCCCAAAGCCCCAATCCCCCAATCAGCAGCAAAAGCATCACCCTCACCCACCACTCACTGTGCAAGCAATAGCAAAGCCCCCCAGACACCATGATCTAGAGTCCATCAAAAAGTATCGTCCATCTCAACACTTTGAAATCTCAGACAGGATCTCTCTCTCTCACTAGCGAGGGAGAGAGAGCTATTGCTCCTGCAGTATACCAGCTTGCTATTTCAATGTTGTAATCTGCAAAGTTGCTTATCCAAGTTAACGTGACTTCTTTCAACAGCAGTGTACATTGTTGTCTCGATGTTTCAATCTGCCATTGTCCTTCAGTCGGCTTCACCGATGAAGAATCGAATTGTCCACAGGGCCGCACCCTGAAGGCCCATCAGGCCACATCTGGAGATATTAAAAACTCCAGGCTGTTTTTACGATCATACATTCAAATTATTGCTGAGAAAGCATTTGCTCTGCATTGAGTTAAGAAAGCATTATTGTTAGAAACAATTTCTCATTCATTAAAAGTTTTTTCTGTGACACTGAGATTCTTTAACCAATGTTGGATTGTGTTCAGTGGAGTGTGTGATCTGCCATTGGTTTCCTACTGTGAATAAACTCTATTGACTTCACAATTACACAAAATTCTGTCCTACAAAATAACTGAATCAAGTTAGTATCCTTTGGAACCATTTTTTTTCCTTAAATTGTGTCTAGATTATGTATTGCCAATAGAATTCAAATACTGTAACTGCCTTGGCAAATTATCTTTCTGGTCAGTACATTGTTTCTTTTGAGGTGGTATGCGGAGAAATCACTTTATTTTCTTCCAGCAATTGAAGTCATGTGCCTCCAAATCAGAGGAAGTAGTTTCAGATTTCATGCATGAAGAAACTACGTATGATTGATGACAGCTATGAAACCTTTTCCTCATCAAAAGGTTGGACTAATTTCAAAACTGCAGCAGTGTTAGCGAAACGTTAATGATCCATAAAAATACCTCGGCAGACTTTTTTTCTGTCCAGGGTTTTATAATCAAACAGAAGGACAATTGACTGATTAATGATCAAATGCCAAGACCTCTACTTGCACTGTATTAAGGGAATATGCAAAACCGTACTTCAGAAAGTTATACACGTTGAAAGCAATCATGTTAATTGTTTACACTGATAATATGGCTAGTGAGAGATTGATAATAATGGAAAATATTTGCAAAACCAAGCATGCTGCAAGCAGATTCGTCACAAAAACATTAAGTGCTCAAACTTAGAAGTAATTAGGTAAAAATGAAACATACCTGTACACATCAAATACTAGCAGCATGAAGGTAGTCAGACTAGGGGTGAAGAAAGAAAGAGTTAAAATGTCAGACCAAAAATCCTTCACCAAAAGTGAAGTGGTGAGGAAGCAAGTATGATTTAATTCGCAGATAGGACAAAGTGGAGAGAACAGGAGGAATATTTTGATTGAGTGAATACTAATGTTGTCAAGGCAATAGGCTTTCTTATGGTTGTCACAGCCAGGGGAAATAGTGGGGATGAGCTCCTACTACCTACTAAATGCTCTCAATGGCATGCATCTCAAATAGCCTCTGACAACCAAGACCAACTCCTGGCCACCACGTGGCTTAGCTACCAAGCCCTGCAGAACTGCTTCTACTGGCAGCAGAAGGGGGCAAAGACAGATTACTGGCACCTTAAGAACCAGTTGTTTTGAGCAGATGGGGCTTATTATCTGTGGTTAGCAGCTCCCCTAAGAGAAGGAAAACTCTGACCTCAAACCTCTACTGCCTTGCAGCTATACCCATTCATGAGGAAGGCTTTGGGAGCAAACCCCAGATAAAAAATCTGGACCTGGATTCCTTAAGGCAGTCCTGCATTGAGTTCAATGGGCTGGGACACAAAACCCATTGTTGACCCTGACCAACAGACGGCCTCTCAAATTAATAATTTATTTTTAAAAAGTGAGGCCAGTAGAAAGTAGAGAAAAACAAAATGAAACAAAAAGATATGACTACATTTTGTTTTGGGGGTTTTATAGAAATTAAATTGTAGTTACATGAAGTGGTTATATTTATTATCAAGTCCAGATAGCTGAAATATGCCTAAAGAGAATATGAGGTGCTATTCCTCAGTCTGAAATTGTTCATTGTTGGTGAAACATAGGAAACCAAAGACAGAGGTTAGAGAGAGAATGGAACAGGAGATCAAAGGGCCAGGAAATTAGTAGCTTGGTGTTGTCCTTGAAGACTCAACAGAAATTATCTTCAAAATGGTGACTCAACCAATGTTTGCTTTTCCAAAGCCGGGAAGGACATTTTATGAGAATCAAATGCAATATACTAGATTGGAAGAAGTGCAAGTGAATTTCTGCTTCATCCAGGAGGAGAATTTTGGGACCTATAATGTGGGAAATTGAAGATAACATATCTCCCATTATTGCATATGAAAGATCTGAGAGAAAAGGGAAGCAGTTGGTCAAGATGGAAGAGAGAACAAGGAAATTATTAACACTAATCCTAGCTTCAAACCCATTGACTCAACAAATTATCCCACATAGTTCCTTCCTCCTTCAATAAGATGCCACCTTATCCTTCCCTCAGCATTCTGAAGTGACTTTTCCCTTCTTGAACTTCTGGCCCTCTCTTACATCACCATCAGTTTGTAACCTTATCACAATATTACACCAGCAAGAGAGGAAGAGGAAGTCATAGAGTCCTAGAAAAGTACAGCATAGAAGCAGGCCTTTTGGTTCATCTTGTCTATTTAAACTGCCTACTTCCATCAACTGCACCAGACCCCTAGCACTCCATAGCCCAACCATCCACGTACCTATTTAAACTTCTCTTAAATGTTGCAATCGAACTTGAATGCACCACTTATGCTGGCAGCTTCTTCCACACTTTCACGATCCTCTGATTGAAGAAGTTTCCCCTCATGTTCCCCTTAAACCTTTCACCTTTCAACCTTAACCCATGACCTCATGTTGTAGTTCCACCCAACATCAGAGGAAAAAGCCTGCTTGCATTTACTTATTTATATCCCTTATAATTTTGTATATCTCTATCAAATCTCCTCTTAATCTTCTACATTCCAAGAATAAAGTCCTAACCTATTCAATCTTTCCTTATAACTCAGATCTTCCAGAATCAGCAACATCCTTGTAAATTTTCTCTGCACTCTTTCAACCTTATTTACATCTTTTCTGTAAATAGGTGAGCCAAACTGCACATCAAATTAGGCCTCGCTAATGTCCGATACAACTTCAACATTTTACCAGTTCTGATGAAGGGTCTTTGATCTGAATTACTAACTACTTTACTGCTGTCTGCTCCATATCTTGTTTCTGTTTCAGATATCTAGGATCTGCAGACTTTTGCTCCAAGTATTATGATCAAACAATTTTGTTAACACTATGTCAACGTCTTCAATTTAAAAATAAAAATACTGCCCAAATCATGCTGAGTCATCAAAATGCCCTGCTGATAAACTTTCTATCCACAACTAGTGCTGAAGCAGTCTGACAAAAAGTACTTAATGCTCTTTTCAATGACATCTGCTTACCACTACTATATTTATCTGTTTGTAATGTTAACTTTATTCCTGATCATGAATTGGCTCCCCATAGCTACATAATTCGTGGCATCCTGCAAGTGTTAGCTTCATATGTTTGGCTAACGTCATAATGACCACACACACACTAAAGTGAATAAAATATAAGTGGGTCAGTTGCAATCTACTACATTTTTCAACGTTTATAACTTTCAGTAATGAAAATGCAGTCTCTATTTAGAGCAGGGTCTCCCAACCTTTATTTTGCCATTAACTAGGGGGTCAGTAACCTCAGGTTGGGAACCCTTAATTTAAGGGATTATATTTTGCTTAACGAAGACCAACTTCTCAGTCAGGAGGAAATCTGCAGATGCTGGGATTATGTGTGTTGCTCCAACTTCTCACTGATGGTTTGAGGTACTTGTTTAAATTTCGACAAGAATGTTGGTCAATTGAATGCATGTTATTCTGATTAAGGCCGAGGCTTAGGCCTACTCCATTTGCTCCGGGGAGCGGAGCTAAGGACTCAATTTGGTTCAGAATGCGGTCGCTTGCTTCTGTTGTTTGCATGATCATGTTTTTGTTTCTTTCTCTTTCTCTGTGCAGTGGTTTTGGTCTTTACTTTCTTTATTGGGTTCTTTTGGATTTCTTGCTTTGTGACTGCCTGTAAGCAGACAGTCTGAAGGCTGTATAATTTATACATTCTTTGATAATAAATGTACTTTGATTCTTTGTATCATGAGGGATTTTCCAGTCCAATTGAATCCATGGGCATTATTGACAAGCCATAATCTATCAATTGTAGCAATTTGTGTGGTGCAAGGGTGAATATCTGGGAACTATGGCCGTTGTGGATAAGATTTGCTACAATCAGCCTTTAAAACGACTATATGTTTCCTTTGCATGGAACCTTTGAAGGCTGATATTCACTGTGATCAGTCATGCACAAATTAGCAGTTCTCCTCACATGTACTGTTGGATGATATCTTAGCACTGTTGCTTCAATTCACTGAGGGACCTTTCTCTTCCTGCTAGATTACCTTTGCCTTCATCATTAAAGCCAGATTATGCTGCCTTGAAAGCAGATGCCGAATAGAAATGTCTTTGAAAAATTGTGTCCAATTCTTTATGCACATAATTTTACAGAAAGTTTGCCATGTATGTTTAAGTACTTAAATAAGAAATAGAACCAGGAATAGAACATTCTCTCCTCCACTTCTGCTCTGCCATTCAACAAAGTCATGGTTGGTCTTTTAACTCTGGATAGCTTTCCTGCACTGACTTCATATCCTTTATCTCAGTGGTTTCCAACCTCCGGGCTGCGAAGAATGCGGAGGTGCAGTGGTAGCCGGGACGCACCCAGCACATCTTTAAGAGAAAAGCCGAAATAAACAAGCTAATTAATTACGTGCCAGGCAGCACCTAATTAATTAGCTTGTTTATTTCAGCTTTTTTCTTAAAGATGTGCTGGGTGCATCCCGGCTACCGCTGCACCCTTGCATTCTTCGCGGCAATGTATCGGTCCGCAGCCCAGAGGTTGGGGACCACTGCTTTATCTTCCCTATGATACAAATACCTACTGACCTTCATCTTGAATATAATCAATTACTGAGCATCTACAGGGTTCTCTTGGGCATATCTTGGATCATTATCATAATGTGCCATGCCATCATGGTCTCTCCATGATTGTTCTTGGCATTTTTTTTTCTACAGAAGTGATTTGTCATTGTCTTCTGGGCAGTGTCTTTACAAGATGGGCGACCCCAGCCATCATCAACACTATTCCGAGGTTGTCTGCCTGGTGTCAGTGGTTGCATAACCAAGACGTGTGATGTGCATCAGCCGCTCATAGAACCATCCACCACCTGCAACCGTGGCTTCACCTGACCCTGATCGGTGGGGAGGGAGGGGGACGAAGCAGGTGATACATTTTGCATGTGGGTGACCTGCAGGCTAGCGGAGGGAAGAAGTGCTATACTCCTCCTTTGGTAAAGACATGTCTCCACCCTGTCACCCAATTTCTTGGATAGAAAAGTTTAAATAAAGGGTCAGCATCCCTTCTCTGAAATGCTTGGGGCTGGAAGTGTTTCTGATTTTGGATGTTTTTTGGACTTAGGAATATTTGTATCTATATAATGGGATACCTTGGGGATGCAATCCAAGTTTGTATGCAACCCTTGGGCTTGTATACTCTGGAATTTAGAAGGCTGAGAGAGGATCTGATTGAAACATACAAGATTATTAAGGGATTGGACACACTAGAGGCAGGAAGCATGTTTCTGCTGATAGATGAGTCCAGAACCAGAGGCCACAGTTTAAGAATAAGGGGTAGGCCATTTAGAATGGAGTTGAGGAAAAACTTTTTTACCCAGTGAGTGATGGATGTATGGAATGCTCTGCCCCAGAGGGCTGTGGAGGCCAAGTCTCTGGATGCTTTCAAGAAAAAGATGGATAGAGCTCTTAAAGATAGTGGAATCAAAGGTTATGGGGATAAGGCAGGAACTGGATACTGATTTTGGATGATCAGCCATGATCACAGTGAATGGCGGTGCTGGCTCAAAGGGCCGAATGGCCTACTCCTGCACCTATTGTCTATTCTCTATAGATGTAAAATCCATCTACATTACATATACATCTTATATGTGTACCCTGAATATAGTTTTATTTAATATTTTAAATAATTTTGTGTATGAAACAGTAATGTGTATATTGAACCATCAGCAAAGTAAGCTGTCACTGCCTTGGCCACCCAGGTGGAGAGTCTGTGGTTGATTGGCATCACCATCATTCCCAACTCTGAACTGATGTGCTACCGGTAAGCAACCTTTGTCTGCACTTGTTCATCACACATATGTACTGGTGCAGTCATTCAGCATGTTAGATTTTCATCAGGAACCATCTTGGCAAACTTATCAATGAATTTCTTTTCTGCTTCATGATCAGCAGACGCTTTATCACCACAAATCTTTAAAAAATATATTGCCGTGTCTTTTCACAATTTCTGCAACCAGCCTGCTAGATACTCACAATTACCTTCAATTTTCAGTTTGTCATGATAGTTCTTTCCTTGTTTCATGAACAACATACCTTTAGGCAGCATATGTTTACTCCGACGCTGATGAATACACTTTCAATACACGATTAAGATCTTCATTTTTCACTGTAAGAAATGATTTTCTATTTTTCGTTACCTTCTGTTCATTACATATGTGAGGTCACGTCTCAGTACCAGAGACCTGCACAGCAGCTGGGAACCTTCCCAGCATCTTGTGGTATTTTCAATTTGTGATGTCGTGTCAGCGTTCAAAAAAATTGAATTTTGGAGGATTTTGGATTATAAAATTTCAGATAAGGGGTGCTAACCCTGTACTTTCAACCTAGGGATGAAACGTTTCCTCTCCTTTCTGTTCTGAAAGGACAATCTTTATTTAGGAACTGTGATTGCTGCTAGTAGGCATTCCAGTCAGGGGAAAAATAATATTGCATTTACCCTTTCAAACCCTTGAATCTTGAAAGCAAATCATAAAGTAATATCAGTGTCTTGATATTTAGACATCTGATTTGCTCTGCTATTTTCGCGATACCATGCATTTCAATGCTAACTTTGCCCAAAAAAGTAATTATGTTTGGGATATGTTGCTAGCAGGCATACAGTACAGCATGTCTTTCTTTCCAAATGCACTTAGCATAAGATTGGATATAAAGTATCCCAAATCTTCTGGAAAGTAACTTAGACAAGAAAATTCCCTTAGCAAGTACACTATCTGAAATATTAAAATGTCTAAAATGTATTAACTAACCAAAACATGGCACTTTTTACTTTTTTAAACAAATAATCTATACTGATGTCCACCTTGTGGCTCCAAATGCTATTTTTTTCTAGATGTACTATGCAGAAGTCTTGGTAGTAGGCAGCTGTCGATCCCAGGGGATCATGGGTTTGCGTCTCTGATGGACTGTGTCCTCTCCAGGTCACAACCCTGGGTGGAAGATTTGAAGAAAGGGCTGTTGCCCATGCAGTGGGTTCTCCCTCTCCTTGTCACTGATGTAGTCCAAAGGTAGGGCAAATGTCAACAAAACTTGGCACCAGTGTCATCGCAGAGGTTACCAGAGTGAAGTTGTAAGCAACATCAAACTGCCTTAGGGACCCCAGCTCTGGCTTTCTTCCTCGGGGTTTGCACTCAAGGATGGATATGGCTGCAAGGCAGCGGAGGTTTAAAATCAGAGTTTTCCTTCTCATAGTTGTCTGCTGTTCAAGGCTGACAAGCCCCACCTGCCCAAAGCAACGGGTTTTGAGGCGTCAGTTGTCCATCTTTGCCCATTCTCTTGTTAGATCGGCCAGGCCTAGTAGCTAAGCCACACATGAAGGCCTAGAATTGGACTTGGTTATCAGACGTTGTTAGAGTTGCAAGCTATTTGGAGCACTTTATAGGTAGTGGGACCTTATCCCCACTACCACCCCCCCTACTTGACAACCTTAGGAACCACAAAAGTCTTATGCACATGTATAAGTTTGTAAATCTGGCGGGAGCAAAGGATGCTGGGAATGGCTATGGTGGAGTGCTGTGGAAGGGGTGCGGGGCAGCTGGCAAAGAAGGAGTGTTAGGGGCAGGGGATATTGTGGGTGCAGACACACTCAGCTCAGGGACACCAGGCAAGATCATTTGATTCCAAACAATTGGCTTATTGATCATTACAGAATGTTTCGCTGGTGCTTCCTGCTCTCTCCCCTCTCCTATCCCCTTTTCCCAACTGTGACTTACTGTTCCCTGCCCTCTTCCCACTCTCCACAATGGAGACCCATATAAGAATCAGGTTATTCATCACTCACGTATGTCATGAAATTTGTTTGTCGTTGTGGCAGCAGTACAGTGCAATACATAAAATTACTTACAGTACTGTTGAAAAGTCTTAGGCACCCTAGCTATATAGAGGAGGGGTGATTGATAAGTTCGTGGCCTAAGGTAGAAGGATTTGATTTTAGAAAACCTAGCACATTTACTTTTCAACATTGTCCCTTCCTACATTTACACACTTAGTCCAGCGGTCGTGGAGCATACGGATCCCTTCTTTGTAGAAGTGCTCCACAGCAGGGGTGATTGATAAGTTTGTGGCCTAAGGTAGAAGGAGATGAGTTATACAGCTCTTGTTACATGCACGTGCAGTTCAACTCTTTGAGCGAAAATGCAGAAGGTTTGAAGTTAATAACTCATCTCCTTCTACCTTAGGCCACAAACTTATCAATCACCCCTCGTATATATGTGCCTTAGATTTTTGATAATACTGTATGCTTGATTAAAAATCAAAGCCATCAATTTCACATAATTAATAATTTCAGTTTTATTTTGTATTCTGAAATTAAATGAACCATTAACTCTTATGATTCTTTCCTTACAGATTACAATATGGCATATGAAGTTACTAATGTCTTGAACTGATATTTGGCTTCTTCATCTATTCAGAGCTCAGTCTTTCTATTTCATGATAACATCCTGAGACCAAGATTATGAACAGAATTTACCATTGTGACATGATATTTGGTTTAATATTATTTCATTTCCAAGCCAATATTAAGAAATATTTACATTATATAAAGCATTTATATAAATATTTACAAGCAACTGTGTCATACATATAAAATGATACCTGTGTGTACTTGAATAAAGTCATTCCTAACAAGAATGTCAATCAGGAGTTTATTATTATGGCTCACAAAGCCTATATTATACAAAATTATGGCTCTCATTTCATACTTTATAAAATATTTCAAGGGAATTTTGGTGAAAATATACAGAATAAGGTATTTTATTTTATATGTTAACTGTACATCAAAATTCCAAAGCATTGTTTTATTTATTGAGAACTATTGTATAGTAATGACGAGAAATGTATTATACTGAATTGAATTTTCTCTGAATGACTTTTATGCTCTTTCTTTGTTTCATGGCTATCTGGAGATATACAAATTTCAGAGTTGCATATGGATACGTGCTTCGATAATAAATGCACCTTTGAACCTTTGAACATTGTCTAATTTATCCTTTTAATTTCAGGTGGATAAGGAAGCAAACACAACCCACTCTATAAATAAGGAAATATAACTGAAGGTAATTAAAACGAAATGTTTGTGTCACAACCGCAGACTCTGTTGTGGTGTCTACGCGCCCACAGAGGCAGCTCTGCAAAAGGTTCGTCAATAGCACTCGTAAGTATGCACATTCCAGCTAATTGCTGTTTCATTATGGTGGTATTTAACTCTCTTCTTTTTGTTCAAGTCTTGTGGAGACTTGGTCAAAAGCACAGCAACATTTACACTCCCTGTTTTCTCTCATCCTTGTCCTGGAAAGAGGACTACGATTTCGACTGGTGCTATAAAAGAATGGTATTCGTTTAGAATATACTTATTGCATCCATCTGCAATATTGGCATTTAACTTATATAACCATATAACCATATAACAATTACAGCATAGAAACAGGCCATGTTGGCCCTTCTAGTCCGTGCCGAACTCTTACCCTATCCTATTCCCACCGACCTGCACTCAGCCCATAACCCTCCATTCCTTTCCTGTCCGTATATCTATCCAATTTAACTTTAAATGACAACATAGGACCTGCCTCAACCACTTCTGCTGGAAGCTCATTCCACACAGCCACCACTCTCTGAGTAAAGAAGTTCCCCCTCATATTATCCCTAAACTTTTGTCCTCTAATTCTCAACCCATGCCCTCTTGTTTGAATCTTCCCCACTCTCAATGGAAAAAGTCTTACCATGTCAACTCTATCAATCCCCCTCATAATTTTAAACACCTCTATCAAGTCTCCCCTCAACCTTCTACACTCCAAAGAATAAACACCTAACTTGTTCAACCTTTCTCTGTAACTTAGGAGATGAAACCCAGGCAACATTTTAATAAACCTCCTCTGTACTCTCTCAATTTTATTCACGTCCTTCCTATAATTCGGTGACCAAAACTGTACACAATACTCCAGATTTGGCCTTACCAATGCCTTATACAAATTCAACGTTACATCCCAACTCCTATACTCAATGCTCTGATTAACAAAGGCCAGCAAACCAAAAGCTTTCTTCACCACCCTATCCACATGAGATTCCATCTTCAGGGAACTATGCATCATTATTCCTAGATACCTCTGTTCTAAAGCATTCTTTTATGCCCTACCATTTACCATGATGTCCTATTTTGATTAGTTCTACCAAAATGTAGCACCTCACATTTTTCAGCATTAAACTCCATCTGCCATCTTTCAGCCCACTCTTCTAACTGTCCTAAATCTCTCTGCAAGTTTTGAAAACCTACCTCATCATCCACAACACCACCTATCTTAGTATCATCTGCATACTTACTAATCCAATTTACCACCCCATCATCTAGATCATTAATATATATTACAAACAACATTGGACCCAGTACAGATCCTTGAGGCACACCACTACACACCATCCTCCAATCTGACACACAGTTATCCACCACTACTCTCTGGCGTCTCCCATCTAGCCACTGCTGAATCCATTTTACTACTTCAATATTAATGCCTAACGATTGAACCTTCCTAACTAACCTTCCGTGTGGAACCTTGTCAAAGTCCTTACTGAAGTCCGTATAGACAACATTCACCGTTTTACCCTCATCAACTTTCTCAGAAACCTCACCAAAAAATTCAGTAAGATTTGTCAAACATGACCTTCTACGCACAAATCCATGTTGACTGTTCCTAATCAGACCCTGTCTATCCAGAAAATTATATATACATCTCTAAGAATATTTTCCATCAATTTACCCACCACTGACGTCAAACTCACAGACCAGTAACTGCCAGGTTTACCCTTAGAACACTTTTTAAACAATGGAACCACATGAGCAATACGCCAATCCTCCGGCACCATTCCCGTTTCTAATGATATTTGAAATATTTCTGTCAGAGCCCCTTTTATTTCTACACTAACTTCCCTCAAAGTCCTAGGGAATATCTTGTCCGGACCCAGAGACTTATCCACTTTTATATTCCTTAAAAGTGTCAGTACTTCCTCTTCTTTAATTGTCATACTTTCCATAACTACCCTACTTGTTTCCTTTACCTTTCACAGTTCAATATCCTCCTCCTTAGTGAATACTGAAGAAAAGAAATTGTTCAAAATCTCCCCCATCTCTTTTGGCTCTGCAATAGCCGTCCACTCTGATTCTCCAAGGGACCAATTTTATCCCTGACTATCCTTTTGCCACTAACATAACTGTAGAAACCCTTTGGATTTATTTTCACCTTACTTGCCAAAGCAGCCTCGTATCTTCTTTTAGCGTTTCTAATTTCTTTCTTAAGACTCTTTTTACATTCTTTATATTCCTCGAGTACCTCATTAACTCCAAGCTGCCTATATTTATTGAAGATCTCTCTCTTTTTCTGAACCAAGTTTCTAATATCTCTTGAAAACCATGGCTCTCTCAAACCTTTAACCTTTCCTTTCAACCTAACAGGAACATAGAGATTCTGAACCCTCAACATTTCACCTTTAGATGACCTCTAATTCTCTGTTACATCCTTTCCATAAAACAAATTTTCCCAATCCACTCCTTCTAAATCCTTTCGCAACTCCTCAAAGTTAGCCTTTCTCCAATCAGAAATCTCAATCCTGGGTCCAGTCCTATCCTTCTCCATAATTACACTGAATCTAATTGTATTGTGATCACTGGACCCGAAGTGCTCCCCAACAAATACTTTGGTCACCTGCCCTGTCTCATTCCTTAACAGGAGATCCAACACTGCCCCTTCTCTAGTTGGTACCTCTATGTATTGCTGCAAAAAACTATCCTGCACACATTTGACAAACTCCAAACCATCCAGCCCTTTTACAGAATGGACTTCCCAGTCTATGTGTGGAAAATTAAAATCTCCCACAATCACAACCTTGTGCTTACTACAAATATCTGCTATCTCCTTACAAATTTGCTCCTCCAGCTCACGGTCCCCATTAGGTGGTCTATAATACACCCCTATAAGTGTCACAACACCTTTCCTATTCCTCAATTCCACCCAAATAACCTCCCTAGATGAGTCCACTAATCTTTCCTGCCAGAGCACCGCTGTTATATAATCTCTGACAAGCAATGCAACACCTCCCCCTCTTGCCCCTCCTGTTCTATCGCACCTGAACCAACGAAATCCTGGAATATTTAGTTGCCAATCACACCCTTCCTGCAACCACGTTTCACTAATAGCTACAACATCATATTTCCAGATATCAATCCATGCTCTAAACTCATCCACCTTTCTTACAATGCTCCGAGCATTAAAATAGATGCATTTAAGAAACTCGTAGTGTGAGGGTTTTAGTTAACAGCCTTGTTGGCCTAGCATTTATTGTTTTTTTTTCCTGTAAATTCTAAAACAGATCTCGTTAAAATCAATGTACTGTCGACTCGCTTCAATGCCTCTCTCTCCACACTTGGGCCATATCGGAACATTTCCACAGTATGTGCTTCCTTTGTTATAGACAGAGTTCTTTTACAATTACTGGAATGTAAGGTATGTGTTATTTAATAAGAACGCAACATTGGTATTTACTACTACATCTGCTATGATGATTAAATTTAATATTTACTTAAGGTTATTACCTGAAATCTCTCTCCCAAAGGGTACAAGTATGTTCAAAAACTAAAGAATTACAGTATGTAGAACAAAGAACATTACAGCACAGTATAGGTCCTTCAGCCCATAATGGTGTGCTGACCTTTTAACATATTCTAAGGTCAATCTAACCCTTCCTTTCTATGAAGTCCTCCATTTTTCTGTCAAACATGGGCCTATCTAAGAATTTTTCAAATATCCCTAATGCATCTGGCCCTACCACCACCCCCGGCAGGGTAGTCCATGCACCCACTATTCTCTGCATAAAAAACTTACCTCTGCCATTCCACTCCCCCCCCCCACCAATACTTTCCTCCAATCATCTTTAAATGACGCTCTCTTGAACTAGCCAATTCCACCCTGGGAAAAAGACTCTGGCTACCCGATCTATATCTCTTATCATCTTGTACACCACTATAGATGGGACGTATTTAAATCCCATTTGATAAATAGAAAATAAAACAATACCAAAATTATCTCTGCTTCTGAAAAAGATATTGTTGTCTGGATTCAATATTTCTATCCTCCTTTTGACTCAAACTCATCCAGAAATGACACCACTGTTATTGGTAAAACCGCAGAAGATGATAAAAGACACACAGGAGTGAGATAATTAGGCTGTTTGCGTAGCTTCATAACAACAACCTTGAACTCAATGTCAGAAAGAATAAGAAATTGATTGTGGACTTCAGGAAGGGGAAGCCAGAAGAAGACACACCCATCTTCATTGTGGGGTCAGGGTAACAGTCTTCATTGAGGTGGAAAGGGTAAATAGCTTCAAGTTTCTGAGCATCAACAGCTTGGAAGATCTGTCTTGGGTCCAACTCAATGATGCAATCATGAAGAAGGCACACCAGCAGCTCTGCTTCATTTGGGATTTTAGGGGATTTAGTATGTCAGCAAAGACTTGCAAATTTCTATTGATGTGTAGTGGAGAACATTCTGATTGGTTGTATCACAGCCTGGTATGGAGGCTCCAATGTGCAGGATTGCAAAGAACTGCAGAAGGTTGTAGACTCAATCAGGGGTATAACTCTTCCCACCATCTAGATATCTCTTCAAGATGCAGTGCTTCAAGTGGGCACCATCTATCCAGTACTTATACACTTCTTGTTACTACTCTTGAGGAAGAGGTGCAGGAGTCTGAAGACCCACGCTCAACAATTTAGGAGCAGCTTCTACCCTTCTGCCATCAACTTTCTGAATTGTCCGTGAATCCACCAGTGCTACTGTGTTATACATTTTCTGCATGATTTATCTACTTTGTAATTTCCAGTTATTTTATGTCTTACACTGTACTGTTGCCAAAAAATAATGAATTGCACATCATATTTCATAATGATAGTAAACCTGACCATAATTCTGATTTTAACCAGCAGTACAAATGGTGGACACTAGTGCTTGGAATGGGACTAATTAAACTAAATTCAGAATTTTTAAGTGAAAGGACAATGCAATGTGAAAAAAAACATAATATTTTAGTGGAATATCTGTGCAACATTTGCCCAAATCTTGTGGAATGGCTATGCATCATTTGCCAAACTTCTGATGGACTTCAATGGACCTATTGTGAAAATGGACAACATTTGTTTCCAAGATTGCAAACAGGAGTATTCTAAATTGAGTTTGAAACCTAAAATTAGAAAAGCAGAACTAAGCCGACCCTGTACAAATATTCAAAATATTTAAATGATCATAGATTAATTGCCTATCTTACTATTCCTGAAGGTCATTCACAGGGCAAAAAAAACAGAAGTATAAAATATAAACACATTTCCCAATTCAGTGATTAAACAACAAAGTAGATTACATTGAATAAAATGCCAATACAGCTGTCAGAGTTATGTCATCTGATTAACATATATCCATGGATTTGCAGTGCAGACAGGAAGTCAGATTTATCCATGCCTTTAGTATACCTTGACTTGAATGTTCCAACACATTACTGGCTGGCTGTTCTCACTGTATTGTCTGCAAACTTGAGTTTCTCTGAACTTCTGACTTACAGCAAGTCTCTTTCAGAATCAAAAAGTTCAGAAGTTCAAAGTAAATTCATTATCAAAGTACATATATGTCACCATATGCAACCTGAGGTTCATTTTCTTGTGGGCATATTCAATTACTTCAATAACCATCATAGAATCAATGAAAGACAGCACCAGCCTAGGCATTCAACCAGTGTGCAAAAGACAACAAACAATGCAAATGCAAAAAAGGCAATAATAAAAATAATAATATACAGCTTCAGCTGAGAAAAAAAACAATAATAATAAACAAATAAGCAATAAGTACAGAGAACATGAAATGAAGAGTCCTTGAAAGTAAGTCTGTAGGTTGTGGGATCATTTCAACGATGAGGCAGGTGAAGTTCAGTGAAGCTACTGTATCTCCTTTGGTTCAGAAGCCTGATGATTGAGGAATAATAACTGTTCCTGAACCTGGTGTGTGAGTCCTGAGGCTTCTGTATATTCCTCCTGATGGTAGCAGCAAGAAGAGAGCATAACCTGGGTGGTGGGGGTCCCTGATGATGGATGCTGCTTTCTTGCAGAAGTATTCTGTGTAGATGTGCACAAATTCTTCAAATCCTTCCATGGTCTTCCCTTCCCTATTTATAACTTCCTCTACAGTTATAACACTGAGAAGTCTATACTACTTCATCTCTGGTCACTTAATCGTACTCAATTTTAATTTATTTTTGGAATTTGTCATTAGTTGCTAAGTATATAAGCTCTGTAATCCCTTCTCTTCATGCCTCTGTTTCTCTATGCCTCCTTTATGTCCAAAGCACAGGAATGTAAGAGGCTGCAAAGAATACTGGATACAGCCAGTCCATCATTGACACAGCCCTCCCCACCACTGAAAGCCTTAACACAAAATGCTGCCTCCAGGATCCTGACCATCTGTGTCATGCCCTTTTCTCACTGCTGTTGTCATGCAGGAGGTCCAAAAGCCTGTAGCCCCATACCACCAGATTCAGGAATGCTTGTTTCCTGCAACTATAAGGTTCAATAACAGACCTGCACAACCTTAATTCCACCCCCAGCAACAGACCACAATGGACCACCTCTTGAACTACCATGGACTGGTTGTGTTTATCTTGCGCAAACATCCTGTTATTCTTGATCTTTTTATTCTTCCCTGCCTGCAATAATTTATGTGTTTTGTGTTGTTTTAACTTAAATGCCTCTGATGCTGTTACAAGCAAGTTTTTCATTAACTTGTAATTCACAGTATTTCTGCACAATGTTCTTGACAGCTATTTCCTTCTAGAATAATGCCCATTTAAACCAATCTTTTGGCAAAAATTAGACTCCTTGAATAGCTCTATGAGACTTTTTTTGTTAAATAATGCAGCTGCATTTGCCAGGGAGATTTTTTTGCTATGCTAAAGATCTTACATATATGGTTGCTGTTACATGTGCTTTCCTTGGGTCCTCCATCGGGGTGGCATAGTAGTGTAGTGGTTAGCTGAACACTGTACAGCCACTGCCTGTAAGGAGCTTGTACATTCTCCAGGTGACTGGGTAGGTTTCTTCTGGGTGTTCCGGATTCCTCTCACAGTCCAAAGATGTACTGGTTGGTAGATTAATTAGTCATTGTAAACTGTCCCGTGGTTAGGCTAGGTTTAAATCAGGGAATTACTGGGTGGTGCGTCTCAAAGGGCCTATTCTATGCTGTATCTCAATAAATAAATGAATATTCTTCACTGGCAAAAGCACAGCCATCTAATATTACAAGTGTAGAATACTGCTTAAAGTCAGCCAGCATTGCATTACAAAGAAGATGTATTGTTGCCGGTAGAAGTGTTGATTGTATTTTCAAGAGTTTTGTGGATGACTCAACAACAGTTTGTAATGATGATAAGATTGCATCATGTTTTTTATACAATGCAATCAGATTCCTCATGGAAGAAGTGGGATGAAGTGAAGGTACCTTGCATCTTAAGAGGGGGAGGAGAATCTCACAATCGTACACAAAAGGCAGGCAAAGATGAGAGTAGTGCAAGCAAATACTAGATGTACATCTGAAAGAAACCTATAGATGGAGTGCAGTAAGATTAATGATCAGACACAAATTGTTACTGTCAATGAGTTAACCATGAAATGTCATCGCCTAGCAACTGTGCCAGTTGCTTCATCTACCGCTCAGTTTATCTCATCCTCTCATCAGTGTGACACTGCCACACAGGGGATAGGATAGTGAAAAAGGTATTTGGTATGATCGTCTTCACAGACTGAGGCACTGAGTATAAGAGGTGAGGTGTTATGCTGCAGCTGTAGAAAATATTGGTTCAGCCATACTTGACAGGTCTGGTCACCATTCTATAGGAAGGATGTTTGAAGTACAAAGTAAATTTTATTATCAAAGTACATATATGTCACCATATACAATCCTGAGATTCATTTTCTTGTGGGAATACTCAGCAAATTGAAAGAACCATAACAGAATCGATGGATGACTACCCAACTAGAGCATTCAGCCAGAGTATCAAAGACAACAAATTAGAAATACAAAAAGATTAATTCATAAATAAGAAATAAATATCAAGACCGTGAAATGAGATGATGTAATAGCATTGGAAAGTTTTCAGAAGATCAGCAGGATCTGAGAATGACATATCTGCACTTTTGTCTGCCTTATGTGTGATCTTGAGGAAATAGTTTCAATAATGTTTAATTTGGTGTTACTTCAAAAGGCAAAGTGAACTTCAGAAATAGTTCAGGGTATCAGAGAGAGAAAGAAAATGGTATTTTGGGCACAGAAAATGCAATTTTAAAACATATAGGTACACAGATTTTAACACCAGTACATTTTATTCAATTGCAAAGGAAGCAGCTCCACCTTAACAATTGTTTACCGATAGGTCTGTGGATGCTTTCATTTTCTGAATATTCATAGCTCGTGCATTACAAAGTTGAGAAAACTATTCCAGTAAAATAAAGTACCATATGCATATCATAAATAGCTTTTACTACTGCCAGTTTTAAAACTGCCTAAAAATACTTTTTTTATGTGTTGGACCATATCCAGCTACTAGAAATAAACCTTACCTTTATATGGTTGTTGTACACTCCTTAAAAGCTGTATCACTGGCATAGGAACGTACTTCGGGAGTTCATGATGACTATTGAGTCGGGATCAGAATCAGCTTTAATATCACTGGCATATGTCATGAAATTTGTTTCCTAGCAGCAGTAGTGAGGTAGTATTCCTGGGTTCAATGTCCATTCAGAAATTGGATGGCAGAGGGAAAGGGGAAGAAGCTGTTTGTGAATCAGTCAATGTGTGTGCCTTCAGGCTGCTGTACCTCCTCCCTGATGTAAATAATGAGAATAAGACATGTCCTGAGTGATGGGGGTCCTTAATGATGGATGTTGCCTTTTTCAGGCATCGCTCCATGCAGATGTCCTGGATGTTGGGGAGGCTAGTGCCGATGATGGAGCTGATTGAGTTCACAACTTTCTGTAGCTTTTTTCGACCTTGTGCAGTGCACTCCCCTTCCCCCACCCCCAATACCAGACGTTAATGCAGTCAATTAGAATGCTCTCCCCGGTTCATCTGTAGAAATTTGCAAGTGTCTTTGGTGACATACCAATTTCCCTCAAACTCCAAATGAAAATATAGCTGCTGAAATATCGGCAAAGAGCATGTCGAAAGATTGCCTGAGTGTGGTGCATGTGTTTGCATAGCCCATGAATCCAGAAATGGAAATTCTATCCACTAAAGGCTAGATTAGTTTGACATAAATGGATTTAAAGTGTCTTCAGGATAGTTGGCAAATCGCAGCATGCATTTGCTATTACCTTACACAGCAGGAGCGTTTGCTGCTGAAAGCCTTATTCATCTGACAAGATTTTATGAATGACCAAAATCAGCAAGGAGTCAAGGCTAGGGCAAAGCTGTGTTTTAAATTGTAAACCCCTTATCATGAAGCATACAGAACAGAACAAGATGTTAAGATGGTTTAAATATTGGCAACATGGCACTTGCCTTTTTCTGCATTCTAGACATACTGTAGCTGCATTTTCATTCCCTAAGGCTGTCTGTTCAGTTGAAAGTTACCATTCTGAATGACTATAAATGGACTGGGAACAGTCAACAAATTACAGAGTAGAGTTGCCATTATCTGCTCTGAAAGGAGCGCATCTGTCATTGTTATCCTTCACGTCTGAGATCCCTGCTGCTTCAAGAACTCCTGATAAAGAGCTCAGAATCATGTGTGAATCATTACCTTCTCAAGATCTTTTACCATCAGCCTGATCAAACAGATTACAGTTTCACAAAATCAACATCTACAACAATTCAGCATTCCCTCACTTGTGCTCTGAATTGTCAACACTGAGCCTGTGCCAGAGTGAGGCTTGGACACATAGATCTCTCCTATGATATATTCATTCACAGTATGTGGACTTCACTGACAGGCCAGCAAGAATTATGACTTGGGTTATGATACGATGAGGAGGTCATTTATAAAAAAAAATCGGGCATCGTTCCAAACAACTCTAAGGAATTGCAGTATATTTAATATTCCAACATTCAAGATAGTTTAATATGATTTCCAGTACACAAGTGTAAAGGAGATGAAATAATAGTTACTCTGATGTACAATGAAAAACGCAGTAAGATAAAGAACACAATAATAAAAAAACACAATAAATATGGATACATGATAGCATTTATTTATTTATTTATTCATTCATTTATTCATCCGCTCATCCATTTATTGATTGATCGATCAATTGATTGATTGAGATACAGTGCAGAATAGGCCCTTCCGGTCCTTCGAGCTACACTGCACAGCAATCCCCCGATTTAATCCTAGCATAAACATGGGACAATTATATATATATATATATATGTCACTGACAGGAAATGATAAAGTAGTGATGGTTGTGGGTGTGGTGGGGTGGGTTAGTGGGTGGAGGTGGAAGTGTTGATCAGCCTTACTACCTGGGAAAAGCTTGTGGACTGCTTGGAGGAGCCTCAAGCTCTTCCACCTCTCTGTGGGCCATATCATCATTACTGGTGATTGAGCCCCACCACCACCCTATCATCGGTGAATGTGATTACTCGGGTGTTTGGCCTTGCAGTCACGTGTGAGTGGAGTGTACAGCAATAGACTCGGCACACAACCTCGGGGATGGGCATAGACACATAGAAAACCTACAGCACAATACAGGCCCTTCAGCCCACAATGCTGTGCCAAAAATGTACTAACTTTAGAAATTACCTAGGGTTACCCATAGCCCTCTAGTTTTCTAAGCTCCATGTACCTATCCAGGAGTCTCTTAAAAGGCCCTATCATATCCACCTCCACCACTGTTGCCGGCAGCCCATTTCACATACTCACCACTCTCTGTGTAAAAAACGTATCCCTGACATCTCCTCTACACCTGCTTCCAAGCAACTTAAGACTGTGCCCTCTCGTGTTAGCCACTTCAGCCAGGGGAAAAAGCCTCTGACTATCCACACGATCAATGCCTCTCATCATCTTATACACCTCTATCAGGTCACCTCTCATACTCTGTCATTGCGAGGAGAAAAGGCCAAGTTCACTCAACCTATTCTCATAATGCAGGCTCCCCAATCCAGGCAACATCCTTGTAAATCTCCTCTGCACCTTTTCTATAGTTTCCACATCCTTCTGGTAGTGAGGTGACCAGAACTGAGCACAGTACTCCAAGTGGGGTCTGACCAGGATCCTATATAGCTATAATATTACTTCTTGGCTCTTAAACTCAATCCCATGGTTGATGAAGGCCTATGCACTATATGCCTTTTTTACCACAGAGTTAACCTGCGCAGTAGCTTTGAGTGTCCAATGGACACGGATCCCAAGATCTCTCTGATCCTCCACAATGCCAACAGTCTTACCATTAATACTATATTTTGCCATCATCTTTGACCAACCAAAATAAACCACCTCACACTTATCTGGGTTGAACTCCATTTGCCAATTCTCGCACCAGTTTTTCATCCTGTCGATCTCCCGCTGTAACCTCTGACAGCCCTCCACACTATCCACAACACCCCCAACATTTGTGTCATCAGCAAATTTACTAACTCATCCGTCCACTTCCTCATCCAGCTAATTTATAAAAATCACGAAGAGAAGGAGTCACAGAACAGATCCCTGAGGCACACCACTGGTCACCAACCTCCATGCAGAATATGACCCATCCACAACCACTCTTTGCCTTCTGTGAGCAAGCTAGTTCTGGATCCACAAAACAATGTCCCCTTGGATCCCATGCCTCCTCACTTTCTCAATAAGCCTTGTATGGGGTACCCTATCAAATGCCTTGTTGAAATCCATATACACGACATCTACTCCTCTACCTTCATCACTGTGTTTAGTCAAACCTCAAAAAATTCAGTCGGGCTCATAAGGCACGACCCTTCTTTGACAAAGCCATGCTGACTATTCCCAATCATATTATGCCTCTCCAAATGTTCATAAATCCTGCCTCACAGGATATTTTCCATCAATTTACCAACCACTGAACTAAGACTCGCTGGCCTATAATTTCCTAGGCTATCTCTACTCCCTTTCTTGAATAAGAGAACAACATCTGCAACCCCCCGGAATCTTCCGGAACCTGTCCCATCCCCATTGATGATGCAAAGATCATTGCCAGATACTCAGCAATCTCCTCCCTTGCCTCCCACGGTAGCCTGGGGTACATCTTGTCCGGTCCCAGAGACTTATCCAACTTGATACTTTCCAAAAGCTCCAGCATATCCTCTTTCTTCATGTCTATATGCTCAAGCTTTTCAATCCTCTGTAAGTCATCCCTACAATCGCCAAGATTCTTTTCTGTAGTGAATATTGAAGCAAAGTATTAATTAAGTCTCTCTGTTATCTCCTCCAGTTGCATTCACGCTTTTCCACTGTCACACTTGATTGGTCCTATTCTCTCACATCTTATCCTCTTGCTCTTCACATACTTGCAGGATGCCTTGGGGTTTTCCCTAATCCTGCTCATCAAGGCCTTCTCATGGCCCCTTCTGGCTCTCCTAATTTCATTCTTAAACTCCTTCCTGCTAGCCTTATAATCTTCTAGATCTCTATCATTACCTAGTTTTTCGAATCTTTCGTAAGCTTGTCTTTTCTTCTTGTTGAGGATGAAAGGAGCAGTCGTACATCCTGACTATCTGATGTCTGTTGGTTAGGTTCCAAAACTTAATCCAGGAGTTATCTTCAATTTCACCAAATGACAAATTTTAAGTGGTTCTGGATATCCTATGACAATTGCTATATTTTGTATAAATAAGACTCCAGTAAGTATATTTAAGAATCCATTTATACAGTATATAATCCCTTCATAACAAATGACTGTAAGCAAATCAACCTACCTGTTAGTCACATGACAAGGTAGTGAATTAGCAGACAATCGGCCTGTTTTGTAATAGAAGCATGTAAACGGTTGAAGCCACCTTGTTAATTGTCACGGATGTGCTGGCAATGACTGAACCCAGGCATGAAGGAATGGCAGACACCCATGTTGATAAAGAAGCAAGACTTTATACACAGGAATTCCAAGAGAACATTGGTGGTTCAAGCAAATAACACCACAAGAGAAATCAGTGTCCACACAACGGACCCTGCTATGAGCACTGATCAGGAGACTGCTTTAAGTAATCACAGAATGTGGCAAACCCATGCCAGTCACGATTAACTTGACAAGATTAAATGGAAAGCACAACGGCTTAAGGACTCTGGATAAGACAACAATTAGCAAATACAGTACAGGCGCTAGAGAAATTTAGAAGCCCAACACTCTGTAGCTCGCAGGTCTCCTGACAGCTAAGAGTATCCTATACTCAGTATAATATTGTGATAAGTAATGGCATTGTCCATGAGTACCCCATTAACTTTTCACTGCTTTTGCATAATATTTCCTTCTCTCTTAATTCTTAAAGAATGGACAGATTTGAGCAGTTATATTTCATACTTCTGATTAATCCTTCACAAGATATCTACCTCATGATAACGACAATACCTTTCATCCATTTCTAATTATTCCTGGGTTGAACGGCTATAGGAGTCAACCATATTGAGGGGTGATGAGTTACCAATTGAATCAGAAGGATTTTTACAGCACTGATTGATTCACAGTCAACATTACTGATACCAGCTCATTTGGTTTAAACCAGAATTTATTTAATTACTTGGACTTAAGATAGTACACACAAAATGCTGGAGGAACTCAGCAGGTCAGGCAACATCTATGGAAATGAATAGATAGTTGGCATTTTGGGCTGAGACACTTCTTCAAGACTGAGAAGGAAGAGGGAGGGGACCCAAAAGAAGCAATAGGCAGGTGGAAACAGTTGAAAGGTCAGAGTGGGAAACAGAGGAGGAGGCATAACTTTTATTACCTAAAGGAGAAATTGATATTCATGCCATCAGATTGGAGGCTACTCAGATGGAATATAAGGTGTTGTCCCTCAACCCCGAGGGTGGCCTCATCTTGGCACAAGTGGAGGCCATGGACTGACACGTACGAACAGAAATGTGAATCGGAGTGAAAATATTTGGCCATCAGGAAGACCTAATTGTGGTGGTTGGTGCAGAGGTGCTGAGGATTTAAGTTTTTCAGGAGCAACTCTGAAAGAAAAGAAAAGCTTATATCATGGTGTAAAACAAACAATCAGATAATTTCCAACACCTGGTTTAAACAACATCCAAGAAGGAAATGGACATGGAGAAGCCCAGATGGGAACAACAAAAATCAAATTGACTACATAACAATCAATATCAGATTCAAAAACTCGATAACTCAATCTAAAAGCTACCCTGGAGCAGACTGTGGAAGCCACCACATACCAGTTATTTGCAAAATGAAAATAGAGATGAGAAAATTAAAGAAACCAAACAGATCAGAACCACTGGATTACCAACAACTACAAAACAACCCTCATCTGAAAACATAATATACAATCAAGGTGAAAAACCGTTTTCAATTGCTGCAGGATGAAGGAGGCAGATCTTCCTGGGACATATTGAAGGAATCCATGGCTTTAGCTGCAAAAGAAACCATCCCATGTAAAGAACGGAAAAGTAAGAAGAAATGGATAACTGAAGATATAATACAATTGATGCAACAAAACAGACCATCAAACTAAGAGAAAGCGAAGAATACAAACAACTTGATAAGACAATAAAAAGAAAATGCAGAGAAGCTGAAGACAGATGGCTAAATGAGAAATGCGCAGAGATAGAAATGCTACAAACCCATAACCCTGGAACAAAGTTAATGCACAATAAGATTAAAGAACTAACGGGGAAATTTGCTCAGCAAGTGGATACATCAAAGCAAAAGATGGCAGCTTAATTAAGAACAAAGAAGAAATCCTAAACAGATGGCCAGAACATATAAAACAACTTTTTGAGGACCAAAGAGGAGTAAAACCAAACATAAAGAAGAATCTTGAAGGATCTAGCATTCTACAATCAGAAATTTGAGCAGCCGTAAATAAAACAAAACATAACATAACAGAGCGACTGGTCCAGACAACATCACTGTTGAAATGATACTGGCCTTAGAAGATTTTGTAATAAAGAAAATACAGTAACAGAAATAACAAATGAACTCTATGATCATGGGGAGATACCTGATGATTTAAGTAAATAGGATGCAGAAGTTGGCTGAGAAGTGGCAGATAGAGTTCAACCCGGAGAAGTGTGAGGTGGTACGCTTTGGAAGGACAAACTACAAGGCAGAGTACAGAGTAAATGGCAGGATACTTGGTAGTGTGGAGGAGCAGAGGGATCTGGGGGTACATGTCCACAGATCCCTGAAAGTTGCCTCACAGGTAGATAGGGTAGTTAAGAAAGCTTATGGGGTGTTAACTTTCATAAGTCGAGGGATAGAGTTTAAGAGTTGCGGTGTAATGATGCAGCTCTGTAAAACTCTGGTTAGGCCACACTTGGAGTACTGTGTCCAGTTCTGGTCGCCTCACTAGATGAAGGATGTAGAAGCATTAGAAAGGGTACAGAGGAGATTTACCAGGATGCTGCCTGGTTTAGAGAGTATGCATTATGATCAGAGATTAAGGGAGCCAGGGCTTTACTCTTTGGAGAGAAGGAGGATAAGAGGAGACTTGATAGAGGTGTAAAAGATAATAAGAGGAATAGATAGAGTGGATAGCCAGCGCCTCTTCCCCAGGGCACCACTGCTCAATACAAGAGGACATGGCTTTAAGGTAAGGGGTGGGAAGTTCAAGGGGGATATTAGAGGAAGGTTTTTTACTCAGAGAGTAGTTGGTGCGTGGAATGCTCTGCCTGGGTCAATGGTGGAGGAAGATATACTAGTGAAGTTTAAGAGACTACTAGACAGGTATATGGAGGAATTTAAGTTTGGGGGTTATATAGGAGGTTTGAGGGTCGGCACAACATTGTGGGCTGAAGGGCCTGTACTGTGCTGTACTATTCTATGTTCTATGTTCTATGTTTAAATCAGTGTTCACCACACTTCCAAAGAAAGAGTGAGCAACAGAATGAGAGTTACATCGTACAATAAGCCTGATGAGCCACGTGGCAAAAATTATTCTCAGAGTAATCATGATGAGAGCAAAATGCTGTACGAAACCAGAAATTAGTAAAGAACAATGCGGCTTTGTGGAAAACACTGGAACCAGAAATGCAATTTTCATGCTATGGATGATCTGTGAACAAGCCATCCAGGTACAAAAAGACATTTACCTATGTTTCATTGACTATACAAAAGCTTTTGACACTGTCAGACAGCAAGATCTTCTGGAAATGCTTCAAGATGTTAACAATAAGAGAAAGACTACTCAGATTCCTAGGACACATCATGCGGAAAGATGAACTAGGAAAACTCATACTCTCTGGAACGATTGAGGGGAGCAAACCTAGAGGAAGACCTTCGCTTATGTACATCAAAAGCATAGCCAGGTGGTTTCACATTGAGGAAATGGAAGTCATCCAAAAAACGAAGGATAGATCTATATGGAAAACCATGGTCACTAAAGTCTGCATCGGATATGGTACCTATACAGACAGACAGATTTAAGTTTTGCCTAGCCACACAGTCATGGGTATATAGAGAGCAGAGCAGTGGGCTAAGCACACACCAGTGAGGTGCACTAATATTGACTGTCAATGAGAAGGAGATGTTATCACCAATCCGCACAGATTGTGGTCTTCCAGTTAGGAAGTCTAGGATCCAATTGCAGGAGAAGGTACAGAGGCCCAGGTTCTACTTCCAGGGAATCTAGGGGCGTCTCGTGCAGCTCTCAATGGATACAATTAAATATTCTTGTTTCAGCCATGATTGTTCTTGACAACTTTTTCAACAAAGTGGTTTGCCATTGATTTCTTCTGGGCAATGTCTTATAGGACGAGTGACCCCAGCCATTATCTTTAGAGATTGTCTGCCTGGAGTCAGTGGTCACATAACCAGAACTTATATACACCAGCTACTCATATGACCATCCACCACTTGCTCCCATGGCTTCACATGACCATGATCGGGAGTTAAACAGATGCTACAGCTTGCTCAAGGGTGAGCTGCAGGCTAGCAGATGGAAAGAGTGCCTTGCACCTCTTTGGTAGAGACACATCTTCACCCCACCACCCAAAAAATATATAACTTCCTCTAAAGTACAGGTGGAAAATGTGGTGTATATTTATTTTGTGTACTTTCACCAGAAATTTGACCAGGCTTTCAACAACCAGCTTCAAAACTTAGAATAAAAATGAAGGAAATAAAGTAAAGTTATAAGTGAAAGGTGTTTTCACAAAGTGGTATGATAACCGGTGACAATCAAATCTAGTTTTGATTAAATGTACAAATGCTTCAAGTTACCCTGCAGGATTTCTATTAGAACATTGGACTTCCTTGCATCCTTGGACACAGAGGACCTGTTTCTCCTATGCTGTCTTGTCCCAGCTGATCTTATTGGTGAATGACAGTGGCAACATAACGTGGAGGAGAGTATTCTCTCCTTTTGGGCCTATCAAATGAAAATGCATTTGATCAATGAATGTACATTTTTAATTACTGCAAATATTTGTACAATTTCCTCTGTATATGTATAATTTTAATACATTTGAAGCAATAAAGGACAGAAATATGATGCAAAAAATCATTTTCATAGAACTATAGGCCATCACCTTACAGAAGGCTACACATCCCATAGTGCATTTGGGTAATATGCACTCTGTGACTACATCATTAGGAACCTCATGTATCTAATAACGTAGCCACTGAGTGTATGTTCATGCTCTTCTACTGCTGTAGCCCATCCACTTCAAGGTTTGACATACTGTACATTCAGAAATGCTTTTCTGCACACCACCGTTGTAACATGTAGTTATTTGACTTACTGTCACCTTCCTGTCAGCTTGAACCAGTCTGGCCATTCACCTCTCTCATTATCAAAGTATTTTCACCCATGTGACGGTTGTTCACCGGATTTCTTTTTTTGTTTTTCTCTGTAAACTCTTGAATCTGTTGTGCATGAAAATCCCAGGAGATCGAGTGGTTCAGTGATACTCAAACCACCCTCTCTAGCTTGAACAATCATTCCACAGTCAAAGTCACGTAGGCCACATTGCTTCCTGATTCTGAGGTTGTTGGTCTGAAGAACGGCTGAACTTCTTGACCATGTCTGCATGTTTTTAGGATTAAGTTGCTGCCACGTGATTGGGTGTTTAGATATTTGCATTAATGAGCTGGTGTATAGGTGTACTTAATAAAGTGGCCACCAAATGCATATTTCTCAGTTGTCATTTCACAGCATGGTTGGTTTAACTGTTCAACTATTTATCCAGATACCATTTAAGTGTGGTGAGGGTTTCTACCTCTTCCAGCCTTTCTGGCAACAAGTCCATAGGTTGTGGGTACACTTCAATGATGGGGCAAGTAAAGTTGGGTGAAGTTATCCCCTTTGGTTCAAGAGCCTGCTGGTCGAGAGATAATTACTGTTCCCGAACCTGGTGGTGTAAGTTCTGAGGCTCTTGTATCTCCTTTCTAACTGCAGCAGTGATAGACAGCAAGCTCTCAGTGGTAGAAATCTCTGATGATGGACGCTGCTTTCCTACAACAATGCTTCGTGTAGATATGCTCAATGATGGGAACACCTTTATCCATGAGGGATATATCCACTACTTTTTGTAAGATTATCTGTTCAAGGACATTGGTGTTTCCATGCCAGGTTGTGATACAGCCAGTCAATATGCTCTCCACTACACATCTATAGAAGTTTGTCAATTTGTTAGATGTTGTGCCAAATCTTTGCAAACTTCTACAGATAATGCCATGCTCTCTTTGCAACTGAATTTACAGTACATGCTGGGATTCCTGAAAAGAACTTATCAGGAAGAATTCATTCTTTTTTTCTGCTGTTTGTCCTGCAGTTATTTTGGTAACTACAACAATCAATTTTGAAACAAGGATAATGTTAGTAGATTTTCTAAATAGGCCGTAGAAAGCTTTTTGTGTCTTTACTAACCTTTCACACAGGCTTTCTGATATAAATTCTAGAGTTATGCCACCTTTTAATTGAGACCATGCCACCTGGTGCAACCTGGCATCAATCACAAGAACAATCTGTGAAGTGTTTACCCATGCAGTTCCAAGGAGAGTTTGCATGTTTTGTTTGTGACTTCTTTTTTTGGCAACCCTACGATGTTGCCTTTACAAATCTAAAATTCTTCACCATACGCACGCCTGCAAGCAGATGTCCTCTCTATCAGCACAAAGACATTACCTCCTGTAGGCTACAAGACATTTGATCTGTATTTCTGTAATTACTTACAGATTAATCCATTCCAACAAGAGTCTATATAATTAGTATTTTGCTTATTGATCTACAACATGAAATGACTCTTGATTCTTTTTACTCAAGTCCTTGTTCTGTCAATTCACAGGCTCATATTAACACTTTGAGGAAGAAGTAATCCCCAGAAATGACCCTATTGAAGCAAGTTACCCATGAAAATTCAGAATGCCAATAAGGGTGCAACTGCTGCAGATTCTGTTTGTTTAACACTCTGTCAATAAACTATGCATCTTTGGGGCAGCTGGTCTTGCCTCCAATGTGTACATGATGGCAATTAACTCTTGGCAATCGTGACAAAAGAGAAAACTGTGAAAAAAAAATTTCACAGTTATTCGAGTGTCTTCCCCTTTCATTTCAGTCCTGAAGGAGGCTGTCAGCCCAAAACGGCAACCTGACCTGCTGAGATTTTCTGACCATTTTGTGTGTGTAACTCTGAAGCAAGATTTATTATTTCATGTATATAGTGCAGAACAGGCCCTTCCGGCCCTTCAAACCGCGCCGCTTAGCAACCCCTGAATTAACCCTAGCCTAATCACAGGACAATTTACAATGACCAATTAACCGACCAACCAATACACCTTAGGACTGTGGGAGGAAATCCCACAAAGTCACGTGGCGAACATACAAACTTCTCACAGGCAGCAGTGGGAACTGAACTTGTGTCACTGGTACTGTAAGTCGTTGTGCTACCATGCCACCATACAAAGAATAGCAATGTCCATTCTCAGCGTCTGAACAAGAGTCCAAGAATAGTATATTCTTGTCATTTCACACCAATTTAATTGGCCTAATAAACAAAGTTAACTATTCTCTGGGCATTTGTGATTTATGACTACTTATTTTGAGTTAATCGGAAAATATGATTAACTGAGGTAATTAGCATTAGACAATTCATCATGTGATAAAATGACCAATCAGACTGTAAGAATTTTATTTTGCTAATGTCAAGGAGACATGCCTTGGCACAAGTTGTCAGACTCCTGTACTATCCAAAGTTACTCCATGGATCAAATGCACAATGATGTTAAGGTTGTTAGGCCTCTGAGTAACAAGTTGTATTGCCGGTACCAGTCAGAAACTTCTTTCAAACTTTGTTTAGTTTACATCATACATCATCACCATTTCAAAATTGCTCTGAGGGTTGAGTTCTGAAGAAGGGTCATGGACTGAAAATTTAACTCTCAGCTGGGGTCCAAGGACCCCTTGCTTAATGGTATTGGTCCATGACAAAAACAAAATGGTTGGGAACTCCTGGATTT